>NW_003852587.1:2814885-2831317 GCF_000181295.1 Otolemur garnettii
CAGGCATTGTGGCGGGCACCTGTAGTCATAGCTACTTGGGAGGCTGAGGCAAGAGAATCGCTGAAGCCCAAGAGTTTGAGGTTGCTGTGAGCTGTAACACCATAGCACTTTACTGGGGAAGACATAGTGAGACTCTGTCTCAAAAATAAATAAATAAATATATATGTAGGTCAATGAAGTAGAATTGTAAGTTCAGAAATAAAGCCTTACATTTATGATAATTTAATTTTTGGCAAGGGTAGCAAGACAATTCAGTATGGAAAAAATAGTCTTTTCAACAAATGATATTGGAACAATTGTATTTTCACATACAAAAAAACTAATTTAGACCCCTTCCTCACACTGTGCACAAACATGAACTCTAAATGGATTTCAGACCTAAAATATAAGAGCTAAACATATGAAACTCTTAGAAGAAAAAATATGACTAAATTTTTATCTGAGTTAGGTGATAATTTATTTCACAACACTAAAAAGCATAAGCAATAGAAGAAAAACATAGATAAATTGTACTTCTTGAAAATAGTTCTTTTTTAAAATTTTGTCATTTGGATACCATCAACAAACTGAAAATACAACCTGCAGAATGGGAGAAAATAGTTTACAAATCATATATCTGATAAAAGACTTGTATCCAGAATGTATGAAAAACTCTTACAATTCAGAAGACAAGCCAGTTCAAAAATGGGTGAAAGACTTGAATAGATTGTGTCTCCAAAGATATACAAACAGCCAATAAGCAAATAAACTTATGATCAACATCATTATTCATTAGGGAAAAACAGGTCAAGACTGCATTGAGATGCCACTTCATGCCCACCAGGATGGCTTTAATAAAAAGGCAGACAATAACAAGTATTGTGTCGATGGGGAGACATTGGAACCAGCATCCATTAATTGTGGGAATTAAAAATGGTATTGTTACTTTGCAAAGTAATTTGGCAGCTCTTCAAAACAGGGTGGAAAAGAACAAAGAGTAATTAACTCCTAATGAGTAAGGATTTATTCTTGGAATGGCAAGAATGTTCTAAAATTCACACTGTGAATTTACAAAAACTATTGAATTGTACATTTTATTTATTTTTTATTTTTTATTAGATCATAACTGTACATTACTACATTGATGGGGTACAATGTGCTGATTTTATATACAATTTGGAATTGTACATTTTAAATGAATGAATTATGCAGTATATAAATAATAAGTTGTTAAACAGCCATTCGTCCTCATAACATTTTCATCTTTTTATCTAACTACCTATTTCTCTTGAGTTAATAGCTTTTCTGAAAGAGTAAAAATATTTTTTAAATGCTGTCAGTGATATATAATTACCCAAGAGCCTCCAGAAGAACTCATATTGTTTCTATCTTATTTGTTTTGTTTGTAATTTCTGTATACAACTAGAATCCCTTGAGGAAGATGACATAATTATTCATTTAAAGACCTTCACTCTTGATACTATTTATACCTGAGTTTAGTGGTTCTCTCTCTCTCTCTTTTTTTTTTTTTTTTTTTGTCCACCACTGCATTTTTATTACCTCCATGTTTTGAAGCAATTCATGACCAGCATAGTGCTCTGAGGATATTTTTTACAACAAATGAAAGCATTTAAGAAAAAGGCACATGATCCTTGACTAGGTAAGATATCTGCAAAGCCCCTGCTTGAGGCCTGTCTCCTTCCCTTTTGAGAAGCAGCCCCTATAGTGACCCATACTAGTACCCTAGAAACATTCAGCAAAGTGACCCTAATCTCCCTGATCCCCTCTCCCCACTTCCCCAGCAGCTGGGATGAAGGCAACATACTCCTCACGAGTCATTTGATCTTGAGGTCTTTCAATGCTGACTCCAAGCTCTTCACGTCCCAGATGCTCATACCACCATCCATGCCAGTGGTGGAAAATTGTGAGCACTTGGCCTTGCCCCCACTGAGCACCGAGATCTGGCTGACGCTGTTCTTGTGCAGTGAGTCAAGGCCAGCCCCTGAGGACGGGCCACCCTCCGAGCTCGCTTTCTTGTCTAGGTTCTGGAAGCATTCATGGGCTGTCAAGCCCCGCTGCAGCTCTGCTTGGGCACGTCCAGCCTCCCGCTGAAGCTCAGCGTCCCTGCTGTGCCATCATAGGTAAAGAGCACTGGGAAGCAGTCGTGGCCCGCTGCCACCAGGCTGTTTTCTGTGATGAAGGTCAGTGCCAGCAGCGGCAGAGTTTCAGAGGCCAGGGTTGCAACGGCCATCTTCTTGTCAGCATCAGCCAGGCACACAGTGCTGTCATGACTGACGCAGGCCACACGGCTCCCGCTGACTGAGAAGCAAACGCCATGCACCCAGCCACAGCTACTGCTGGATTCAAACATCAGCTCACCAAAGGACATCTTGGAGCCCCATGGTGTGGGTGCCGGCCTCTCCTCCACCTCCTTGATGTAAGCTGAGAAGATCCAGCACTTGAAGTCACAGGAGCCTGCAGCCAGGAGCATGTTGTTGGGGTCCCAGTCCACGCTGAGAACAGTGGAGCGGAGGGCTTTTTGATGTGCTTGCACACCCACCAGTCATTCTCCTGCTCAAAATAACAGATGGAGATAACACGGGAGCCACTGCCCACAGGAAATTTGTTCTCGTTGGGGGCCCAGCGCACACAGTGAGCAGCCCGGTTAATCCACAGGATGACCAGGGTAGGCTTCCATGTGCGGCCCTTCAGTGTCCACACGTAGGTGTTGCGATCTGTGCCGCAGCTTACAATGAGGTTACTCTCAGGAGCCCAGTCGATGCCTGTCACCTGCCCATTGTGCTCCTTGAGCTCATGCACCTTGGTCCACTTGGTCCCACTCTTCTCATAGATGTGCACCTCATGGTTGTTTGGGCAGATGGCAATTTGGGTGCGGTCCTTGTTCCAGGCATGGCAGCTGATGGGCTCCACCAGGAAGCTGTGGTAGGCCATGGCCACTTGGCTCCTGCAAGATCTTTGGCCGCGGACTCTCTAGTGGTTCTCTTTTTTAGAGATGGGACTGCAAAACTCAGCTGCCCACTGTGTTATTTCATAGTTGTGCAAGTCTTGATTGTCTAAAGAGAAGAAGCCAGAATCAGAGAGTATTATGTAATATCAGGTCATGAGAAAACACACAGGAATGTGCTGCCAGTCCTTGAAGTGTTGTGGGAGAGGTGGTAGATACTTTGGTATTCATAAATATAGAGGGAGCAGAGAAATGAAGAAATGCAAACCAAAAGACTGTGCCAATATATCAGCACACCCAGATGGTGGATGTATTCCTCAGGGAAATGGGAAATGGGTAAGCAGAGGAAAGGAAAAGGTTGAGGATCAAACCCTGGAGGACTCTGTGGATCAGAGAAGGGAGAGTCTTGTGGAGCTAGGTAGAAGCTTAAGAGAACCAGAACGATCCGATGGGGTGGTGTCAGATGTAGCCAAGTGCTAATAGGATGGATATATCCTTTCAGATCTGACTGAAAGGAGCTTATTGGTGAATTTAGAGAAGAGATCATCAGTGGACTTTTGAGGATATAAGTTAGAATTTAGAAAGTATACAGATATGAAGGGAGTGAAGGCATCATTTGAGTGGGACTGTTAAGGATGAAAAGAGGATGATAATTGAAAAGGATAGATGCTTCTATGTAGAATATGAAGGCTTTTTCTAGGTAGAGTAGAAACTATGTATGTTTGAAGAGAGCTTGGCTACCTGCATTTGGAAAGAAGAAAATGACTTATTAATTATTAATATACCACAATACTGCAATCCTATTTTATGGTTTTCTTTTTAGATTTTTTTTACTTTAAAGCATTATTATGCACTGTAGAAATCATCCAAAGATTTATTTTACAGGCTTTGTCACAAAACAGTGGGACTAGACAGGTCCCAAGGAATCTGTACGGGCTGGACAGGCATGTTCCTAAAGCAATCCAAAAGATAATCTGTTTATTTTCAAGATGATTAAAGAAAGAAATTTGGCAGCTTCCCCAGTAACCTATGATACTCTAAAACACTTACTTCCGTTTGCTTAACTAAAATATAAAAGTGCAGAGAGATGAAATTCCAGCATGCCAATCAGTAAATGCTACTTTCTTACTTACTATAAACTTGGCTTATCTTATAGGACCAACAATAAAGAATGATGTGAAAGCCATAAACTGTCATCCCCTGGCAATAATCTCCTGTTATTATGAACATCGGTAGATTGAAGATGTAATTTCTCAAAGGGACTTAAGCATTTTGGGGCACAATTCCAGGGACATTGTGTTCTATTCAACATCAACAGTTTCTACTTTATCAAAGGCACCGCCCTTTAGAGATTAAAGGCCACTTTGGAAAGGTAGTAATTTTTTGGAGTAAAGGTACAAAACGAACTTGACCATTTCTCTAGGGCTTTGTTGCCCTTTATTTTTAAAGAGCAGTCATCATTTTGAAGCTCCCAGAGCTCTTGCCTCACACTCTTAGGTCATGAAGGCATTTCTCATTGAAAAGTGGTTTAGGATTGAGAAACTACCAACATCTTGATGAGAAAATTTTAGAATCACATTTAGGAGACTGAGAGAGTCCCCACTCTCAGGCAGTTTTCTGTCAGCCAAGAGACATCTCCACTACTTTAGGGACTGACATATGCAAAAGTAACCTTAAATTGTCTGGGAGGCCGTAGAGGAAATAAGCCCTTTCAGGCACTTGTGAGAAAACAGGAAGTGAATCATAGGTACTGCTTCCCCACTACGTGTATTTCCTTAGCAGATTTAGGTTTTCTATGGAATAAGAACAAAGAAGCCAGATATTGTTGAGAGTGAAACTAATTAATGAAATCCTTTATCTACTTGTTGCACTTGTCAACAGGATAAAAGTTTTTTATACACTCTTATGATCTTCCATAAGATTCCATGGCTCCCATTCCTAAAAAGATTGCCAGGCCAGATTCTCCTTTCTCCCTGAACTGTTCACTTCTCCTGTCATCTCTGCTTACGAAGGCCCAGATCACGGGGTCTGTAGAACTTGTGTGAAATCATACTCAAACTGGCATCATTCTGTGAAGAATTTCTTTAGGAATGCTGAACACATTTTATTTATTTATTTATTTATTTATAGAGACAAAGTCTCACTTTGTTGCCCTCAGGAGAGTGGGTGGAGTGCTGTGGCATCACAGCTCACAGCAACCTCCAACTACTGGGCTTAGGTGATTCTCTTGCCTCAGCCTCCCGAGTAGCTGGGACTACAGGTGCCCACCATAATGCCCGGCTATTTTCTTGTTGCAGTTTGGCCGGGGCCGAGTTTGCACCTACCACCCTTGGCATATGGGGCTAGTGCCCTACTCATTGAGCCACAGGCACTGCCCTGGACCACATTTTATTGAATTATATGTATAACATTTTTCTTAATGTATCCAAACTGTTGAGAATATAGTTTTTAATCAAATGTATTTTTCAAAGCAAAGATCAATTTTATATTGGACTGTTTCTTTAATATACATGCATTTTACAGAGGAAAATGGAGATTTTTCCAGATTTCCATTAAGGGAAGAATTATAACAAGAACCAGCTGTTCTGAAGGCTGCCCCTAATCTATTACTTAACCTCAGCCTCTCACGTCTCCAATAGCTATTTTTGTGTTCTGTGTAAAGTGTCTCTGTGTATTTCTCTCAGAACATGCTTTAGCATTTTCCAATTGGCCATGTTCCTCGGTAGTCATCTTATACCCCTGGAGTTTCTTAGTCTCTATTTTTACTCCATAGAAACAGAAAAAAATGCATGTGGAAGATTTATAAGTTTAACATTTCAAAGTTCTCTTTCTTTTAGTTGGGAAGTTTAAATGTCTCTAGAATAAACCAATCTCCCCATTCCATCAGCCTTATAAGAGGCAAGAAAGCATATTTTATGAGCAAGGGTTTTAGGAGCAGGAAATTTCTGTTCTACTATTTACTAGCTACTAATGTCACTGGGCTTAGTTTCCTCATTTATAAGATGGAAATATTAATAGTGCTTGCCTCCATAGGATTGGAGCAAGCATTACATGAGATATATATGAAAAGCTTCAGCTAGTGCCAGCCATGGAGAAATATCTTAATCAATGTTAGTGATGATGGTGACAATTATGATAAAGGATTTGGAATCTCACAAAGTTGTATTGCAGCATTACGAAATAGCATTTTCAGATAAGAAATCATATCACGTAATCTGCGAAAGTTATTCTTTTTGAGACATTGTCTCACTCTGTTGCCCCAGGCTAAGTGCTATGGCATCAGCCTAGCTCACAACAACCTCAAACTCCTGGGTTCAAGCCATCCTCCTATCTCAGCCTCCTGAGTACTGGGACTACAGGCACCCACCATAATGCCCAGCTAACTTTTTTATTTTTACTAGAAACGGGGTCTCACTCTTGCTCAGGCTGTTCTTGAACTTCTGAGCTCGAGCAATCCTCCCACCTTGGCATCCCAGAGTGCTAGGATTACAGCCATGAGCCAAAGCACCTGGCCCTGCCAAAGTTATTTGAATTTGCTATGTGAAAGGGAAAATTACTTCTTTATCACTTAATGGCTGCTATATATTCTTATTCCGTTAGGGGGTGTGCACACACCTGTGCATGTACATGTATATGCTTCTTGTGTCTTGTGTTTCTGCCATGATGGTCAAGAGTTTTGCTTTACCCGCTCTTTAAAAATTCAACACAAAATATTGTGCAGTACACACAATAGGTTTTCTTTACAAATAATTTGTTCCCTTAAAAAGTCAAATTCTCATGCAAAATTGTACTAGTAGAAAGGATTTGGACATTATGAAGATCTACAAGACATTTATTTTTAAAGTAAAAGAAATTAAATTAGCAAATAAGGCCTTAGAAACTATCTAAACATAGTGTCTTTTCTTAAAGATTCATTCTCTACTCACCCTTGCTTTTGCTTAGCACAATGCCTGTTATACAATGAAATGAAGTAAATGGCTGCTACTAATGAGCTATCTTCATGTTAGAAGTCTTGGTGCCAAGCAATAGAAACCAACTTGAGTGAACAAGAAGGAATTTACTGAAAGGATGAGAGGGCCCACGGAATTGGCATGATGCTAGAGGACCATGCTTAAGAATGAGCAGAGAGCAGGAGAGCTCTGGCAAGTTAGAGGCAAGAACCATAGCCGTGGTCTTTGTAGCAGGGCACATCTGCTTAGCATGCTGCCATGGAGAAGGAGAACCCACAGTATACTTTCTTCTATACTTGGGTGACCCACTTCAGGGTCAGAGTCCTCTGGGAGTGTGTGATTAGCTAAACTCAGATTACAGGCTCACAGCCAGGAGCAGAAGTGGGGATTACTCCCTTCTGTAATGGGAGCTGGTACCTAGATCTGTTCTCCCTACACAGCTATACACAGGAGAGGCAGTTCCCTATAAAGAAACCTGAGTGCTATTAGGAAGTGGAATGGATTCTGGGAAGCCCAAAATGACAAATTCCCATTATTCCAAATGGCTAATACTCTGATACATTTGGCAGAGCCTATAGTCTAGCCATTCTTTAATTAGCCTGGGTAGAGCTTCAAACACAGTCTGAGATATTCTGTCTTGCTATTTCTGTCCTAGATGTGGTCTAAAGACAGTCCTCCATGTCATCATCCTGTTCCCATCTGAGTGGGAACATCCTTCCAAAGAAATTAGATAGGAACTCAAGAGTTGAGAATGTCATAGTGTCAGCATTAGGTCATAGGATGAGCTACCTTAAAATAAATAGAAATAAATTTAAAGCTATTATTTCCTGTAAAGGAAAAACAGCTAACATAGAACCAGGGAAATTTTGCTCATTTTATTAAAATTGGGTCCTGTATTAAAAAACTGTATTTAGTTTCCATCAAAGTGAATCCTTCGGATCCAGTAGAGGTTACTCTGTTAGAACTGTGTCAATAACTCTTATGCAGTTAACTCTTTGAAAATGGCTGTCTTACGTTGGTTGTTTCTTTTTATTTTTAGAATGCCATTCTAATTTAAGATATCATCACTTTCAACTGATTCTATTTGCTTTTTTATTATAGGGGAAAACTTATCCATTTCGAGGTGCTTTTCCACCAGTTTGGAATCCCATTGCATATCTGGATTACAACAATCTGTGGCGCACAATGGATAACATGGGAAAGGAGGTAAATTGCTTATTACCAAGTATTGATATTACAGTGGCAACTATTTTATATCCTTCCATGATGTGGGGAACATTGCTGTAGACATTGATGCAAATCATTTCCAAAGTACTCAACAACTCTGCAAAGTTGGTTGTATCTCCAACTGAGAAATGAGGAAAATGAGTGCCAAAAGGTTATGTAATTTACTCAAAACCCCACAGCAAGTGAGCCAGGATTCAAATCCACTCTCTCTGATGCTAATGCCTATGTGTCTTCAACTCTATACCACTGAGCATTTATATGACATGTTTTTGCCAGGTACCTCTACTTACAGTTGTCTTATCCATACATAATGCCACTATAAATGCCAAGGGAGAGAAAGATTTGCTGCCCCCAAATGGGTTGGGTTTTGTTTCGTTTTCTTTCGTTTTATTTTTGAGACAAAGTCTTGCTCTGTTGCCTAGGCTAGAGTGCAGGGGCATCATCATAGCTCATTGAAACCTTAAAGTCCTAGGCTTAAGCAATCCTCTATGCCCAGCCAATTTTATATTATGTATATATGTATGTGTGTGTTTATTTATTTATTTATTTATTTTGTAGAGACAGAATCTTGCTGTTGCCAGGCTGTTCTTGAGCTCCTAGCCTTAAGTGATCCTCCTGCCTTGGTCTCTTAAAGTGCTAGGATTACAGGAGTGAGCCATTGTACCTGGCCCGGAGGTTGTTTTTACTTAGTCTTATGCTCTGTAACATCATTCTCTCAAACTTAAATTGGAGAGATAAAATGGGTGTTAACTTTCAAAAGTAATAACAAAAACAACCAATAAATTTATGCTTAGACTTATATGTTATTATTGTCATTATTATTGTTGTTTTGGCAACAGCATGAAAGCATAGTAATGACCCCCCCTTCTTTACATAAAATTCCATGCCAATCACACACTGCAACATAGAGACAAAGAGACCCATTTTCAGAGGTTCTCATGAGGGCCTACGGGTGGTGGCAGTTACCATCACACCTGAGTGTTGGACCTCCTTTCTCTGCAGATTCCAGCTGATGCACCCTGGCAGGCACCACATGCTGAGGAATGGGACAGGATGACCATGAAAGAGCTCATCGATAAAATCTGCTGGACAAAGTAAGTAGGCTTGACTGTGTAAAACTTTCTTTTTATATTCCCATCCTGTCTCAAGCTACAGTGCTTTTCTTAATAAGTTACAGGAAAAAAATTAAGAGGAAACCTAATAATCTTTTAGTCAATAGCAACTCTGAGGGTACTTTAGACACTTTAAAGCAGACTGGAATAGAAAATGAATCTAAAAATTGAGAAAAGTCAGTGAATGAAGTAGAACTTCTTTTAGTGAATGGATCATGTGATCTGTAACAAAACCAGTAACTGTGTTTTCATATTATTTAGAGGTTAGCTACAAAAGCCATTTGGAAAGATATTTAAAAGTTAATTCCATGTAGATATAGAATAATAGGAAACTAGGGTGACACCTGTGGCTCAGTAAGTAGGGCACCGGCCCCATGTACCAGGGGTGGCAGATTAAAACCCAGCCCCAGACAAACTGCAACAAAAAATAGCCCGGTATTGTGGCAGGCGCCTGTAGTCCCAGCTACTCCAGAGGCTGAGGCAAGAGAATCACCTAAGCCCAAGAGCTGGAGGTTGCAGTGAGCTGTGACACCACAGCACTCTACCAAGGGCAACAAAGTAAGACTCTGTCTCTTAAAAAAAAAAAAAAAAAACAAGGGTAGCACCTGTAGCTCAAAGGAGTAGGGTACCAGCCCCATATGCCAGAGGTGGCAGCTTCATACCCAGCCCCAGCCAAAAACTGGAAAAAAAAAACAAGAATAATAGGAAACTAGAGGAAAGTTAGCCCGTAATAATAAAAATATAAACTACCTAAGCTTTTCCGTAAGAATATGTATTTTTAGTTTACTTACCATTAATTTTGCTAAGTTTTTTTTGGTATTTATTTTGCATGTATTATTTATTTCTTAATATGTATACTTATTAATTTTACTTACATTTATGTATTTATGTTTATATTATTTATAATATTTATATCATCATATAATATTTAGCATGTGTTTATTTGGAGCCTACTATGTGAAGACACTATACTCAGCACTAAGGAATGGAGGTGAACTTCTTAGGAATAGCCTTCATCATCATGGAGTTTATATGCTTCTCGCAAGCAAGACTAACCTTGAACATATAATTACATAACACTAGGACAGTGCCTATAACAGCAAGAACTTTACATGGTTCATTTAATGAAGCAAGCTTCAAACAGAAACCAAAGAGTTAGTGTATCAACTAAAAATTAGCCACAGCGGCAGTGGGAAGACACAGAAGGGTGGATGATGTTCAGGACTGATGGCTGATACTATCCAGGAATGATACAGAGGGGTAGGGGAGAGATAAGGTAGATGGCATAAAGGGATGGTATCTTGCAGTAATGACCACACAGGATTGATGGTGTGTGGAGAGGATGGTATCATCCAAGAATAACCCCAGAGTCAGGAGGAGACAGGAAAGGTGCGATAGTGTGGTGATGCAGAGGAAATGATATATCCCAAAAATTACCAATAGGGTCAAGAGGAGCAAAAGAGAAAGATGAAAAATCAAAAGGAGGGCTGATGTTCCAGAAATGACCCGCAGAGACAGGACAGGAGGGGACTGGACGAGTGGATGGTATGGAAGAGATTGGATTTTCCTAGAATGACCCACAGATGATAGAGGGAGACAGGAATGATTGGTAGTATGGGGAGATAGTATCTTTCAGGTATGACACATAGGTTCAAAGGAGGAGACAGTGTATGGTGGGGCAGGATAGTATCTTCCATTAATGAGCCATAGAGATGGGGCAAAACAGGAAGGATAGATGGTGTAGCAGGACAGTATCTTCTAAGAATGACCCAAAGAAGCATGGGGTAGACAGAAAGGTAAATGTTGGGGTGATGACAACATCCAGTAGTGGCACAGAAGGATAGTGGAGAGATGGGAGGGATGGAAGGCATAGCTAAACATAAGTTCTAAGAATGAGCCACAGGGGCAGGGGGGGTTCTGTGTGGCAAGATGGTATCTTCCAGGAATTGCCCAACAGTATTAGGAGGGGAGAAGAAACATAGATGGTGTGGGGTCATGGTATCTTCCAGGAATAGCCCACAAGAACAAGAGGAGGTCAGGAAATGTCGGACAGTATGTGGGGTAGAGGCATGATATTTTCTAACTATGACTCATAGGAGCTAGAGAGAGACAGAGAAGCATACTTTGTATGATGGAATAGTATTTTCCAGGAATGACCTAAAGGATCAAGGGGGAGATTGGAAGGGTGGATGTTGGTGAGGGTATCTTCCCCTGATTGGGAGGAGAAGCAGATAGGAAGCATGGATGGTGAGGCAGGGTGGTATTTTCCAGGAATGACCCTCAGTGGTTGGGGAGTGGGTATAAATGGCAGTGTTAATGTTGTTAGGGAGATGGTATCTTCCAGAAATGAGCTATAGGTGTAGGGAGGGTAGACAGAGTAGTTTTTCTTTTTCCAGAAATGACTCACAGGGCGGGGATAAATAGCAATGGTGTGTGGTGGGGAGAAGATGCAAGAATGGCCCACATGATTGTGGGGGAGCAGAGAAAGATGGAAAATGTGGATGGATGATATTTTCAGTGTGACCCACAGGAGCAGTGGGAAAACAGAGGAGGGTGGATGATGTGGCAGGATGGTATCTTCCAGGAATAAGCCACACTGTTAGGGAGGCAGTAAAAAGGAGGGATGTTCTGAGGGGGTAGTATCTTTTAGGAATGGCCCACAAGAGCAAGGAAGGGGGATAGAGAATGTTGGATTGTGTGGGGAAGGGAATAATATATTCTAATTATGACCTATAGGGGCTATGGAGAGACTGTTAAGATTGGCCTATGTGGAGGGATGGTATTTTCCAGGAACGACCCTAAGGTTCCTGGGAGAGACTGGAAGGGTGGATGATGTGGGAGGATATGTTCCAGCAGTGACTCAAAGGAGTCAGGAGAGACAGGAAGCATGGATGGTAAAGGAGAATAGTATTTTCCAGAAATGACCCTTAGGGAATCAGGCAGGGAAAACAGGAAAGGTAGATGGTGTGGGCAGGATGGTATCTTCCAGGATGACCCACAGGAACAAGGGGGAAACAGAGGGAGGGTGGATAGTGTGAGGGGTAGTTATCTTCCAGGAATGTGTTACAGGTTCTGGAAGGAGTCAGGGAAAGGTAGATGTTGGAGGGTGGGGGTTCATCCTGAAATGACCGAGAGGGGTAAAGAAAGATAGGATGTTAGAATGATATAATCCAAAAATTAGACACAGGTGTGATGTGGGGACATACAGGAGGGATAGATGGTGTAGGGGAGTGAATAACTTTCAAGAATGACCCATAAGGGGCAGGGGGTACACATGAAGGATGAATGATATGGAGGGGATAGCATCTTCTAGGAATGATCCACAGAGTTGGGAAATGTGCAGAGGGGGATGATATCTTCCAGAAATGGGCTACAAGGGCAAGGGGCAGACCAGAATGGTGGATATTGTGTGTGTATGGGATTATCTTCCAGAAATGACCCAAAGGGGTGGAGGGAGACGGGAATCCTGGATAATGAGGCAAGATAATATTTTCCAGGAATGACCCTCAGAGCCCATGGGGAGACAGGGAATATTGGATAATGGAGGGAGAATAGTATCTTCCTAGATTGACTTAGTGGTGAGTGGTGGGGATACAGGAAGAATTCAGTGATTTGGGGATGGGGGATCTAGGCAGGGAAGACAGGTAGGAGCTCTTGTGAATATCTTGAGGTAAGAAGGATACTGGCATGTTTGAGCAGCTGAATGGATAGTATTCTGGACCTTAGGGATAAACCAACAAGTGATAAGAGGGGATGTTGGAGGACTGCTGGAGAGACCAATGGTGCAGGATATATTGCCCACATTCAAGATTTGACTTTTCTCTATTGAAACCTATTAAAGGGTTATGAACAGAGGATTTTTTTGAGTTTTATACTTTTAAAAGATCACATTGGCTGTCATGTGGAGAAGGATACAAGAGGTGATGTAGGATGGCCAGGTAGGAGCCACTACTGTTGTAACCCAGGTAAGGGATCATGGTAGCCTGGGCCAGGGCCATGGCAGTGAAGATAAGGAGGAGAGGATGGTTGTTAAGATAGATGAAAGCAAATAACCTTAATGATCCCTGGCCAGCATATTGACCTATATACAGAACCAGGATTAACATATTTGCAGTTAATTGATAATTTCTTAAAAGCAGGAGAAAATTTTACTTTCTCCAAGAGTTAAAAAATGTATTCCTGGGCTAGGTGGCACCTGTAGCCCAAAGGAGTAGGGCACCGGCCCCATATGCCAGAGGTGACAGGTTCAAACCCAGCCCTGGACAAAAACTGCAAAAAAAAAAAAAAGTATTCCTAGGCTAGGTACAGTGGATCACGACTGTAATCCTAGCATTCTGGGAGGCTGAGGCAGGAGGATCACCTAAGCTCAGGAGTTTGAGACCAGCCTGAGCAAGAGCAAGACCCCATCTCTACTAAAAATAGAAAAATTAACTGGATGTTGTGACAGGCACAACTGTCCCTGCTGAGGCAGAAGGATCACTTGAGCTTGAGGTTGCTGTGAGCTAGGCTGATGCTAGCTCAGCCTAGGCAACAGAGTAAGACTCTGTCTAAAAAATGTTTTAAATGCATTCCTTCAGAAATTGAGTCCACGAGGTTTTTTTTTTCTTTTTCCAATTGCAACAGAAATACTTTCTAACCACACTAAATTGTCTTTTAAAAACATGAGGTCCTCAGACTCCTATAAGTATTGATGCCTGACTTGCACTCTTGCTCTGTAAACAGGACTGCTAGGCGGTTTGCTTCTCTTTTTGTGAATATCAACGTGACCTCTGAGCCCCATGAAGTGTCTGCCCTGTGGTTCTTGTGGTATGTGAAACAATGCGGGGGCACCACCAGGATATTCTCTGTCACCAATGGAGGCCAGGTATGATATAGCCATTCTGAAATTGTAACTTCTTCAGTGACTTTGCCTTTCACCAGAGCAGTATCTTTAATAATTATTTTAATGTTTTGAAACATGAATAATTAGAAATGTAAAATGACCTCAAAAATCTTTTATGGAAAAAATTTCTCATTTCCTATTTTTCATTCTTGAAAAGAAATTCACAGCTAAAGGATATTTCAGTTGTGCCTGTAGCTTAAGTGGCCAAGGGGCTAACCACATACACCAGAGCTGGTGGGTTCAAATCTGGCCTGGGCCTGCCAAACAGTGACAACTACAACCAAAAAATAGCCGAGCATTGTGGCGGGCACCTGTAGTCCCAGCTACTCGGGAGGCTGAGGCAAGAGAATGGCTTAAGTCCAGGAGTTGGAGGTTGCTGTGAGCTGTGACACCACAGCGCTCAAACCAGGGCGATAGCTTGAGGCTCTGTCTCAAAAAAAAAAAAAAAAAGACTATTTCATTTTGAATTAATAATGTTTTAAGAATTAAGTTCCTTCCGGGGGGGTGCCTGTGGTTCAGTGGGTAGGGCACCAGCCCCATATATCGAGGGTGGTGGATTCAAACCCAGCTCCAGCCAAACTGCAACAAAAAATAGCTGAGTATTGTGGTGGGCGCCTGTAGTCCCAGATACTCTGGAGGCTGAGGCAAGAGAATCACCTAAGACCAGGAGTTGGGGGTTGCTGTGAGCTGTGTGATGCTATGGCACTCTACCGAGGGCAATAAAGTGAGACTCTGTCTCTACCAAAAAAAAAAAAAAAAAGGATTAAGTTCCTTCCTTTTGGAGGTAGGTAAAATTAGGCTGTTTATGTAGGTGATCAATTACAAAAAGAAATTAATTTCCTCAAATTATAGTACTTGCAAAATTGTTTTAAGTCATCTCTGTTCCAGACATAAGGCATCTGTCCTATCTGTTTCTCAGAGCTATTCTTTTATGTTAACTTTGATAGAATGGAAGTGACTTTTCTTTTTTCTAACTTACACAAGTGATTTATGGCCACTCTTTGAATAGTAAATTTTACATTTCGAATTTTAAATTTTTGCTGCCCACTTTCATTGTCAGCTTCCATACCCAATTTGGTTCATTGACTGAAAACACAGGAAACCCACGGTGAAGCTATAATTTACATTCCTTGATGCCCTAGATTCTGAGATTCTTTGCTTCAAGGCTCTCCCTTAGCCAAAGAAAATGGGGTATGTCTTTTCTAGGAATGGTATGCCCTGATAGAATGAGGTTTAATTGGTAGCAGTTTACTTTGAGTGCATAGTACAAGAGTCTTTTTCCATCTAAGTGAATTATTCCTCTCCTTAGGAGATCATGAGAGGTCTCCACATTGTTTTTGAAACACCAAGACTTATTGCCCATTTGACCCTTAGCTTTGGCAAGGACAAAATGCAGGACAGCTGATTTATTTTTTTTCTTTATTTTTAAATTATTCATTTTATTTCTAAATATATATATTAAGGGGGTACAAATGTTTTAGGTTACATGAATCACTTCTGTAATACTTTAGTCCCAGCTCTAGGTGTGCCTATCACCCAAATGATATTCATTGCACCCATTAGGTTTTTGCCCCTCCCTTCCTTCTCTCTCCACCTTGGTTGATTTCCACTGAGTTTTCCTTCCTTCTGTGCACATATGTGCTCATCGGTTAGTTTCAGTTTAATAGTGCATATGTGTGGTGTTTGTTTTTCCATTTTTGAGATACTTCACTTAGGATAATAGTCTCCAGTTCCATCCATATTGTTGAAAAGGTATGAATTCATCTTTTTTATGGCTGAGTAATACTCCATGGCTTGTATATGCCACATTTGGTTGCTCCATTGGTGAACTGATGGGTACTTGGGTTGATTCTACATCCTTGCAGTTGTGAATGTGCTGCAATAAACATTTGAGTGCAGGTGTCTTCTTCATAAAGTGACTTATTTTTCCTTGGGTAGATAACCTAATAGGGGGATTGCTGGATCAAATGGCAGGTCTAATTTTAGTTATCTGAGAAATCTCCATACTCTTTTCCATAAGGGCTATACTAACTTGCAGTCCTACTAACAGTATATAAGCATTCCTTTCTCTCTGCATTCATGGCAGCATGTTGTTTTTAGAATTTTTAATGAAAGTAATTCTAATGGGGGTAAGATTATATCTGATTGTAGTTTTAATTTGCATTTTTCTCTGATAATTAGTGATGTTGAGCATTTTTTCATGTTTAATGACCATTTTCCTCTCTTATTTTGAGAAGCTTCTGTCTATGTCTTTTACCCACTTTTTTTTTTTTTTTTTTCTGAGACAGAGCCTCAAGCTGTCCCCCTGGGTAGAGTG
>NW_003852587.1:2831810-2843553 GCF_000181295.1 Otolemur garnettii
AGGTGTATGTGGCTGGTGCCTTAACTGCTTGAGCCACAGGTGCTGAGCCAGGGGTTGTTTGTTTTCTTCTTGCTTGTTTGCTTGAGTTCTTTGTAAATTCTGGATATTAGCTCTTTATTGGATGTATAGGTTGAGAATATTTTCTCCCGTTCTATAGGTTTTCTATTTGCTCTGTTGATTGTTTCCTTAGTATGCAGAAACTTTTTAGTTTAATAAAATCTCATTTATTAATTTTCATTTTTACCATAATTACCATTGGGTAAATAAATTCTTTGCCTAGGCTGATAACTAGAAGAGGATTTCCCTACATTTTCTTCTAGAGTTCTTATAGTTACATTTAGGTCTTTATACATTTTTTTTTTGAGGCAGTCTGACTTAGTGGCCCTGGGTAGAGGACTGTGGCATCATAGTTTATAGCAACCTCAAACTCTTGGGTTTAATCAATCCTCTTGTCTCAGCTTCCTGAGTAGCTGGGACTACAGGTATCTGCCACAATACCTGGCTAGTTTTTCTAATTTTTTTTCTATTTTTAGTAGAGATGGAGTCTTGCCCTTGCTCAGGCTGGTCTCAAACTCTTGAGCTCAAGCAATCCACCTGCCTCAGCCTCCCAGAATACTAGGATTACAGTTGTGAGCCACAGTGTGCCGCCTTTTTTATACATCTTGTATTAATTTTTATGAGTGGTAAGAAGTAGAGGTCCTATTTCATTTTTTGGCATGTGGCTATCCAATTTTCCCAGCACCATTCATTGAACAGGGCTTCTTTTCCCCAGTGTACATTGTTTTCTGTTTTGCCAAAGATCAGTTGGTTGTAGGTAGATGGTTTTATATCTGTGTTCTCTGTTCTGTTCCATTAGTCTGTGTATCTGTTTTTGTAACAATACCATGCTGTTTTGGTTATTGTCACTCTGTAGTATAGTTTGAATTCTAGTGATATAATGCCTCCAAGATTTATTCCTTTGCTTCAGGATTGCTTTGGCTATTCAACCTCATTTCTAGTTCCAAATGAAGCAAAGAATTATTTTTTATAGATCTATAAAGTATGAATTTGGTAATTTGACAGATATTACATTGAATTTGTAAATAACTTTGGGTAGTATGGACATTTTAACAATGTTGGTTCTATCTATGAGCATGATGTGTTTTTCCAATTGTTTATATCCTGTGTGATTTCTTTTCTCAGAATTTTGTAGTCCTCCTTGTAGACATCTTTTACCTCTTTGGTTAAGTATATCCATTGGTATTTTATTTTCTTTGTAGCTATTGTGAATGCTATTGAATTTTTAATTTGACTCTCAGTTTGATTCATTATTGATATATAGAAATGCTACTGGCTCGGCGCCTGTGGCTCAAGTGGCTAAGGCGCCAGCCACATACACCCAAGGTGGCGGGTTCGAATCCAGCCCAGCCCGCCAAACAACAATGATGGCTGCAACCAAAAAATAGCCAGATGTTGTGGCGGGCACCTGTGGTCCCAGCTACTTGGGAGGCAGAGGCAGAAGACTCGCTTGAGCCCAGGATTTGGAGGTTGCTGTGAGCTGAGATGCCACAGCACTCTACCCAGGTGGACAGCTTGAGGCTCCTGTCTCAAAAAAAAATAAAAAAGAAATGCTACTGATTTTTATACATTAATTTTGTATCCTGAGACTTTGCTGAATTTATATGGCAATTCCAGGACACCCTTGGTGGAATTTGTGGGGGTTTTCTAAATATAAAACAATATCATCAGGCTGAGTGTGGTGGCTCACACCCGTAATCCTAGCACTCTGGGAGGCCCAGGCAGGTGGTTTGCTTGAGCTCACTAGTTTAAGACCAGCCTGAACAAGAGGGAGACCCTGTCTCTAAGAAATAGGTGGGTGTTATAGCAGGTGCCTGTAGTCCCAGCTTCTCAGAGGCTGAGGCAAAAGGATCACTTAAGCCCAAGAGTTAGCAGTTATGGCACTTGTGGCTCAAGGCATAGGGCACTGGCCCCATATACCAGAGGTGGTAGGTTCAAACCCAGCCCCAGCCCCCTAAAAAAGAGTTAGCAGTTGCTATGAGCTATGACGCCATAGCAGTCTACCCAGGGCAACAAAGCAAGACTCTGTCTCCAAAAAACAAACAAAAAAAAAAATCATCAATGAAGATGATAGTTTAACCTCCTCTTTCTTGACTTGGATATACTTTATATATACTTTATTTCTTTCTCCTGCCTCATTGCTCTGGCTAAGACTTCAAGAACTGTGTTGAATAGAAGTGGTGATAGTGACTATACATGTCTTGTTGCAATTCTTGGGGATGCTTTCAACTTTTCCCCATTCAGTATGATGTTGGCTGTGGGTTTGTCATATGTGGCTTAATTCTGAGATATGTTCCTTCTATGCCTAGTTGGTTGAGGAGTTATTCATGAAAGGGTGCTAGATTTTGTTGAATGCTTTTTCTGCATCTACTGAGATGGTCATATGGTCTTTGTTTATGCTTTTGTTTATATGATGAATCACATTTATGATTTATGTATGTTGAACCATCCTTTGCATCCCTGGGGTGAAGCTCACTTGGTCCTGGTGGATTATTTCTTGATGTGCTATTGAATTTAGTTTGCTAGTATTTTACTAAAGATTTTTGCAACCTATATTCATAAGGGATATTGATCTGCAGTTTTCTTTGTTGTGTTCTTTCCTGGCTTTGGTATCAAGGTGATACTGGCTTCATAGAATGAGCTGGGGCAGATTCCCATCAATATTATGGAATTTCTGTATTATGGGTACCAGATCTTCTTTTTAGGTCTGACAGAATTTAGCTGTGAATGCATCTGATCTAGGGCTTGTTTTATTTGGAAGTTGTTTATTACTGTTTTTTTGTTGTTGTTTGTTTTGTTTGCAGTTTTTGGCCAGGGCAGGCTTTGAACCCACCATCTCCAGTATATGGGGCCAGCGCCCTACTCCTTGAGCCACAGATACCATCCTTTATTACTGTTTTGATCATTGTTATTGGTCTGCTTCTTCCTAGATGAGTCTTGGGGAATTGTATGTTTCCAGGACTAGTTCATTTCTTCTATGTTCTATAGTTTATACATGTAGATTTATGTAATATTCATGGACCATGTTTTATATTTCTGAGGTTATCAGTGGTAATGTCACCTTTTTCATTTCTGATTGAGCTTATTTGGGTCCTTTCTCTTTTCTTTGTTAATCTAGGAAGAGGTCTTCAAATTTTATCATTTCAGAGAACCAACTTTTTATTTTATTAATCCCATGTATTGTGAGGGTTTTTGTTTTGTTTTCTTATTCATTTACTGGTAGTTCTTCTCTGACCTTTGTTATTTCTGTTCTTCTGTTAGCTCTGGGTTTGATTTGTTCTTCCTTTCCTAGTTCCTTGAGGTATAACATTAGGTTGTTAATTTGTGATCTTTCTGTCTTTTTGGTATAGGCATAAAAGGCTATAAATTTCTTTGCCAAAAATGTGGAATCTTCTATAGCTCCATTATGTTCCCCTAGAGGTGTCAAAGTATTTTTTCATGTTTCCAGGGTCTTTTGTTGGTTTCTTCTCATCCAGTTGCTCTTCTTTTAGCTCTGGGTTAAAAAGATTGTAGGATACCTGTTCTCCTTTGTTGGGGACTTTTTTGAACCAAGTCCATAAGTGATGGACTTAAGTGATGGATGCTCAGAGCTGGGGGGTCCTGAGTGATGTGTTGTTGGACCTCAGGGAGATTCTCATAGCCCAGTGGTAGTGGTAGGGACTGAGTGATGGGTCTTTGGATATGAGCACAACTCTACAGTCTCAAGGGTAGAGTTGTAAACCCAGTGGGGGCCCTGTACCTACACGGAAAGAAGATTCAGGCATATCAAGAGCTTCAGAGTTGGGTCTGTGGGTTTCAGAGGCAGAGCTACCCATATGGAGTGCTATTACATCACCATTGGGACTGCTGATGCCCAGTCACATGCAGGGGTTTATCTCTGTCCCAGGGTCCATTTAGGATGCTGGTTGGCCAAGGTTCTGCCCTATATACGTAAGACCAACTGAGGTAGTCACCCCAGGCTTCCCAAGTGATGCCTATGACATTGGGGGCTCTTTCTCTGTTCAGCTCTCATACTGGGGCGGAAGTGTGCTTGGCTTGCAGTCATAGGACACAACAGTATTTGCTTGTCTGAAAAAAATTTCTCTGTAAATTGTGAAACTTAGTTTTTCAGAGTTCAAAATTCTAGTAGCATCAGTTCCTCCCCCTGGCCCAGTGAGGGTGAAACAAAAGCTACTGCTGGAAGGCTGGGTCCCAGGTGGACCTAGATCTATGTGCCAGAGTGATTAGGATGGCATTCATTGTAGAAAATTGGAATTGACAGGCACCAGATCTCTGTTGCACCTGCTCTCCAGTGAAATATCTCTGCACAGACTCTTAGCAGCTCCTGATAAGCCCAGAGGTCTGCAGTGATTCGTTGGCTACTGAGAGGGAGATACCACACAGATTGAGCTGGCTGTAACTTTTCTCTCCTAAAAAGCAGTGTCCCCTCAAGTTGCTTCTATCCTGCTGTTTTCACCTCTTCCCAGCAGTGAATTGCATTAGGACCCCCACCTTAATTTCCAAGATAGTAGAAGATGATTGTAAGAATCAACCATGCCCTGTTTGACTGAGTTGGTCAATGCTATAATGAGCTATAGTTGTTCTCTCTGTCAGTGGCTGATGTTTACAGGAAAGAGCCAGCTTCAGGATGTTCTTTTGTGCTTATGATGGCTGTAGTCCCTCAGGTGAAACACTTGAATGCCTGGAGATCTGGGAAGGGCCCTGTAGCTCCCAGGAGGTTGCTTGATCTCTAACACAGCATAGGGGGCTGGAGGAGTAAGTCTGGGCATAGGTAGGTTGGGTAAGCCTGGAAGGCTTTGCAAAACTTTAGCAGGGCTCAAAGGTTGTTTGCCCAGCCACAAGGGGGAGCCACATGAAGGGTTAAGGCAGGCTGTCCAAACCAGGATGAGGGCTCATGAGGAAGGGGTCATTATTCCCTAACTGTCTGTCAGGAGTGAGCTTGCCTCTTTTGCATTACCCCCGCCTTCCTAAGTCTAGTTTCAAATAGGTACCTGAATGTGCCCCAACTCAGTTGCTATGGCATCATGGGCTGGGATCCTACCTGCTGGGGAAGCCTCCCTAGTCTGACAATGCAGCTTTGAGCCTCAGCAGGACTCCAGAGTTTTTTTTTTTTTTTTTTCTGGCAAGTAGGTAAAGCCACTGGAAAGAAGTCAAGGGAGCCTCTTTAAACCAGGAAGGCTGCCTGTGAGGAAGGGGGCTCAATTACCCAACTGGCTGTCAGGAGTGAGCTCCAACACTTTTGTATTACCCTTGCCCTCTAGTGTCTGGTTTCAAATGAGAATGCATCACACTAGGTTGCTATGGTGCTGTGGGCTGGAATCTTCCCTGCCAGAGGACTCACCCTAGCCCCAGTAGTATGACTTTTCTATGGAGGGGATGTCAATCCCCCAGATCACCAAGTCTCAGACTCCCACCCCCAGTATTCTTCTGTCAGTTCTACCAACGTGGGTTCCCTCCACTCCCTGCTGTGTCCCTTAGAACTCACTCCAGTCCTGGAGGAATAGGATCCAGCTTGCATGTCTGACCCACTGGCATGTATTTCTGGGAAATTTTCTGGGAAATGCTAGTGGGCAGGGAGATTCCATGGGGATCAGGCATGCCAGGTCCTCAAAGGGAAAGGTATGGGCCCAACTCTCTGTGGAAACCTCAGAATGGAGGATACACTAGCTGGGGAAGGGTAGCCACTCCCAAATCCTTGGCTCAAATTGCTGTCCTGGTGGCAGTGGGCAGGGGAGGATAAGAGTCTGAATGGAAGTACACTGGCCATCTAGCCTCTCAGGTCACTATCCTTGGGGGGAAAATACTACACATATGTCCAAACTCTGGAATCATGCAAGTTCCCCCCACCCACAGTTCAATGGTTGCTGCATTGCTTGGGCTTATGAGGCTAGAAAAGCTTCCAAATTACTTGGGAGCCAAGTTACTTGGAAGCTAATTACCTGATCACTGAAGGAGTGTTGGAAGGAAAAAGGGATTCCCCACTTACTCCTTCACTGGAATCCGAGCCTCTCTGGGTTTGATCCTTGCTGATATATATTTCTTTCTTTTTCCTCTTCTTTCTCTGCTTTGCAGTTTTCCTCCATGAGGTCCCCAGCAGGCTCCGGTGCTTATTTCTCTGACCTACACCTGAGCTCTGATCTTTCTCCCCTCTTCATCCGAAACCCTTTATTCCCTCCACAACAGTCCAGTAAGTGATGTCTCTAATCAGACATCTTGCCTTGATGGTCACATTTTCTTACGTGTTTTTACTTTTGAGCAGAAATTCCACATTACTCCTTTTAACCTATATTTTACTTTCTGAGGTGTCTCGAGTCATATTTGATATTGGTAGCCTTCATTCAGAGGAGCCAGGATACCTTTTGGAAAGTATAGTTTAGATGATGAATCTTAAACAATTTAAACAATTATCATAACATCTCTATACAAAACTTAAATTTATCCTGCAACAGTTTAATTCAACAAATATTAGACCTGGAGGTGTGGACAATGAACAAGACGGAAATAGTTCATGATCTTTCCACTACACTAAAATTCAAAGTAATTCTTGAAAGCATAGGTCAGATTATAAGTTAAATGGTACCCATCTCTGGAGGAAGGACAAATCATGAATTTAGGTCTGAATCACCAAGGGAATGTTTTCATAAAGAACATTTATGGTGTCATTAAAATAGTAGTAATTTGTAAAAGTCTGAAACTCACTATGTGGCTGCTCATGCAAAGTTTTCTGGAGGAACATGATTAAAGTACCTGGTTGTTAAATGGTGAGGTGTGCCTCAATCTACCACTGTGTATTTCTAACCATTCAAAGGATTTTCTACAATGGGCTAAAAATATTTTCCTGGTTTTTACCAAATGCATTGTGTTAAGGAATTACCTCCTTAGATTAAGCTAGAAGCATTTCCGTGTGATTATAGCAGAGAGCAGTGGGCAGAGCACTCCGGGTCTTATAAAGGCTTCTTAGAGAACTTTTTAATTTTTTTTCTTTCTTCCTTTAGTGATTCTCTAAAGAACTTTTTAACAGTGTTTAAAAGAATAGCAGATGCCTACTCTTCATTTCTCTGCCTCTGCCTTGAAACTTTCCAACAGTTTTCCAAAAAGTTTCTCAAGGTCTGAGAGTCAGATTCTTAGGACATCATTTGGTGTTAATGGTAGGACATAGCTATCACAGAGAGCACCCTGAGCGTGTTCTCCTAGAGTGACATTGTCTATAATATGGCATCATCTGCATCCTTACCTGCCTGGACAGCCCCAGCTTAGGCCTGTGAGAGCTAAGGGGAGTTAGAAAGCACATATTCCCGACTAAGCAAAGCACCTTCCTCTTTCCAGGCTCCTTCCATGCACTGTACTTGCAGCCCACAGACTTGCTGATATTCCTGTCTGTTCAGGGCAGCAGTGGCACAGGGCACCATTTCTTCTTCTACTTTTGTGATTTTATAAACTAGTAAGTTTTGCACTGCTGGAGGCTATGCAGGAATGATCACTGATGTGTCTTAGAAGCTCCTGCCTCTGTCCTAAGAGTTATTCTAATAGTTATGTATGCAGAGGGTAGAGGTCTGGCCTGTGACTTTCTCAAGGTTTTCTAATCAATGGCAAAAAAAAAAAAAAAAGTTTTCTTCTTTGGGCTTTATAACATTTTCTTTTCTTCCTCCCTCCTATAGGAACGGAAGTTCGTGGGCGGCTCTGGACAAGTGAGTGAACGGATAATGGACCTCCTTGGGGACCGAGTAAAGCTGAAACGTCCTGTCACCTATGTTGACCAGTCAAGTGACCATGTCATTATAGAAACATTGAATCATGAACTTTATGAGGTAATTCAATTCAGTCAAAAGGACCATATAATAAATAGGCCTTATGTCTTTTGCAGTTTCCAAACAGATATTATCTAAGCCATAGTGTAATTAATGCTGACATATTTCTGCCTCACTCTTCAAAATCACCGTCACTAGCTTTCGTTGACCTACCTTGTTCTGTCTTATTGTTTTGCAGTTGCCTCCCTTTGTGTGTTCTTACTGCTTAATATTATTTTAAAATGATTAAGATGATTTTTTACACTCTCTGCAAAGACCGCAGCTCAGGTTTGAGGTAGTATCTTGCTTGTGTTGTTTTAGTGCAGATACGTAATTACTGCCATCCCTCCCATCTTGACTGCGAAGATTCACTTTAGACCAGAGCTTCCATCGGAAAGAAACCAGTTAATTCAGCGACTTCCCATGGGGGCTGTCATTAAATGCATGATGTATTACAAGGAGGCCTTCTGGAAGAAAAAGGGTAAGCTGCTCTTATTCATGTTTAAACAATATTATGTGAAAGAACCATACTCTTTTACAAATACCGACCAGGAGACACTGAACAGGAAAAGTGTTTTCAAGCTCAGTGCCTATAGCTCAGTGGCTAGGGCTCCAGCCACATACACTGGAGCTGGTGGGTTCAAATCCAGTCCAGGCCTGCAAACAACAATGACAACTACAATAAAAAAATAGCCGGACATTGTGGCAGGCACCTGCAGTCCCAGCTACTTGAGAGGCTGAGGCAAGAGAATCGATCACTTAAGCCTAAGAGTTTGAGGTTGCTGTGAGCTGTGACAGCACAGCACTCTACTGAGGGCAACAAAGTGAGACTGTCTCTGGGGGAAAAAAAAGGTGTTTTCAAATTGGTAGAGAAAAGATCAAAAATCTTGGTATGTTACACTTCTCATAGCCCTTGGCAATACAAAATGATACCAAGAGCACTTTTTGGCAATGGGAGGGGAGAAAGAGATCACATCAGTTACATAGCCACCATTGTGCTGGCTCCCAGCATTTGTTCTGCTGCTTCCTGTTAATGAACAGAATGAGGCCAGGGGGAACCAGAGAAAGAGTGTGGCATTGAAGTCATGCATTTGTGTACTTTGCTTGCTTATTAGCATCAGTCTGTAAGCTTAAAATAGTGACAGTAGGGCAGCACCTGTGGCTCAGTGGGTAGGGCACCGGCCCCATATACCAAGGGTGGCGAGTTCGAACCTGACCCCAGCCAAACTGCAACAAAAAAATAGCCAGGCGTTGTGGCAGGCAACTGTTGTCCCAGCTACTTGGGAGGCTGAAGCAAGAGAATCACCTAAGCCCAAGGGGTGAAGCTTGTTATGAGCAATGTGACGCTGCCACAGCACTCTACCGAGGGTGAGAAAGTGAGACTCTACCTCTTTAAAAAACAAAAAAATGGGGACAGTAAAACCAACTGTCAGAGAGTTGTGAGGATCAAGTGAGGCAAGTATGGGACTTAGAAAGCTACCCAAAGATGGTGACTATTATTGATAAGCCTCCTGATTATACTCACAAGGTTCCCTCCTGCAGTTTCTTCATGGATTGTTAGGGCTGATTGATTCCCTTTAGCACACTACCTCTTTCGCCATGTATCCAGAATCCAGGATCATCTTCCCATTTTTGCTCTTCCTTGGTCAGCTCTAAGGTCTTTAGTTAAAGGTGAAAGAAATAGGTCTTATCTTGTATAGTTACTATTTATATTTAACTGGAAATAGTTTGTAGGGTTGAGGGCAAAGACCGAGAATTTAAGATTTGCTTTCCTCTTAGCAAAATAGTTTATATATTTTTTATGTATGTGTGTGTATCTCTGCTAAAGTGATTGATGAAAATCAATTTCCTGTTGATTTTTTCCTGGTTAAGACTACTGCGGCTGCATGATCATTGAAGATGAAGAAGCCCCAATTTCAATCACCTTGGATGACACCAAGCCAGATGGATCGCTGCCCGCCATCATGGGGTAAGTTTGCGCTGGCCATTCTGCGTTTTCTGAGTTGTGTTGGTATATTGGTGTGGATGCTGGCAAAGTATATTGCTTTGGAATTGAACTATGATGAATACCCATACAAAACTATGTGATGTTTCCATATATTAAAAATTATAGTAATGTTTTGTGTGGCATAAGAACACTGGGAAACTTTATTAAAATTGACATCATCTTTGAACTTATGCTCATGTATATCTTTCTCTAATAAAGCTTACATGTTGAGAACGGACTGAAAAAAAACAAGGCAGCTAGACAGGTGGTGTGGTAGCGAGCCTTACCTAAAGGCAGGATGTTCACAACCATCCTGGAATAGGAACTAACTGCTTTATCCTGTAAAACTTTCCAAATTCAGGGTTTCTGGGCTTACCCCTTTTCTCCATTCCAGATATCTACTATGTAGCAAAAGTCAGTTGTTACCCTGAGATACCAGATGGGTAACCCATTAGGAGGTGTAGTTCAGAGTCGAGCTAGGCCTCTAGTGCAGTGATTTTCAACCCATGTGCCATGTGGCACACTGGTGTGCTGTACAAGGATCTTAGGTGTGCCACAAAAATTTTTAAAGGTCATTAATTAAATTATTTCATAAGAAATTCAAAGCACAGTAAGTATGTTCCTTTTAGTCTTATTTTTTTGGATCCACATAATTTAAGTGTGCTGCAGAAGTTTAACTACAGGTTCAAGTGTGCCTCGAGACGGAAGAGGTTGAAAAATACTGCTTTAGTGGATGGCAAGGCACATTTTTTTGGTCAGTCATTCCACAGTTATCCTTCATCAGCAGTGCTTCACTTATTCATGGAAGTGTGTGGATGGTCTGAGCTGTGGTTCTGTCTAGAAAACCCATCCTTGAGCACAACTGTCTTGACTTTTGGGGACTAGGGTTTCAGGGAAGGAAGTGAGGTCTCCACAAAGGAATTGCCAAGGAGTACCATAGCTCCCAGTTGCCTACCTTTTGGCTTCCATCAAAAGCTACATGAATAAAAAACTATTTATTCTATGGCACTGTAACAAAAGAACACAGCTTTAATAACAGTCAAATAACTTTTAGAGACCAGTGGTTTCCTCTTCGCCACTAGGAAATGTACACCTCCTGCTTGAAGAGAGAAGTAAAACATATGCACATCATGTCTTAGAAGGAAAATTACAAAGATAAAAAGAGCAGATCCATGTCCCAGGGGACTTAAAAAAGAAGGCTGTGGTTTCTTCTAGAAAGCAGGTCCTGAGTTACTAAACCATTTCTCTGGTTGTAAAATATAAGAAATAGCACCAGCTTCCCTGAGAAGGGTATATTCTTATCACATAATAACCATTGGAACAATACATCTTCTTTATCCCTAAACTCAGTGGGCAACAAAGGATACAGATTGTTATGGCATTTTGACATCACTTTCTTTCTCTATGCCAGACAAAAGCAAAAGGTTCGGGTACAGGCTTCAGGAGAATGTCAGTTAAGATCAATCCAACTATGAATGGAGGAACACTGATATTCTTCTTGCCCTGGGACTTAGATACAGTGATATCTGACCTTCTGGGCTTTGTTTGGCAGGGCCCTTCCGGATGTTAATGGGGTTAACATGCCTTACTTAGGCAGTTTCTAGCAAGAGATATTCTAATTTGTTTTATCTGGACAATGGCCTCCCTGCTGCTCTTTGCTTTTGGGTATGGCCACAAAAGCCTGGAGTGGTGATTGCCTAGTACTGTGTTTGTAATAACTAGCTTTTTTGAGAAACTAGAAAGGACCTTGTACTTTAGAACTATGAATATCCCAAACACAAAACAAACATGTTTAATTTCCTCAATCAAACACCAAAGAAAGTTAAAGGATATTTGTCCATAGTTAAGATTAGATGAAAGATGTTATTTCTGGCTCGGTGCCTGTGGCTCAAGTGGCTAAGGTGCCAGCCAC
>NW_003852587.1:2844095-2850053 GCF_000181295.1 Otolemur garnettii
GCACTCTACTCAGGGGGATAGCTTGAGGCTCTGTCTAAAAAAAAAAAAAAAAGCATGCAAGATGAGTTGAATAAAGAGGTTTTCAGATAAATCATTTAATCTTTTAATAGACATTGAGGACTTTAGAAAAGTATGGCACAAGTCTAAACTGACTGATTCTTGTAAAACCCCAAAATTTAATTAAAATCATTAATAGTCATAAGTTAAGGTTTTAAATAAATCATCCAAAATTATGACTTTATCCCATAAAATTCAATTGTTCAAATTTCTTAGATAATCCACAGCTTCCTCTGAAATACATTTCTCTTTATTAGCACACTTTGTATCTTTACTTCTCAGAACAATCTCTAATAATAACCCTATAAAAATTGCCAAATTTGAGGAACACTGTATTTGGGGGGTTGGGAAGAGAAGGAAACATCTGTTTTCAGCTCTGATGTACTTGTCTTTTTGGTCTTGAATAAGAGAAGTACAATTTTATATTTTTTAATGGAGAAATAATTTCATTGTCCTTTAGCTCATTTGGATTTTTGAAAGTTTTCTAATAGTATAACTAAGGACTTCCATGTCACAATTCAATTCTTTAAAATATATAGGAAATTAGTTAATAGCAGTATAATAAATAGAATCTATTTGATTAGAGGGAAGCAGACAAGTTATAACTGAGTTTTATTGAGTTACTTTATTTAGGGACTGTGTTAGGTCAATTTCCAGAGAAGCTGACTGGGAGATAGAGATTTGGGTGCAGGAGGTTTATGAAGAAATACTCCAGGCATTACTATCTATAGGTGAAGGGAAGGAATCAGGATCAGGCAGAGGAAGAAGTTGGGTACCACTGTTGTCCCAATAAAGGTTTCAGCCATCCCCTGGGAAGCTATGGAGCTGGAATGAGCCTTCAGAGTTGTCCTGAACTGAGCCAAGACCTTTCTCTGCTGCACACTGCAATTGCTGGGGAAGGTCAGCTATGAGCTAGAGGTACCAAGTGCCTGGTTTCTAAAAGGGGATTTGTCATAGTATCCACTATAGACACATACAAAGTCAGACAACTAAATTTGCAAACTCCTCTTACAAAGAGTGCTACACACCTCATTGATGAATATCACTATGGTCACCTTCAAGGTACTCTCCTTGGGAAGCTATACATTGACACCAGTGCCTTTGAAACTCTTTTTCTGCAATGACCATCAGCACTGTTATCATATGAGGTCTAACAGTTAAATTCACAAACTTGTCATCCAAAAAGTGCTTTGAAGGGTAGAGTAGGCACTGGAGTCAGTGCATGGCTTTCCAAGAGGAGTACTTCAAAGATGACCAAAATAGGGGGAGGCGGAGCAAGATGGTGGAGGAGATGCATCCCTGGGTCAACTCTCCTCTCGGTTTCAGGTGAGAGTGGGGAGGGCTGGATCTTTTTTGCATGGAGTGCTGGCACAGACAAGCAGCGCAGGGCATGCAGCAAGGAGGTGAATTGCTGGATTGGAAGTGTAGCCCAGAACTACGGTGTCTGCCAGAAAAAACTCAGGGCAGCAGCTGAAACAGCGCCAGCTGCGACCTGAAGCAGTTGCAACCTGCGGCAGTTGCAGCTAGCAGCACCAGGTCCATGGCTGGCGCCCTAAGAGGCAGAAACCAATCCCTCCCCACGAAGCACTTCTTTGCCCAATACGTGGGAGTTTGGGTGTTTCGCAGAGAGTGGTGAAGTGTGGACTACCGAGCAGAAGTTGGTAGCCAGAAAGGGGAACCATTTGGACCTGGTTTGGGGTGTCAGAGATCCAGGCAATCGGACAGAAATTTGAGGGGAAAGGACTCTGCTCAGGAACCGATCCATACTGTAATTTTGGAAGTCTGTGTGGAGCTGCACTGACATGGTGACCCACAGAGGGAATCGGTTCCCTTCCTACAAACACTGAAAAGTCTTGTGTGTGCACTGCTGTGGGAACCAGAGGTAACCTGCTCCCCCCCACCCCCCGCAAAAAACGGACTGACAGCAGGCGAACCATAACAATTTCCTGTTCAAGGGGAAACTAGGAGTTGAGTGGAAAATCTGGCGAAGCGTGGACTTGTGTGCAGAGTTTGGAGGACAGATAGGAGTGGGCGGCCAGCCACCCGGCATCTGAAGCTGCTCCAGGACGCCCTACACTTTATGGGAACTGTTGTAGAGAGAATCTGTGCAACCTGCCAGCAAAGACCTCCCCCCCCACTTTTTTTTTTTTTGGTTTTAACCTGGGAACCACTCACAGCACCACCTGCTGTCTAGAAAGTATATTGGAGCATAACTATTCCCATTAAACTGGAACCCCACCGCATTTATAAAAGGGGTTTGTTTGTATATATTTAAAAGAACAGTATTTTTCTCAGTGGTGCCCTCCCTTTTCCCCCTTTTTTTAAAATTTTCTTTCTTCTTTGTTTATTTTGCTTTTTTGTTTTTTCTATTATTTTATGACCACCATTTTTGTGGTTATCTTTTATTACTACTATCTTTTTTTTGTTTGTCTGTTTGTTTATGTTTGTTTGTTGGTTGGTTTGTCTTTTGTTTTGTTTTATTTTTGTTTGTTTGTTTACTTGTTTCTGAGTGTCTGGGCATCAGTGCGCTTGTGTGTCTGGTAGCATTTTAGTCTGTTTATTCATCTGCTTAGTTTCAATGTGTTTTGTACTTTGCTAAATCCTTAGGTTGGCTATATTCCCTAACTCCAGTTTTCACATTCAATAAGAATTTGGAGGAACAGGGGACAAGAGCTGACTGGAGCTAGCTTTCAACATAAACTCCAGTTCAGGGAGAGACACAACTGCCAGAAGAACCCAACAAATCTGAAGGTGGGGAGCTGAGCTGAAGCTGAAGGTGGGGAGCCGAGCTGAGAGAAGAGAGATAAATGCACGTCTTCCCCACCGAGGCAAACCATGACTTCAAGGAAACAAAATCCAGGTTTAGATTGAGCCCAGGTGGAATATTCTCCAGCTCCCCTTGAGTGCCTTCGGCAGATAGGCTTCAACTATCTCTGCTGGCTGGTGACAAAGAGAGGTCACCAAGTGAAGGAGGCATTGACTTTACTTGGACTCTGGCAGACACAAAACCATGACACACTCATTGACTTTCCTTGGACTCTGGCAGGCACAAAACCCCAAATCACTGGCCTATTGGACAGAACTGGGTTACAGAGTCTGGGTTAACAGAGACTGGTAGTGGGGTTACCAGAGACTGAGGTTACCAGAGTCTGGTGGCGAAGGGCAAGTAAGGAGGGGAAAGAGACATCAGTCTCCTTACTCCAAATCGTCTACTGAATGGGCCTTTCTGACTCCTCAGAGCATCAGAGGGAGCCACACTTGAGCTACTAGTAGACTCCTATTATATAGTTGCTAGAGACCTTGTGATCTTTCCAACCAGAGAGTGAGTACTGATCGGATCAATAGGTTTGGATCTCTTGACTTGGGCAAATTAACTGGTGGTCGAGGGAGAATCTCTGATCCTCTCTGGATTTTTTCAGCCCTAAATTTTCTTCAGATGAAACATTCTCCAGCTGTCACTGAGTGCCTGAGATAGTCAAGCCCCAGCTCCCTTTGCTGGAGGAAGTCAAAGGGCAGTAACCGAGTGGAGCTGGCATTGGCTTTACTTTGATTCTGGCAGATACAAAGCCCTGCCACATTCGCTTGTTAGGCAACTGGGTCACAGCTCTGCGGGGTCTCCAGTGACTGGGTGTGACAAAGGTACAAGGTGGGGTAGGAGACATCAACCTCCCTAGAATAATTTATTTACTGGGTAGGTCCTTCTGACCCCACAGAACACCAAAGCAAGTCATACCTGAGCTGCCAGAAGACCCCTGCTGTACAGTTGCCAGAGACCTCTTGAACTCTCCCACTTGACACTAGTGTTGACTGGGACACTTGACTTAGATCTCTTGAACTGAGCCAATCACCTGAGAATTATCTAAAGTGATACCCTGGGGGTATGGCTGAGGGAAGGTGTGGTTTTCCTTTCCCAACTATCACCTGCGAGGGGAGGGATGACTTAATTGCTGATATTTCTCCACAGCCAAGATCTTAACCCAGAGTAATTGATTTTCTAAGGTAGAACAGAGACCAGCTGAAAACAAAATAGAGACATGCAGGCCCCCAGGCTCTCAGACTGTAGCATTATACGCATCTGTGGCAAAGCTCTAGGGGAAAAGGTACAGACACCAGTCCCAGCCTTTGCCCAAAAAGGCTAGTAAAATACTACTCCCGGAGCCCCCAACCCAACTTCCTCTTACCTGCTTACCTAGGGAAAACTCTGGTAGTACGAATAACCAGAGTAGATCAACCCCCCCCCCCCACTCATGGAAGGATGTGGCAGATGCATGTGAAGATCCAACCCATAAAGAGATGGCTGAGATGACAGAAATTGAGTTAAAAATGTGGATAGTAAATAAGATTAACAGAATGGAAGAATGGAAAGAGCTAGAACTTCAAGAAATTATTCAAAAAATGTCTCAAGAAATTATTCAAAAGATGACTCAAGAATTCAACAACTTCAAAGATAAAATGATCAAAGATTTCAAAACATTGAGGCAAGAGTTTGTAGCCCTCAAAGATTTGAAAAATGCAGTTGAATCTCTTTGTAACAGAGTGGAACAAACTGAGGAAAGGATATCTGACATTGAAGACAAAGCTTTAGAACAAGCCCAAAAGCGCAAAGATGAAAAGAAATGGAAAGCAAAAACGATCTTTCTCTCAGAGAGTACTGGCACAATTTGAAGAAAATGAATATTTGCCTTATAGGAATCCCTGAAAATGACGAAACTGCCTCACAAAACACAGAGGCTCTTCTTCATGAGATTTTGAAAGAGAACTTTCCAGACATGCCAAGAGATTCTGAAATTCAGATAGTAGATAGTTTCAGAACCCCAGCACGACTCAACCCGAACAAGACATCCCCCAGGCACATCATAATTAACTTTAATAAAGTTAACATGAAAGAGAAAATTCTGAAAGCAGTTAGACGCAAGAAAACCATAACCTACGAAGGAAAGAGTATTAGAATGACTGCAGATCTTCCTGCTGAAATCTTTCAGGCTAGAAGAGGATGGTCAGCAACTTTTAATCTCCTAAAACAAAACAACTTCCAACCCAGAATCCTATATCCAGCTAAACTGAGTTTCATCTATGATGAAGAAATTAAATATTTTAATGACATCCACATGTTGAAGAAACTTGCCATAACTAAACCAGCTCTGCAGGAAATTCTCAAACCTATCCTCCATAATGACCACTGCAATCCCCGACTACAAAAGTAAACTCACCCAGAAACTTTTGATCAAATTCCAACTTCTACAGTGGCAAAAGGATGAAAAATGTCTACTGGACTTTCAAGCAATTTGAGGACCAATATCTCACCAGGTCTATCAATAATTTCAATCAATGTGAATGGCCTAAACTACCCTTTAAAGAGGTACGGATTGGCTGATTGGATACAGAAACTCAGACCAGATATCTATTGTGTCCAAGAATCACATATTACTTTAAAAGATAAATACAGACTCAGGGTGAAGGGATGGTCATCTATATTCCAGGCTAATGGAAACCAGAAAAAAGCAGGTTTGCAATTTTATTCACAGATATGTTAGGGTTTAAACCAAAAAAAAAATAAGCAAAGATAAGGATGCCCATTTTATATTTGTCAAGGGTAATACCCAAGATGATGAGATTTCAATTATCAATATCTATGCACCCAGCCAGAATGCACCTCAATTTATAAGAGATACTCTAACAGGCATGAGCCACTTGATCTCTCCCAGCTCTATCATAGTCAGAGATTTTAACACTCCTTTGGCAGTGTTGGATCGATCCTCCAATAAGAAGCTTAGCAAAGAAATTTTAGATTTAAATTTAACTATTCATCTTTTGGACCAAACAGACATCTACAGAACATTTCATCCTAACAAAACTGAATACACATTTTACTCTTCAGTCCATGGAACATACTCCAAAATC
>NW_003852587.1:2850860-2852360 GCF_000181295.1 Otolemur garnettii
CCAGCAACACATCAAACAAATCATACACCACGACCAAGTGGGTTTTATCCCAGGATCTCAAGGATGGTTCAACATACGTAAATCTATAAATGTAATTCCTCACTTAAACACACCAAAAAACAAAGACCATATGATTCTCTCAATTGATGCAGAAAAAAATTTGATAATATCCAATATCCCTTCATGATAAGAACACTTAAGAAAATTGGTATAGAAGGGACATTTCTCAAGTTGATAGAGGCCATCTATAGTAAACCCACAGCCAATGTTGTAATCAATGGAGTTAAATTGAAATGATTTCCACTCAGATCAGAAACCAGGCAAAGTTGCTCATTGTCCCCATTGTTATTTAACATTGTAATGAAAGTTCTAGCCATTGCAATTCGGGAAGAAAAGGCGATTAAGGGTATCCATATAGGAACAGAAGAGATTAAACTTTCACTTTTCGCAGATGATATGATTGTATACCTGGAAAACACCAGAGATTCGACTAAAAAACTCTTAGAAGTGATCAAGGAATATAGTGGCATATCAGGATACAAAGTCAACACTCATCAATCTGTAGCCTTTATATATACCAACAGCAGCCAAGCTGAAAAAAACAGTCAAGGACTCTATTCCGTTTAAAGTAGTGCCAAAGAAGATGAAATATTTGGGAGTACACCTACCAAAGGATGTGAAAGATCTCTATAAAGAGAACTATGAAACTCTAAGAAAAGAAACAGCTGAAAATGTTAACAAATGGAAAAATATACCATGCTCATGGCTAGGAAGAATCAACATTGTTAAAATGTCCATGTTACCCAAAGCAATATACAATTTTAATGCAATCTCCATTAAAGCCCCACTGTCATACTTTAAAGATCTTGAGAAAATAATACTTCGTTTTATATGGAATCAGAAAAGAACTTGAATAGCCAAGACATTACTAAGGAATAAAAACAAAGCAGGAGGAATCACGCTACCAAACCTCAGACTATACTATAAATCAATAGTGCTTAAAACAGCATGGTATTGGCACAAAAACAGAGAGGTAGATGTATGGAACAGAATAGAGAACCAACAGATGAATCCAGCTTACCTCATCTTTGACAAACCAATTAAAAACATTGAGTAGGGAAAAGATTTCCTATTCAACAAATGGTGCTGGGCGAACTAGCTGGCAACTTGTAGAAGACTGAAACTGGATCCACACCTTTCACCATTAACTAAGATAGATTCTCACTGGATTAAAGACTTAAACTTAAGACATGAAACCATAAAAATACTAGAAGAAAGTGTAGGGAAAACACTTGAAGAAATTGGCCTGGACGAATTTTTTATGAGATGGACCCCACGGGCAATTGAAGCAACATCAAAAATACACTATTGGAACCTCAAACTAAAGAGCTTCTGCACAGCCAAGAACACAGTAAGTAAAGCATGCAGACAGCCCTCAGACTGGGAGGAAATATTTGCAGGCTATGTCTCTGACAAAGGTTTAATAACCAGAATCCATAG
>NW_003852587.1:2852864-2875235 GCF_000181295.1 Otolemur garnettii
AGAGAAATGCAAATCAAAACTACTTTGAGATATCACCTAACTCCAGTGAGATTAGCCCATATAACAAAATCCCAAAACCAGAATTGCTGGCAAGGACGTGGAGAAAAGGGAACACTTCTACACTGTTGGTGGGAATGCAAACTAATACTCTCCTTTTCGAAAGACGTTTGGAGAACACTTAGAGAACTAAAACTTGACCTGTCATTCAATCCTACAATTCCTTTATTAGGTATATACGCAGAAGATAAAAAATCACAATACAATAAAGATATTTGTATTAGAATGTTTATTGCAGCCCAATTCATAATAGCCAGGGCATGGAAGAAGCCCAAGTGCCCATCGATCCACGAATGGATCAATAAACTGTGGTATATGTACTGTATGGAATACTATGCAGCCCTAAAGAAAGATGGAGACTTTACCTCCTTCATGTTTACATGGATGTAACTGGAAAATATTCTTCTTCTTAGCAAAGTATCACAAGAATGGAAGAAAAAGTATCCAATGTACACATCCCTATTATGAAACTAATTTATAGCTCTCAAATGAAAGCTACAACCTAATTCTAGCCCAAGAATATGGGGAGGGGGTGGGAGAGGGGTGGGGAAGGGGAGGGGAGAATGGCAGATGGGTGGAGGGAGGGTGACTGGAAAGATCACCTCTATGGCCTGTCTTATAAGGGTATAAGTGAATCTGTCTAAAACTAGAGTATAAATGTCTTAACACAATAACTGAGTAAATGACATAAAATCTAAAAAAAAAAAAAAAAAAAAGATGACCAAAGTAATATTCAGCAGTGAGATATATAGCACTTTTTCTAGGATGAGTTTATGAACTTAATTGTCCAACTTTGTATTTATTTTTTTCTAGCTTTTGTTGAATACTTGGCAGAAGGCAACAGTAATTACCAAAATAATAATTTATTACAGGCTCGGCACCTGTAGCTCTGGTGGCTAGGGCACCAGCCACTTAGACTGGGAACTGGTAGGTTCGAATCCAGCCCAGGCCTGCCAAACAATGATGATAACTACAACCAAAAAAAACCAAACAACAACAAAAACAAAATAAAACAAAACAGCCAGGCATTGTGGCAGATGCCTGTAGTCCCAGCTACTTAGGAGGCTGAAGCAAGAAAATCGCTGAAGCCCAAGAGTTGGAGATTGCTATGAGCTGTGATGCTACAGCCCTCTACTGAGAGTGACAGCTTGAGACTCTGTCTCAAAATAATAATAAAAATTTAATACAGCATTAATTCATCTAAAATTTGACTTCCTTTTTTTTTTTTTTTTTGAGACAGAGCCTCAAGCTGTCCCCCTGGGTAGAGTGCTATGGCATCACATCTCACAGCAACCTCCAACTCCTGGGGCTCAAGTGAGTCTCTTGCCTCAGCCTCCAAAGTAGCTGGGACCACAGGCACCCACCACAATGCCCGGCTATTTTTTGGTTGCAGCCATCATTGTTTTTTGGCAGGCCTGGGCTGGATTCGAACCCGCCACCTTAGGTGTATGTGGCTGGCACCTTAGCCACTTGAGCCACAGGCACCGAGCCTAAAATTTGACTTCCTACTGTATCAAAACTGTGTTAAGGAGGCAACCTGTCATTTAAAAGTGCACAGCCAAGCTGGGGTTTCAGACACAGAGGCAGACTAAAGACAGCATGGCACTTGCTTTAGTAGAGGAGGAAGGTCTAGGAGAATTCATTAATGCTGAGTAGGTGGAGGTAAGCGTACTTCAGAAAGATAAAGAGCTATAACCTGATAATTTCAACATTTCCTTTCTCTCCAGCTTCATCCTTGCCCGTAAAGCTGATCGCCTTGCTAAGCTCCATAAAGAAATAAGGTAAGACTTTATATCTCAGGGCGGCACCTATGGCTCAAGGAGTAGGGTGCCAGTCCCATATCCTGGGGTTAGCTTTATATTGTGTTTTTGCACTGATCATAGGGGACTAGCAATCAGGAAAAATGTAATATTTCACAAATATTCTTAAAATCCCAACAAATTAACTTATTTGTATTTTGCTATAGCCTCCTCAATCCAGCCTTTCTTCCCATAAGATGGGTAGAGAAAAAATTATAGAAAACGTTACCTGTGGTAAAACCTATAGAAACCAAATCCAGGCTCAGCGCCCACAGGACGGTGGTAAGGGTGCTGGGCCACATACACCAAGGGTGGCAGGCTTGAACCCAGCCTCGGAGAGCTAAACAACAATGGCAACTGCAACAAAAAATAGCTGGGCATTGTGGCGGGCACCTGTAGTCCCAGCTACTTGAGAGGCTGAGGCAAGAGAATTGCTTAAGCCTAAGAGTTAAGCCTAAAAGTTTGAGGTTGCTGTGAAGTGTCACACCATGGCACTCTACCAGGAGCAACATGGTGAGACTCTGTCTCAAAAAAAAAAAAAAAAAACAAATCCTGACCCCCGTGCAAGTCCATCATACCTTTTCTTTCCACTGAAGGCCCTGACTTCAGCATGTTACAATTCATCCATTGAACAAAAAACACTTATACCCCCTAAATGTTTAGAAACAAACAAAAAAAAATCATGAAGAAATACAATACACACACACAAATGTAGACCTCCCTCTGAATTTAATTTAAAAATTAAACAGCTAATCCATTAGCATCCCTTGCTTTGGAAGTTCCTCTGATGATTTTACAAGTCAGGGAAAGATTGTAGAACATGTTCCACTTGTGCACACAGATTTGTTTATTTGAGCAACCATGAGATTTAACGTCAGGAAAAATATTCTAGTGTTTACCAAAGTCACTCAGTAGAGGAGGAATTTGAGGTCCAGCAATGGGGAATGATTTTTTTCAAGGCCTCACAGCTAGTTTCTTAGTCTTTTTGTGCTGCAGTAACAAAATACCTAAGACTGGGTAATTTATAAAGTATAGAAACTTGTTTCTTACAATTCTGGAAGCTGGGAATCCAAGATCACACTGCTAGCAGTCTGGTGGTGGTGGGGAGGGGTCGGTTCTATAGATTGTGTTTTCTTATGTTGCCCTCACATGGTGGTAGAAAAGGCAGAAAGAGGAAGGACAACAAGGGATGAACTCTGTGTCCTCAAATGCTGGAAGTCAGAAAGGCAAAAAGGATCTAGCTAGTTCCCCCCAGTCCTTTTATAAGGACATTCATTTCTTTCATGAAGCCAGAGCCCCCTGGCTTAATCAATTCTCAAAAGGCCCTACTTCTCCATACCATCACCTTGGGGGTTAAGTTTCCAACCTCCATGAGTTTTGGAGGGGGTGGCACATATATTCAAACCATAGCAGCTAGCTTATGACTGAGTTGAGCACATAACTCATACTTTTTTTCATTACACCACACTAAGCTTGACATTTTCTTTTGGATTTCCTGCTTTCCTTCCTTTTTAATAGAAAAATAAATACCAGGCTGGAGATAGACATTTGGCTATGCTTCTGCATGGTGGCAGAACTTCTCAAAAGTTCTTGCAAGGCAAAACCCTTACTGAATATGTCATTGATGAGAATAGTGGTTCTAAGAACGAACTACATCAAAATCACACAAAGTATGTTTGGAAAATATATTTTTCTGAGGCCTGTACAGTATGATTCAGTAGATTTTAGGTGGAGGCTGAATATTTGTATTTTTAAATCAGCTTTCTGAGTGATTGTGATGAAAAGGTATATTTAGAAACCAGTGGATAAATAAATTCAACTACAAGATTGAAGTGACTTCTTTTAGCCATCATTTAAAATACATTCTATTTTTAGAGCCAAACTAATCAATGTGTTGCTCCAACATCCTTGCCTAAGGATATCTTTTCTAAGAATTTTTGTTTTTAAAGGGTAGGAAAGATCATTTTTTGATGTGTTTGTGTAAACATCCTTGGCTCATCTAGTGATATAAAGTACAGTAAGTAGTGACTTAAAACTATCATAACTGTTTTTATCATTCATGAATGAAAACTCAGGTACAGTGTAGGTTGATTGGATTTTAGGTTTCACTGAGCTTCAAAAAAGATTTTATTGTGTATCCTGAAAATAAGAATCATTAAGCTTTTTAGAATAATGATTGTCAATACTTTTATTTTCTAATTAACACAAAATGTCCAAATTATTGCTTGTAACACACTTGTGAAGTAGACAGGAGTCAGTCATCTTTCATAAACTACGAAAGAGGGTACTATACTAGATTGAGGATGGATTTTGATTCAACAAATATTTATGGGTGAAATGAGTAGAGCTGGGCAGTGCCTGTGGCCCAAGGAGTAGGGCGCCAGCCCCATATACCAGAGGTGGCGGGTTCAAACCCAGCACCAGCCAAAAAAAAAAGAAATGAGTAGAGCTGCCCCTGCCATTAATTTGTCACCCTCAGTAGAGTGCTGTGGCGTCACAGCTCACAGCAACCTCCAGCTCTTGGGTTTAGGCAATTCTCTAGTCTGTCTCCCTAGTAGCTGGAACTACAGGTGCCCGCCACAACACCCGGCTGGTTTTTGTTTTTGTTGCAGTTTGGCCAGGGCTGGGTTCAAACCCCCACAACGCCCAGCTATTTTTTGTTGTTCAGTTTGGTGGGGGCTGGTTTCAAACCCACCACCCTCGGTATATGGGGCGGCACCCTACTTACTGAGCCACAGGCCTCACCCTCCAGACAGTGGTCTTGAGACTGTTCTCATTCTTCCTTTACTCTATGATTTTTGATGTATAGCATGAACAACAACTTGAAGGAAACCATACTTTTCCTGACTGTCCTGGAACCTAACTGTCTACATCATGTCAGGTGATAATCACCTCAGGAGTAGCAATTGTGTCTCAGTTAAAACCTTCTATGGGGGCGGTGCCTGTGGCTCAAAGGAGTAGGGCAGCATCCCCATATGCCAGAGGTCGCAGGTTCAAACCCAGCCTCGGCCAAAAACTGCAAAAAAAAAAAAAATTAAAAAAAAAATAATAAAACCTTCTATGGGGGGGTGACACCTGTAGCTCAGGGAGTAGGGCCCTGGCCCCATATACTAAGGGTGGCAGGTTCAAACCCAGCCCCAGCCAAATTGCAACCAAAAAAAAATAGTTGTGAGTTGTGGCAGGTGCCTGTAGTCCCAGCTACTCAGGAGCCTGAGGCAAGATAATCGCCTAAGCCCAAGAGCTGGAGGTTGCTGTGAGCTGTGACACTACAGCACTCTACCAAGGGCAACAAAGTGAGACTATGTCTCTAAAAAAAAAAAAAAATACCTTCTATGGGAAAATGATGGCAATAAATGACATTTATAATTTTGCCTCCTCCACCTGACAGCCTATACCTATGAGATAGAAATTCTAGGAGTTGTCTTGGCACCTGTGACTCAAGCAGCTAAGGCAGTATCCACATACACCTTAGCTGGCAGGTTTGAATCCAGCCCAGGCCTGCCAAACAACAATGGCGGCTGCAACCAAAAATAGCTGGACGTTGTGGCAGGCACCTATAGTCCCAGCTACTTGGGAGGTAGAGGCAGGAGAATCACTTGAGCCCAGGAGTTGGAGTTTGCTGTAAGCTGTGATGCAACAGCACTCTACCCAGGGCAACAGCTTGAGGCTCTGTCTCAAAAAAAAAAAAAAAAAGCTAAAGAAAGAAATCCTAGGAGTTATATAAATGTGTGTGAGGATTTAGATACATTTATAAGGTTATGTTTTGTCCCACATTAGTCAGAAAAATTGGGGGCATGTCTTAAAATATTTTCTAATGTAACTGGCATCATAAAATTATATATATTTTAAATCTCTGTTTATTATGACTAAGTTTGATGTCCCCTGCCCCCCCCCTCCACCAACACACGTATTTTTGGCTGTCTCTCTAGTCTTCAATGCTTATCTTACAGATGTGAAGTAAACCTTTTGCCACATTTGTTGACAAATATTTTTCTAGTTGCTTATTAGCCTTTAATAAATATTTTGGAGTACTTTCAAACATTTAAACTATATAAACACTTATAAAAGGTAGATAGGAAAAATAACTGGATCACTGTGAACCTGTTCAAACAAATTCTAAAATAGAACCATTATTTTTTTATTTAGTTATTTTTTTGAAATAGACTCTCACTTTGTTGCCCTTGGTAGAGTGCTGTAGTGTCACAGCTCACAGCAACCTCCAACTCTTGGGCTTAAGGGATTCTCTTGCCTCAGCCTCCCAAGTAGCTGGGACTACAGGTGCCCACCACCCTGCTATTTTTTTTAGAGATGAGGTCTCAGTCTGGCCCATGGGCTCAGGCAATCCACCTGCCTCGGCCTCCCACAGTGCTAGGATTACAGGCATGAGCCACCATGCCTGGCTAGAACCATTCATTTCTAAAACGGATGATTTTAGTAAATTAGAATTTTTTAATTTCAGCAGGAGCAACTGTGAGTTTAAAATGTTATCTTGTTTCAAGAAGAGTTTAGATAAATACAGCTACTGATTTTTCAGACATAAAAATGCTATCTTCTATGCTAGTCTTTTTTTTTTTTTTTGCAGTTTTTGGCTGGGGCTGGGTTTGAACCCGCCACCTCCCGCATATGGGACGGACGCCTTACTTCTTTGAGCCACAGACACCACCCTATGCTAATCTTTTATATAATGAATTTTGAGGGCGACCAAAGACTATGTTTGAAATAACATCACATAGTATATAGCACATAGTACCCTTTGGAGTACTGTGGTTCACAGACCAGTCAATGAAGTGATAGGTCACTGGACTGATATAGCCGCTCCCAATATAGCATGTCTTGTGTTATTCTTAAAAGATTAAATGAGCTTTATATGTTTGGAGATCTTTAAAACACAAGTATAGCATGAAGGGACTTGCTATGATTTATACTGTAGACCTATAAAAGAGATCATTCTAGAATTATACATATTCCAAGAGGGTGATAGAGAATCAATTCCTCAGACTGACTAACTCTAATTTAACCTTATTTTCCCCATTTTACCTCAAATAGCATATTTGGTGTTGAAAAATATCAAAACAAAGGAGAATTCTGTGGAATCTTCAAATCAAATGACATTACTGAGGCATAGAAAGTTAATTTGAACCCTTAGATTCATGGAACTCTTCATTTTGTGGAATTGCAGAAGGCCATTGATTTTAATTTTTTTTTATAATAAATCTAGTTCATTGGCAAGAGTCCTGGAACACACTGTATTTATTCTATACCCATCAGTTATTACTCTCTAACATTTTTTTGGCTCTTTTTTTTGTAGGAAGAAGAAGATCTGTGAGCTCTATGCCAAAGTACTGGGATCTCAAGAAGCTTTACAAGTAAGAAACCTCCAGCTTTAATCTCTAGCATATTCTTCTCTGCTTTCTCTTAAGTGGTAAAGCAAAGCAGATTCTGGTTTTCTGACAATTTTATGAGGAGTATAAAGGGATATGCTTAACTTGGAGGAAAAACTTAAGCAACCACAAAAGGCCATTAAAAGCTGGTATCAGGTACATGGAATTTCTGATGCTGAGGCTCCTCAGGCTATTTAAATGTTGACTGGATAACTGGCAGCCAATTGTGATCAGAGCCTGGAGCTGCAGGTATTGTGTCAAGGATGGGGGAGGAAGTTTCCTAGAACAGAATCCTGTCCTGCCAATGTCACCTACTTGCTGCACAATAAAATTCCAGAAGTGTCATTTGTTGGTGCAAGCACAATGATATATACTTGATAAGATATATTGAATCTAGACTCTGCCCAGGTCAAACTCATACTAATTTAATTTTTCATGTGTAGACTCAATCCACAGCTCTTTTGGGAATTTTTTTTTCTTTTTTGTGAGACAGAGCCTCAAGCTGTCCCCCTGGGTAGAGTGCCATGGCATCACAGCTCACAGCAACCTCCAACTCCTGGGCTCAAGTGAGTCTCGGGCCTCTGCCTCCCAAGTAGCGGGGACCACAGGTGCCCACCACAACACCTGGCCATTTTTTTGGTTGCAACCATCATTGTTGTTTGGCGGACCCAGGCTGAATTCGAACCTGCCACCTTAGGTGTATGTGGCTGGCACCTTAGCCACTTGAGCTACAGGCGTTGAGCCATCTCTTGGGAATTTTATTGCTTTAAATGAAATTATATATTTCTGAAGAACCTACTGATGTGAAGGCTCTTTTAGGGATTATCTCTGAACTGTTCAAATACTTAACTTTCAGAATATGTTAGAGAAATCAGAGAAGCTTCTCTCCTGTCCCCTAGGACAGTTGATCCCCAACTTTTTTGACACCAGGGACCAGTTTCACGGAAGACAGTTTTTCCACAGATGGAGGTGGGGGAATGGTTTTGATATAAGTCAAAAGGTAATTGATTTATTGTGATCCCTATGCAGTCAGACCTCTCTGCTAATGATAATCTATATTTTTGCACCCACTCCCCAGCATCACCACCCACTAGCATCACCACCTCAACTCCACCTCAGATAATCAGGTATTAGATTTTCATAAAGGGCATGCAACCTAGATCCCTCCATGTGCAGTTTACAATAGGCCTTGCATTCCTGAGAATCTAATGCCACCGCTGACCTGACAGGAGGCAGAGTTCAGGCAGTGATGCGAGTGATGGGAGTGACTGTAAACACAGATGAAGCTTCCTTTGCTTGCCTTCTGCTCACCTCTTCTGTGTGGCTAAGTTCCTAACAGGCCATGGACTGACCTATACAAGTCTGCAGGCTTGGGGTTGGGGACTGCAGCCCTAGGAACATTTTCTATCTTATTTGCCCCTTTTTAGTGAGATTCCTATCCACTTTACTAGCTTAGAGAAGGGATTGAGGGGCAAGCCTTTCTTAGACATTTATTTGTCTTCTACCTCCTCCTTCCTACCCTTTTCAGAGCAGCATGCCTAGGTAGCCTATTATTTTATAGATTCCAGAGATTTGAGCAGATCTTTTCATAAGCTGATTGTTAATGGAAACTTGGCTCTAAAGATCAGAATCTGCATGGGGATGCCTTGTCTTCTAGATATTAGAATAGTTCATGCTTTCCCTAGTCAAGAGGTTGAGAAAATCAAAGTATACATGTTTTACAACTTATTATCTCACAAAAAGCCATTACTTGATACTATCACGCTTTCCTTAATTCAGTTAGCAAAACAGGGTTGTCTTTATTTTCTTAATGTAAACTTTTTGTTATAATAAGATACTCAAGAGCCTTTATTGTTGACTTGCAGTATTTCAGCTTTGTTTTCTCTTTGACATTTTCTCCCCCACTTAACTGCAGCCTGTGCATTATGAAGAGAAGAACTGGTGTGAGGAGCAGTACTCTGGGGGCTGCTACACAGCCTACTTCCCCCCTGGGATCATGACTCTATATGGAAGGTACTACCCAAGCACCACTCCAATTAATACAAGACCTGCACCAAACTTAAAAGCAGAGTTCAATGGGAATTCTCGAAATAGTAGATCAGTATCCCTATTTCTAATGTCCCAGATAGTCAATTTGTACATTCCTGCATGTCTGTAGAAAATAAGCATGTTAGTACATAGAACAATAGCTGTCAGCATGTAGAACAATAACAGAACACTGGGGAGGACTTCAGATGTCAACAGGACTTGTGATAATAAAGCAAGCTACAGTGTCCTCTGTAGCCTCCTCCCAGGGCCTTCTTGGGCTCAGCTCAATGTTTAGTCTCAAATAACTACCCTAGGTTCCTTGGCACTAGTCTACACAGAAGGACATTGAATGTGTTCATCCAACACATATGTCTTCCCATTATCTCCTTGGAGGGAACTGTTGCCCATTCAGTCCAGCCCTTCCTTGGTTCTCTTTGGCAGGACCTCTTTTTAAAAGGAGGCCCATTTCCTTGCCCTAAAACAGTCTACAGAGAAGTTCAGAGAAGTGAACTATCTTGTAAGGAGACACATCCATATAATATCTCAAGTCTTTCTTTTGCCAGAAATGACAGTTAATTTCCCACTCACCACTGCAATTCCTCCTAACTCATTAGGAGTGCCTGCATGACTGGGGTCCATGGCCATTCTCAAGAAGAATGTGCCTCTTAGAAAGACTGTAGAGAGCAGAATGGACCACAGATAAGAAACAGCAAAGAAATCTGATTTGGGGATTAAAGGCATGTTTTTAGATCCCCACTCTGACTGGCTTGGAAAAGATGAGCATCACTTTAGTGACAGCCTGATTCTCGCTGGCTTGAAAGTTCAGATCCTTGTGTACAGGCCCAGGAAACCAGGAATAAGTAGCTTTTCACCCTGGCCTGAGTCACGTGGGTGTTTTTTAGAATGCTTGGAGTTTCCTTATCTTCTGCAGAGTAACTGAGGGTAGTGATTGGCTTTTTTGTCCTTAGCACCTTCCCAGATAACTCTGTATGACCTCTTTGTTCCTTCAAAGGGTGATTCGTCAGCCAGTAGGCAGGATTTACTTTGCTGGCACAGAGACCGCCACACAATGGAGTGGCTACATGGAAGGGGCAGTTGAGGCTGGAGAACGGGCAGCAAGAGAGGTAAGGGGGAAGCCGAGGCACTCTCCCTTCTGAGTCATGGTAGCTAAATCCAGTACACTAGCTAAATCCTGCTACTTCTTGACACTGATAGAATCTGTATCTCTACTTCTCTGCCCCTCACTCATGAGGCTTATCCAGAACCAACAGGGCCTTGAATCTGTTGAAACTACACAGTTTCATAATACCATGGTCACTGTCTTACAGGTCTTAAATGCTTTGGGGAAGGTGGCCAAGAAGGACATATGGGTTAAAGAACCTGAATCAAGGGTAAGTTTGGTTGCTTCAAGCTCCATCTCCACATCGACCTTCTGGCCTCTAATTTAATTATAGACATCTGTGAATGGATCTTATAGATGTGTTTTATTCCTTATCAGCACAGGAGGTTTTGTTAATGATCTGTGTTCATTCATCTAGGATGTTCCAGCAGTAGAGACCACCCACACCTTCTGGGAGAGAAACCTGCCTTCTGTTTCAGGCCTGCTGAAGATCATTGGATTTTCTACATCAGTAACTGCCCTGTGGATTATAGCGTACAAGTTCAAGCTCCTGCCACGGTCTTGAATTTCCTTCTCATGCTTTCTCCTTATGTCTCAGTACCATCAAAAGGAAAATGCTGACAAAGGCTATGTCATTGGGCCACTTTTAAGTGCACTGAATTTAGCCCCCTTTAATTTAGTCTCAATGTTAAAGTAAAAACAACCCAAAGAATCACCTCATTAATTTCAGTAAGATCAAGTTCCATCTTCTTTGTCTGTGTAGACTAACTCACGTTGATTGATAGAATAAAGCCTGGTGATCGCGTTCAAAAAGCTAAAATTGATGTGTTCATTCAAAACAATTTCTGTGTCCTGTTTATGTGCCCTTTAATGCAAAATACCTGATGATTTCAAAAAGAAAGCATTTGACTTTCTTTCTGTAGAAGTGGAATAGGTTAAGATCCAATCTGTGACTGTCCTTTTTCTGTTCTTAGGTGATGGTGAAGTGTTGGTACAAAGCCTGGAGGCTCACAGCCTCCTGAGGTGAGCAGGCCCCACTCTGGATCAGGAAATAAAGGAAAGCACTGTGGGGCCAGTGGCTTTGTAGGCCCTCAAACCAGTCAGGGGCTGCTGCCTCAGAAAGCTCCTGAGCCCTTATAATTCCTGTGATTTTTCTAGACCTCCAGTCTCAGCACTAGCTTATTTGTATGTTTTTCCTCTTTTGCATCCTACAGAGGAGAGAGTTTACTGAGTTATAATGCTTCAATTGACTTGCTGTGACTTGTGTACAGCACCCCAGATGAGCCGATGAAATAGTGGCAGGACTGTTCTCCAGGAGGCCTCCCAGCCTAGTATGGCTTCAGACCAACCTCTATAGGCATCTCCTCTTCCCCTTAGAAGTCAACTAGGAACCAATCGATCCCTGTTAGTGATAACATTCTATGTTGACTTCAGGAGAGCAGTATTTCCTTTTTCCAGGTGGCCCCTGGCTGTTTGAAGGCCACAAGAGGCGTATATTTTTTTTCTTATAATCATAGAATTGGCATATGCCTTCAACATGGTTACCTTTGTGTAAATAATTTCTCTCAAGTCCTGAATACATGATATATCTCTGATTATTATTTGTTAAAACTGTCAAAGACAGAAAGGAAATTAGGGCTGTGTATTATAACTGCACTTGCTTTAGTTATTAAGTTTGTTTTGTTTTTTTTTTTTAGACAGAGCCTCAAGCTGTCACCCTGGGTAGAGTGCTGTGGCATTACAGCTCACAGCAACCTCCAACTCCTGGGCTTAAGTGATTCTCTTGCCTCAACCTCCCAAGTAGCTGGGACCACAGGCGCCCACCACAATGCCCAGCTGGTTGTAGTTGTCATTGTTGTTTGGCAGGCCCAGGCTGGATTGGAACCTGCCAGCTCTGGTGTATGTGGCTGGCATCTTAGCTGCTTGAGCTACAGGCACCAAGCCTAGTTATTAAGTTTTATAAAAGACATGAAATTGTGTGATTTTATATATAAAGACTGAGTTCTCTATTTTCGGAGTAATGTGGGGTTCTTATCTTACCTATTTTCAAAACAATCATATTTTAAAAAGCCCTTCCTAAAGGTTTCAATCATAAAATACTTCTTTTTAAAAAATATTTTTTTATTTAAGGAGAAAATTAAAGATTGCCAGAGGAAACTCCACCCAACCCAATTTTATTACACCATTAACTTTATCATCAATCCAAACTTAAGTCACTGGACTATGGTGCAAGGACTTTGGTCTTCCAAAGTTTTGCCTATCCTAAGAGCTAGATTTTTCTGCCACTGTTTACCTTGTAATTCAAAGGCATTTTTGCTAAGTTAGGCATTTTGTTAACATCTTGGACATGCTCCAGTACATAAGGAGCTGCCACATGTAACACTAAATGATTCAAGAAATCTCTCCTTAATCTATTACAGTTGTTTCTCTTCACTTACTGATTAACTCAGTCCTGACACACCTTTGGGAAGTGCTGATTTAAAGTCTTTAACTGGCAACAGTTTTAACAGTAATCAGGTTATTAACATATTTGAATCTTGAATGTTGAAGGGCTTGTTAGTATGTGATTTACCCTCTTCTCTTTTTTAAAAAATTGATTTATTCTAATTACATCAACCCTCTTAAGCTACAGATTGGGCACCAAAATGAATGCCAGTCCAGATGTGCCTAGACATGAAATTGGAGCTAAGAACTTCCACCCCATGTGAAGGTGTCCAACATGAAGCTACCAAAGGTCTTTTCTTTGAACCTGAGAAATGAAAGTCAGTTAAAAGAGGCTGATAGAGCCTGGCTCTGTTAAGGTATTCACTTTATAGTTCTGGAGTAAGTCAACCTCACTCCATAGTTTGCTCAAAAAATAGATTTCAAAAGTTCATCTATCTGTCACAATTAAATGTTAAATAAGGTCTCATACTCTACTGAAGAAAAAATTGTTGAAGGATTGTGAAGTTATGTTTAGTTTGATTGTGAATTTGGTGCCTAATGTTCCATGTCTGAAGTTTGCCCCAGTGCTACATGTGGGAGTATGCATATGCGTGTGTGTTGCCATTGAAGTAAGATCTTGCCTGTATGGTACTGTTTTGTTTGCTAATAAAGTGCACTACCCACCCCTGATTCAGACTGGCCTCCTCTTTCCTTTCTTTTTTTTTTTTTTTTTTGCTGTTTTTGGCCGGGGCTGGGTTTGAACCCACCATCTCCAACATATGGCCCCTTTGAGCCACAGGCACCGCCCTGGCCTCCTCTTTTCAGTTGATGGTTCTATTCAAAAGTTTCAGTGGCTTCTTACAGCAAGAGGTCACATTGAGGTATTGTCCATGAAGGGTAGGTTCAAAACACTACTTGACATTGACTCTAAATTCCCAAAGTTGGATTTGACTCTCACTTGGTTTTGACTATCCTGGGAACTACAGAATACTGTAGTTGGCCTGACTAAGCCATAGGTATGGATCCTGATCCAAAAGTTTCTCACCTAATTAGCTTATGATACCTTGAGTAAATCACTTTAGTTCTTTGCCTCAATCTCCCCACCTGGAAAAGGGTGGATTGCACTAGCTGGCTTCAAGGGATCCTTTGCATGGTAGCGTAATGTAATTTACGTACCTTGTTGCCAACAGTATATCTCCTTTTTTGCCTTTTGGTATGGCAGGGGCAAGACACTTACTCTTTCTATATCTTAGTTCACTCCTTGTCTTAGATTGGATTTCCTGGAAACAGACTCTGAGGTGCAGTCAGGACAGAAAGCTTATTGGAGACAGCTCTCAAGAAGTATACCTAAGGGGCAAGATTAGGCAGGAGGAAGAGAATCGACCTATGATGTACTTGCAACTGAGGCCTCAGCAGATCCTAATGGGGAGCTGGAAAAACCCTTCAGACTTGTCCCCCATTGAGGCAATGAGGCCTAGCCCCCATGTCCCTTCATTGACTGCTCTCTGGGAGGGGATGTTACCTTGGGTAAGCAGGTAGGTTCAAAGACAGTTCTAGTGAGGAACTGTAGCTGTAGTCTCAGCAACTGACAGATCCAGGACCATTCACAGTATCTACTTTACTCTTGCAGAAAATAGAGTTGCCTTGACATGTTGTAGATTTAAGCTTTGGCTTTGCAGAAAGAATTGAGCTATCTCTGAAACTATTTCTCTTAGGTAAGGGAACTTCTTTTAGAAGATTGTATTTTTGCATTCTGCTTGCTTTATATGGAAGAAAATAATCAGAACTAGAAACAACCCTGGAAATGATTCAAGCTCTATCTCAATGAAAGAACCCCAACTATAGATACTAAGAGAAAGATCAGAGAGGAAAAAAATAAGACTTTACAAACAGGAGTCCAAAATCCAATATCTTTAGGAGTCAGGCAGCTAAAAATGAACAGTAGGCATGGTATATTAGGGAGCAGAGATGACAGTAGCTGACCTAGGAAGTACTGCCCCACCGAAGAGCACTTATATTCTAATTCCTTTAAAAGACTTGACCAATCAAAACACATTGAAGGCTGGCTTGGTTCAGATGTCCAAATTGTCCTCAACTCCCTCATAAGTAAGTGCAAAGTTTGGTTTTGTATCACTTGAATGACAAATTCTTTTTGGATGTCTTTTATTCTCTGAGAAAAGAGTACCAAGACTGGCAATCATTTTATAAAACCACCTGGAGTAAGAGAAGCCTGGGTTAGAAGGGCAAAAAGACAAGGCAAACAAAGACAAGAAAAAGCCCATTTAGACCAGAAATGTCCCTCAGGAAATAACCCTTCCCCCAGCCCAGCCAGTGGCAATGTCTTATCTCCTACTATGTCAGTGTCATGATTGACAAGGAGTGCCTGACTTGATTGGAAAAACCTCAACCTGCCAATGAGTGAGAAATGGCCACTCTTCCATCAACATTTAATCTATACTGACTATGATACAATTCCAGTAAATATGACATCAACATTGGATTTTTTTTTTAACTATATTGTTCTCTTTACAATGAGAAGCTGACTGAGACTGGTGGAGGAAGAGGATGAAAACAAAGGAAGATACTAGTTAATAGTAACAAGTCTCTTTCCTCTCTCAGAACCTAGGGCTTAGTTCTCTACCTTGACCAATGCCATTCCATTCAGACCACAAAGGCCAAGGAAGCTTTCAAAGTGACAGCTGGTATGAACTCGTTCTCTCAGCCTAGAGCCAGGCTTCTGAAGGTAGCTTTGGAGGCCTCATGTAAAAAAAAAAAATTGGCTTGAGGGAACTTACCATTCCTTTAAGGTGGACCATGAGCTCTTCAAGCAGGACCCCCTTATTAATGCACATGTGATCCATAAAAGACTATTATTTATCTATATTCCTTACAGTCACACCTGTTAGGAACCACCAGGTTTTCCTGTTAATGGGCCTCGGATATTTTCCACAAACCACTGAGATGTATGGGTAAGATGGGGTGGAATGATGGATCTCACAACCCACTGAGATCTATGGGTAAGATGAGAGTGGTGTAGGTGTATCCTGGGGATGGTAGTAGAGTAGGGTGGGGGTAAGAAAAAGATGAGAAGGGCGTTACTTAAAGGTCCACACAGCAGCACAATAATAAGAATCTTGATGGGTTGATACCACCGCATTGAATAGGGTAAGCCCACATCTCATGTCATTTACCACTTAAACGGCCCTGGCCCCAGAGCCACTCTGTGACTCTGAGTACCTCCCTTATAGAGCTGATGGAAAAAGTGAGATAATGATGCAGGTATATGCTTAGCACAGCAAGCACTCAATAAGCATCAGGTATTCTCCATTGACTTTTTAGAAGCAAACAGAAAACCCTTTTAAAATTTCATGAACAGGTACCACCTTGAATTTTTTTCAATCATTTAATACATATTTATTGAACACCTACTATTGAGTACACATCAATTTTAGACACCATGCAACATGTTAATTGTGGCTCTGGTCAGTGCTATTACAGAAAAGCATAGGATGATATAAAATCAGAGAAAATGAGATTTAAGGGGAAGTTACTAGGATATGTCCTTAAGGTTCAGTAAACATCACTGTGTGACAAGTCATTAAGGACACTGCATAGGACAGAGAAAGGAATTTAAAAATAAAGAGATAGCACAGCTAAAGAGTAAAGAAAACCACAAGTGCCATCAATAAGTGCTGAATGTTAAGTCCCATTTGTCCCACTGACCACAGTGTTTTACCGTTTCTCTGTGTACCCCAGCCCTTCTTTGCACTCAGAAATCTTTATCAACTATGATTCAGTATCTCCCAACTCCTGTGCTAGGGGGTCGCTCCTATTTGTTTTAAAAGAGTGCCATCTTCTGGTCAAATACAGTTATTGCCATCCAATGGAAATCCTGACCTATTCTAGACAGTTTAGTCTTGTGAAAACTGAGAGCTGTCAACTCCACCCAGAATTTCATCCAAACACATTTGCCCATGCTCTTATACTTTCATTTGTGGTATGGATCAAATACACTAATATCTGATATTCACAGCCTTTCCTATGCCCTAATCCCACAGGGAAATATTTTGTTAGAATTGCTTGGTTCCTCAGCCTCTGTCCAGGCGTTCTCAAACTACGGCCCGTGGGCCACATGCAGCCCGCCCTGGACGTTTATCTAGCCCGCCGGGTGTTTTTGTTGCCTCTGCCTGTCCTGCTTAGCAGCCGACTCATCCCTGGGCCCGCAGTCTGGCCCTCCAATGTTCTGAGGGGACAGTAAACTGTCCCCTGTTTAAAAATTTTGAGGACCCCTGATAGGTGAACAGAAAATTTATGGGAGCTGAAAGAGGTGGAGTTGCTTTCACCTTCGAAATGATAGGGAAGGCTCGGCGCCTGTACCTCAAGCAGCTAAGGCGCCGGCCACATATATCAGAGCTGGTAGGTTCGAATCCAGCCCAGGCCTGCCAAACAACGACAACTATAACCAAAAATATCCGGGCATTGTGGCAAGTGCCTGTAGTCCCAGCTACTTGGGAGGCTGAGGCAAGAGAATCACTTTAAGCCTAAGAGTTTAAAGTTGCTGAGAGCTGTGATGCCAGAGCACTTTACCCAGGGCAACATAGTGAGACTCTGTCTCTGAAAAAAAAAAAAGTGTCTGGCATCTTGAGCAATGCCTAAGAGTCCTGTGGGTTCAGTTTATGGGATCTCAGTGGAACTAAACAGAAAGAACTTCAGCTACACTAACTACTCTTGGCAAGATTAACATTTAAGATGGTAATCTGTGCATCCCAGGCCAGACATACAATAAATATCACTTAATAATACATGGCATTTGAACTAGATTTACATTAAGAAAATGAGCAAAGGAGGTCTGCTTGCCCAGGGTGTGTTGTGTATTGACCTGGTTACCGGAGAGTATTGTATCACATCAAGCAGCAAACATGGAAGATGAAGATATGAGGCCCTGAGATGGGCCCAGTGATGCAGCTAGTATGAGATGGGCTTTGTATTTAGACTGCAGAACAGAGCAAGAATGTGCTTCCGAAAGGCAAGTTCACTAGGAGATGGGACCAATTTAGACAGGCCAAAAGGAGTGAAGGCATATCAGCTTCTATCACAAGCAGCCTGACCACCTTTGTTGTGTCAGCACTTTTAACTTTCTGGGCTGAAATAGTGTCCTATTGCCCCTATAATAAATTAGCACAGATTTAGTGGTGTAAAACAACATAAGCTTATTACCTTACACGCCTGGAGATCAAAAGTTTGAGATAAATCTTAGACAGCTAAAATCAAGGTGTTGGCAGGGATGGTTCCTTTTTCATTTTTACTTTTTTTTTTTTTTGAGACAGAGTCTTACTTTGTCACCCTGGTAGAGTGCTATGGCATCACAGCTCACAGCAACCTCAAACTCTTGGACTTGAAGCAATTCTCTTGCCTCAGCCTCCCAAGTAGTTGGGACTACAGGCGCTGGCCACACCCACGGCTATTTTTTTTGTAGGGCCAGGCCAGGCTCAAACCGACCAGCTTTGGTCTATGTGGCCGGTGCTGAACTTATGTATTTTTTTCCCATACTTTCTTCACCAGGATTGGTTCCTTTTGGAGGCTCCAGGGGAGAATCCATTCCTTGGCTCTTTCAGCTTCTAGAAGCTGCTGACATTCCTTGGCTCATGGCTGCATCACTCCTATCCCTTGTTTCCAGGTATGCACTTTCAGGGATACACCTTTGTCCTCATTACACTGGGCCCACCAGGATAATCTCCCTCTTTTATATGATTCTTAATCACATTTGCAAAATCTCTTTTGCTATGTAAGGTAACATATTCATTGATTGCAGGGATAAAACATGGACATTTTGGGACCATTATCCTACCACACAGTCTTCAATGTTCTTAAAGATCAAAAGTTAAATGCCAGCATTAGCCTGTCCTTCAGCCCCTGCTGTTAACAGGCACCTGAATTTGGAGCAGCAAGTAGAAACTTCAATAAGTTAAAACCATATGGGCTCTGCTCTGTCTCCTCCAATGACCACCCTCCTTCCTGTCACACACACCTGAATATAGCCACTTCTCAGTTTTGTCTTCTACATACAACAAAGCTGGAATCTGTGATCCTGAGACACAAATATATCTGTCTTACATAAGCACAAAACTATACTCCAATTTTGTACTTTAATACACTAGAGAATAGAAATTTCAGTTCCATAATCCAAACCACTGAATTTCTTTGCAACTCTGCATATGATTAAATAGTATGCTTTCGTATGAACCTGCTCAGGTCTCCTGTTAGGTGGCAGAGGCCTCAAAGCAAGAATATCCCTATCAAACTTGCCAACTGTTGACTTCCCCCAAAGATCACCAAAAAAATGTCAATAAAGCCATGTTAAGTTTATCACACACACTGCAGTGAAGGAGAACATCACATTGACACTCTTAGTAGTGTCTAAAAGTGGAAAGTTAGGAAAAGGGGTTGGTGGGATCACAGGGAAACTTACCCTTTTCCCCTAGGTTGGTTTGTTGTAACCAGATCGTGTAGTTCCTAAAGACTACCAGGAGCCAAGTCCGATGCAAAAGCAAAAGGGCCTTTATTGCAGCAAGCTCGAGCTTGAACTCCTGGGGGCTCTGCTGCAACAGATCCTGGCCTAGAGCCAGAAGCTCTAGGGCGGAGGTTTTTATGGGGTTGGGAATTGTAGGTGGGGTTTGGGGAAGATCTGAGTATGGGGCAGGTGCAGGATTAGGCAGTAGTGGTCCAGTGAGGTGTGCTCTGAATGGGTGGTAGGAATCATGTGATTATGGGGAAATACCTGGCGGGGAAACTGAAACTTGTTTCTCAAGATGGTGGGAGCTGCCTAAAATGGCGTTTGTCTAGTTCTCTCAGGTTCACTGAAAAGATCAACTCACAGTTATGGTGGATTAATAAGAAAAACGTTTATTGGCTCAGTGCCCATAGGTCAAGTGGCTAAAGTGCCAGCCACATACGCCAGAGTTGGCGGGTTTGAATCCAGCCTGGCCTGCCAAACAACAATGATAAGTACAAACAAAAAGTAGCCAGGCTTTGTGGTGGGCACCTGAGTTGGAGGTTGCTGTGAGCTGTGATGTGTGATGCCACGGCACTCTACCCAGGGCGACAAGCTTGAGGTTCTGTCTCAAAAAAAAAAGAAAAGAAAAAAAAAGTTTATTTCCAAATACTGTGTACACTAGGGAACCACAAGAATGATTTCCCAAAGTCTCAGTGATATCAGAGGCTTTTAAAGATACCTTTTAGAATAAGGTGACCAGATTTTAACATTGGTAAAGTGGGACACCATGGAGGGGGCCTGACAACAATGCAAACTTTGATAAGCAGTTCTGGATAATCAGTTCTCAACAATTATTTATTATTAAAGTTTAACATTATAAAATTAACAAAAATAATATAAAACACATATCTTGGCAAAATAGCCACATGGCAGCCAAAAACCGTATATTCCCTTCCTGTTCTCCCGTGTTCCCTAGCTTGTCGTGCATTCTTTCCAAAAATCGGGGCTTTTTTAAACAATGCAGGACGCAGGACAAATTGTTAAAAATCAGGACTGTCCCGCCAAAAGCAGGAGGTCTGGTCACCTTACTTTGGGGGGGAGGCTACTTGTTTGTTCCAGACAGTTTGGCTCCTTCTGAGCTAATTGTCCTTGCCTAGAAGCAAGGGAGGGAGCCAGTCTCCTTCTGATACCTTGCCCAGGAGGGGAGTAAGGAGTTTACATTAGCCTTTTCATTTCCAAATGAAGTTACACTAACCTCTTCATTCCCAAATGGAGTTACATTAACCCTTTCAGCAGCCGTATATTCCCTTCCCATTCTCCTGCTGTTCCCTAGCTTGTCATGCATTCTTTCCAAAAATGGGGACTTTTTTAAAACACCAAGGGACGCGGGACAAACTGTTAAAAATCGGGACTGTCCCACCAAAAGTGGGACATCTGGTCACCTTATTTTAGAAGAGAGGGGAGAGAGAAACTGGAAAGTATAGGTGCAGTAAGTGGTTGCTAAGGGGGAGGGATGAGTAGATGGAAGGAAACATTGATTTGTAAATATACCTGAGAGACAGGTATTATGCTTCAAATATCTTGTAGCCAGGTCTATTAGCATGTGATAAGGAGGCCAGCAGCCTTTTCTGATTCTAAATCAGGTTACTCAGGTTTTATACAGAAGAGGCCTGTACTTTCTGATCAAAAATGGCCTTTTCACCGAAAATATTCTTTATACCAAGGAACCATATTTCGAGGTGAAATTTCCTTAGTTCCTTCAGAGTCATAGAATTTTCAACTTTGGCTGGGTTGCTTTTAAGGCAGGTCTTGCAAGTCAGAAAGCTGGTTGGAATTGGCAGGGTTTGTGAGAGAGTAGCTGTGGCTTGGTAAGATGGCTCCATAGGGGTCTTGAAGGGATTCTTGACGATCAAGCTGTTAGTCTTGTGATATAATCTATTTGTGTTGGTTTTGTAGGGGCAAGGGGAAACTTTCCCTTTTCCCAAAAAAGTTTGCTGAAAGATCAACTATGATTAAGGCAGATTAATAAGAGAAATGTTTATTTCCAAATACCCATGGGCATGGTGGGATAAATCACAAGGGTGATTACCCAGTGTCTCAATGATGGTCAAATATCTTTATAAATGCCTTTTAGAAGGCAGGGAGGAAATGTGGAGTGTTGACTTGTAAATGAAACTGAGAGATAGGTGTTCTGCTTTAAATCATTTGAGGCAGGTCTTCTAGCATCCAGGGGAGGAAAAGAAGTCAGTTACCTCCTTTGATCTTTTGATCAGGTCAGTCTGGTTTTTTTGTTTGTTTGTTTTTTCAGACGGAGTCTCACTATGTCGCCCTGGGTAGAGTGCTGTGACATCACAGCTCACAGCAATGTCAAACTCTTAGGCTTAAATGATTCTCTTGCCTCAGCTTCCCGGGTAGCTGGGACTACAGGCTCCTACCACAACACCTGGCTATTTTTTTTTTTTTTGGTTGCAGTTGTCATTGTTGTTTAGCAGGCCCAGGCTGGGCTTCAACCCACAAGCTTCAGTGTGGAGCGCTGAGCCAGGTCAGTCTGGTTATATGTAGATAGAGGGAAAGACCCTTTCAAATGCTTTCTGATTGGGAGGCGCCTGTGGTTCAAAGGAGTAGGACGCCAGCCCATATGCCAGAGGTGGCAGGTTCAAACCCATCCCTGGCCAAAAACTGCAAAAAAAAAAAAAAAAAAGTGCTTTCTGATCTCCAATGGTCTTTAATTCAAAGTATTCTTTATGCCAGGTAGTCATATTTGGGGGTGAAATTTCCTTAGCTCCTTCAGTTTAAAGCTTTCTATTCCAGGATCAAGTATTTCCCAGGACAAGTAACTTAGTCATTTTAACTGGTTCCCATATTGTTTAGCTCAGAGATAGGAAAATATGTAGGTTTCAGTTTCCTATATTGAACACAGAACTGGGAATACTTATTATTTCTAAATACATATTCTGATTTGTTAGCCCCGAGGATTGTCTCTCAAAAGAGATTCTTTGTTGGCTCAACGCGGGTAGCTCAGCCGTAGGGCACCAGCCACATACACCAGAGCTGGTGGGTTCAAATCCA
>NW_003852587.1:2877307-2891600 GCF_000181295.1 Otolemur garnettii
AGGCATTGTGGTAGATGCCTATAGTCCCAGCTACTCGGGAGGCTGAGGCAAGAGAATCGCCTAAACCCAAGAGCTGGAGGTTGCTGTGAGCCGTAACACCACGGCACTCTGCGGAGGGCAACAAAGTGAAACTCTATCTCTAAAAAAAAAAAAAAAATGCAAATCTGATCCTGTCCAGGCACAAGTGTCTTCAGCAGCTACTAAATGCACTTTGGACAATATGATGCACCATGGCTCCCAGGTCACTGTCATTTCCCAGGACCATAATTGTATATGGTGCCCAGTGTCATAATCGAGCCTCACATGCTCCATCCCCTGACTGCTTCCCTACCTTTGCCTCTTCTCTTTGTTTTCTCATAAATCCTCAGACATATCCAGTTCTTTTCTGCCATGGTTCCCTTTCTCCCGGAAGGTTCTTGTCTCCATTTTTCACTTGGCTAAATCCCTTGGGTCACAAATGAAATGGCATTTCCTCAGAGATGCATTTCCTGATTAGCGTGTCCCCACAATTAATTCTTCATCAGAGTCTCTTACGACTGCATTTGTTTTCCTTCCATAAAGATGCAAAACTGCATATTGTTTAAAATGATTGTTTAATATCTCCCCAAATGATGGGCCCCATCACAAATGGGTTACCTGTGTGTAGAGATTTGGAGGCCATTAGCCCTCCAGACAGAGGGCGGTCTCAGGTGGCCACAGCTGCTAGCCTGCTTGCTTCCAGACATGCAGTAACCTTATCCATTTACCCAAGTGTACCACAAAAATGTAGTCATTTTTTCTGTGTGATAAGATGTGAAAAATCTTGGCAAGCACTGCCTTATGCCAGTATTTTTTGATACAGCGAGAGATGCAAGCAAGTATCAAGGATCACCATTAATATTCAGGTTTTATTCTGAAACATCACTTGGATGAGAAAAAGTAAAACTCACTGTCATTTCTCAGGACCACAATTTTACATGGTGCCCAGTATCATAATGCTAATGACATACCTTCAAACATACCCAACCACAAATTCAAGTTTGCTGCTCTTTAATTATCTTACTTTCATTGTAACATGCCCTCAAAAGAATGAATTTAAATGAGCCAATTAGTAACCAAAGGTCAGTGTGGAAGAAATAATTGACGGGACTGATCCTTAGATCTCACCAGGGCTCCTTGGATTTAAATTGGAATCCAAGAGAGAAGGATTTATTCATTATTTATTTCATTCGATCATTCATGACATGCCCAGTCTCCAGGGGAAGCTAGGTATCTGGCTGAAATACAAAATTAACAAATTAAAATTAACAAGCACAGAAAGGAAAAAAAATTCATTTTTGCCCTAGCTTACTCCAAAGGCTGTGACTGACACTGGGCACACCCAGGAAGAGTGCCCCTGGCTTCTCCTCCACCTCTTCACTCCCACCCCACAATCCATGGTAAAAATGTCTAGTTAGGAAAAGAAAAAAGATAATATTAGGATAGAAGAAGAAAGATAGGAGAGAAGATAGTATTAGGACAATACCATTTGGCATTAGTTGGGTGCTTTCAAGCACTCAGCAGAAAATATCCTCCATGGATCGATGTCCAGGGAAATGGTGGCTCTGCATGGCTCATCCCTCTGAGATAGGAAGAAGGGGCCCATGCCTGGCACAATATCCTCTGTTTGGGCAGAGGCAACATGGTGAGGTGGATGGACAGGTTGAGCAAAGAGAAACAACAGCCTCAGTGGTTAGGGAATGTTCGGAGGAGAAGGTGGGCTTGCCACATAAAGGCCCAGGTACCCTCAGTTTGGGTTTCAGACAGACATGTCTAGGGTATCTTGGAAAAAGACAACAACAGAAAATCCCAGGTAAGACATACTTTAAAGCTCATCAAGAGAGCCATACGCATAAGAAGCCAGGCGAGGGGCAACTGAAAGCTACTCAGCATGAAGCCTTGGTTCTGTTTCCTAAGGCAGATCCATCTCTATGAGACTATTAGGGTCTGGGACCCAGTCCTAAGCTTGTGATCTGCACTGGGCATCTGAACTATCCTGCTCTTCCCACAGCTCCCTCTGGGGCAGGGATATGGACAGTGCTCAGATGCTGCCAATCTTTTACCCCCTGACTGAACATGAGTCTTCATAACCCTCCTGAGTTCTGGACCCTTGAATCTACCCAATCTAGCCTCAGCAGGAATATGACTAAATCATTTGCCAACCCAGCTTGGACCCTGCGGCTTTGCATTGCCTGCCCATCTAGGTCACATTATCAAGCAAGGATATGGTGTGATTGGCATTGCCAGCCTCAGTGGGTTGGCATGGGTAAAGAACATCCCTGGACCAAACTGACTTTCCTCTCCTTGCTTCTCAAAGAAGGAAATTCTGGATCTGAGTTGCTAGAGATAAAATGTAGAGATTTTTCAGGATGACTGCGGGGTGGGGGGGACACCCAAAGCAGAGGGAGTGACACTGCCCACAGGTACAAGTCCTTGGATGAGGTTCCTGTGTCACAGTTTGAAGGATGGACAAAAGGCCAATAGAATTCACAGCCTTCCTCCTCCCTCCCCCATTCTATCTTTTTTCTGGTTTTCTCACACACACTTTTTCATAGAGCCCTTTCTAATAGGGAACTCCTCCTTCTGAGGTCAAGCCATGAAAAGAGTCTTTTTAGCATGCTTCTGCTGACCCTAGGGAGAAACTTGGGACTTCTTCCTTCCATCATCAAGATCTTGAGAAAGCAAAGAATCGTCCATTGAAAGACAGTGCTCTAGGAGGAAGCCAAGGAGAGACATGAAGAAGAGCTGACATTGAGGAGGTAGGCAGAAATAAAAGCTTAGACGTGACAAGGGAGGAGGAATCACTGAAACTCCCAATATCCTGCAGTCACTTTGTGACAATGTTGCCCAATTTCTCCCTGGGTTCACCACAATTTGATGAACCTCATTCACACTAAATTAAGACATGCCAGGAATCCATTTGGTAGGTTGAATGCGCATTTTGGCGGATCCCAGTCCAAGAGGCCTTCTGATGTAATGTTTCAGACAGTGTAACAAAATGGAACAGAAGGCTTGGCACCTGTGGCTCAAGTGGCTAAGGCGCCAGCCACATACACCTAAGGTGGCGGGTTTGAATCCAGCCCAGGCCCGCCAAAACAACAATGCTGGCTGCAACCGAAAAAAAATAGCCAGGCATTGTGGTGGGCACCTGTGGTCCCTGCTACCTGGGATGCTCAGGCAGGAGACTCACTTGAGCCCAGGAGTTGGAGGTTGCTGTGAGCTGTGATGCCACAGTACTCTACCAAGGGGGACAGCTTGAGGCTCTGTCTCAAAAAAAAAAAAAAAAAAAGGAACAGAAAAATGTTTAGGGCTTGGTCAACAGGTTCTTGCTGGACTTTCCCAGATTCCCCATCCCAACAGTGGTTTGTGTTCCCTGTGCCTGCCTTTTGTCTACCTTCTGCTCACCCACACACTGCTCACCATCTCCTTTTGTTTTATTTTGTTAACTTTATATTTACATGCATTGCTGGGTGTTGTCTCAAATCCTTGGAGAATTAGCTGACAATAAACAAATACATAAATATAGCAACAGATTGTTTAACCAGGTGCCCAAACACCAGAAATATATGTGTAGGCTCAGCGCCTATAGCTCAACCGGCTAAGCCCAGGGCTCCTAACTAATCTACTGCTCTCACTCTTATCATGCAACAGACTATTCTCCCTATCTCAAAGTGTGTCGCAGGCTGGATTCCTCAGGAATCAGACTTTGAGGATGAAGATTTGCATGCAGGAAATCTGTTGAAGAGAGCTCTTGGGATCAATACTTGTGAAGGAATGAGGGAAGCAAAATTGTGCAGGAAGAATGGGGACCAAAGACCCCATTCTTGGCAGGGGAGAGCACCCCCAGAAAAAGAGGAAATTAAAAAGTAAGCTGAAGGAGTCAGAACAAAGAAAAGTCAGCTAGTTTACTTTAAAGCTAGTCATTGCTAAATTTCTTATCTGATCAAGTTTCTGGCCTTTCCTGAAACTCTGGCCTGTTGGGGATACAGCTTACACCAATACCCTGCTGAGTCTGTGAACACTCTAAGGAAGTAAAATGGTCATAAAAGAGGTTATGACAAGACCTGGAATAGGGTTTGGCGCCTGTGGCTCAAGCGGCTAAGGCGCCAGCCACATACACCTGAGCTGGAGGGTTCAAATCCAGCCCGGGCCTGCCAAACAACAATGATGGCTGCAACCAAAAAATAGCCAGGCATTGTGGCAGATGACTGTATTTCCAGCTACTTGGGAGACTGAGAGGCAGGAGAATCACTTGAGCCCAGGAATTTGAGGTTGCTGTGAGCTGTGACATCACAGCACTCTACCCAGGGCGACAGCTTGAGGCTCTGTCCCCAAAAAATAAAAATAAAAAAAGACCTGGAGTAAATACACCTTCTGGGTCATTTCCTGCCCATTAAACAGACAAAGCAGATACCCATTGTGGAGATTTGCATTTGACTGGGGCAGAGACCAAGGGAATAGCTTGAGCCCTGAGATATGAGGCAATAAAGCTTGCACCCCTTATCACAGAGGAAAATCCTCTGTGGTGGTGATGAGAGGAAAAAGCCTCTCTCCCACTGATTTCTCAGAGGAGATTAATGTCAGTGGTGTCTTACTCAACAGTGAACTAGTGAAGCTTAACACCTCCCTGGGAATCTGTGTGTGTAACTCTGGACAGGAGGCTTCCCCCATACAAGGCTCAAGTTTCAGATGCTCCAAAACTGCTCCTTAAAGTTAATAATAATAACAATAGGAGCTGATAATTCACTCAAAGAAACTACTGGCATCTTTGTTCCCTCCTTTAACTTACCACCTGGACAGGTAGGTTTCAATAAAAGATGTGTGGAACAAAGACTCGGGGCCACTCGCTGTAGCCCATGAACAGGCAATGGTCCCCTGAGCTCCCGCCTTTGAAAGTTCTATTCTGTGTCTCGTGTCTCTTTCTTTACCGTCGTTCCTAACTTTATATTTCTTCAGTCGGTCACACCAGTTCCACAGGTCTTAGCAGACTCTGCCCCCGGCGGAAACTCGACAAAATTGAGCAGAGACTGAAGTTGAACTGTTGCAGGAAGACGAGGTCCAAAGGAGAGAAAGAGCACCCAAACACCATAGTTATAAGAGGAAGGGATTTATTCATTGGCCAGGAGCTTACAGCATAGAAGATTTCCAAATGGCTGCACTCCCCAACTGGCTTGGTCTTTCCCTTTTTATTGACAGTCAAAAAGTTCCACCCCACAGGCTCTCTTCCCATTGGCCAGTTTGAATCAAGCAAGAGATGCTATTCCAGCCCCTACAGAACTACAGGATTTCACAGAACTTGGAAATTTCCAAGTTCCAGGGAGTTAAGCCTATAAATTCCCAAGAGCTGAGTCACCATGGAGAGGGCCCTGCAGGTGTATCCTCGTGGTCTCCCTGTGAAGACCTGTTCGCCCGGACCTCACCCCTCTCCAGTATCCTCTTTCATTCCCCCCTTTTTAGACTCCAATATATTTTTAATTTGGGGTCTCAATATTAGCTTGTTTTTGTAGGTGCCGATATTAATTACTTTTTAGCATTAAGGTTTTAGGGACTGTGACTTTTCTTGGGTTCTCTACTCAGGCCTTAATAGTACCGTGGTGGTGGGCTAACATACATATAAGTTTTACTTTTCCCTGTGACATTTCCCTTTTCTTTTCTTAAAGTTCAAAGTCCAATTAAGACAAGTCCCTCGAGGAGTCGCCTCAGGCTTCAGCCATGCATTGACCAGCCAGCTTCCAGTATGTGGCTGGAGCAGGGCACGTTGACTGTCTTAAAAGTTACCTTTACTTTCCAAGGGGCAGTGAAGTTCTATTCAGACAACTGTGATGACTCCAGGTGAGGATTTCTTCCACCTTCACTGCTGTGCATGTGGTCAGGATGATGGTGTAAAGTCCTTTCTACCTTGATTTCAGGAGGATCAGTTCTAGACCTAGACTTGGTTCCCTTGATTCTCTACAGAGAAAGGATGTACAGACACAAAAGACTAAACAGAACACGGTTAATTACTCCAGTGGACACTTTCCTTGCTACTCTTTCTAGGGTTTTTATCTTTTTAGTTCAGTCTTTCTCAGTTTTTTTTAGGAGTTCCTGATAAATTGCAGAGAATTGACAGAGAATTGACAGAGGCCTCCTTTAACAATATCAGTGGCAAGGCCTGTATCTAAGTAAGCTTTGCTTTCTGGCAGAGTTTACCAATTTTTGCTCTTATGGTCCTGTCTATATACTTTATTCTGTCTAAGCTTTGAGGCCTACAAGTTATTCAAAGCTTTAGCTTATTATGTGCATTACTTCTGTTAAGAAGGCTAGCCTATTGTCAAATTTAAACCAGAGTGGCAATCTAACCCATGCTACGATTTCTCTAGGCAATACTTTTGCTAATTCAGGAGTCCTTGTGGTGTGGAGCCCATGCCGTGGGAACTCAGGATCAGCTACCATCATTCATGTCCTGCTTGTTTCAGCTCCTTTTAGGCAGGAGCAGATTCTCCTCCGGTTCCACAGCAGGTTTCACTCTGCTGTAATGGATCCGGGCAGGAATTTCTGCTACTCTCACAGCTGTAGGTGTGGTCAGGATAATTTTGTAAGGGCCTTTCCATCTCACCCTCAGGGGAGACACACTCCAATATTTGACCCACACCGCAGCTCCTGGAGAGAAAGGGTGGACAAGGGAAAACAAACTAACAGGACACATCTCATTCATTTATTCCTGACACTGTCTCTGCCACCTTTCTCAGTGCCTGCAACTGCTTCTTTAATTCTACCTTTCCTAATTCCCAGGGGGATCTTGGCAAGCTTCAGGTGGTGGCCTATGATATAAGATCTTATATGGTGAGAATCCTGTCCTCTTAGTAGGAGTACACTTAATCTTAAATAACACCAAGGGCAGGACACTTATCCTCTGTAAGTTTATCTCCTGGCACACTTTCCCTAAACTTGCTTTGATAGCTCTATATATGCATTCCACCTTCCCCGAAACTTGTGGGCGGTAGGTTGCATAGTTTCCAGCTGATGCCAGGATGTTAGCCATCTTCTGGATCAATTTGGAGATGAATGCTGGCCTGTTGTCTGACCCAATCCTCAGCGGGAGCCTAAACTGTGGTATAATGTTTCTCAAGAGTGCCCAAGTGACTTCTTGTGCCTTCTCAATGAGAGTAGGATATGCTTCTACCCATCGGGAGTAGGTGCACACCATCACCGGCAAGTATTTGTTCCCTCTACATCTGGGCATTTCAGTGAAGTCTACCTGAAAGTCCTCGAAGGGTGTTGCTCCATATGATTTGATTCCTGGGGTACCGTTGGTTCTTGGCAGGAGTTGAACTGGCTACAAGTGACACGTTGCTGACTGACAGCTTTTTGCCTGGGCTTGCGCCATCACATAACTGCTTCCATCAACATATAAGTCCCAGTCTGCATCGGTCCAAGGCTGGTCATGCAAGTCAGGTCTGCTAGAGTACAATTATCTATGAATTCCACACAGTCATGCTCAGTCTCTCTTCCATTGACTGGAAGGAGTGTGGCTGGGTCAAAATGTCCTTTAGTGTCCATTAAAGTGACCACAGAGTGGGGTACTTCTACTCTGAGATCCTGCCCTGCAATCAGCTTATCAGCTTCTTGCACAAGGAGAGTAGTAGCAGCTAGAGCCCGTAAGCAGGGTGGCTATTCTTTTGCCACTCCATTTAACTGCTTAGAGAGGTAGGCTACAGGCCTTGGCCAGGATCCAATCAGCTGGGTTAACATATCCACAGCCATCTTATCTCTCTCTGAGACATACAGAGTGAAAGGCTTGGTTAGGTCTGGCAATCCCAGTGCAGGGCAACCATTAGCCCCATCTTTAGCTGGGAGAGGGCACGTTCCTGTTCCCTTCCCCACTTTAAGGGCTTTCCTTCCTCTCCTTTAGTTGCCTCATACAGAGGTCTAGCCAAAATGGCAAAGTTGGGGATCCAAAGACAACAGAAACCGACTGCCCCTAGGAATTCCCGAACTTGCTTTTGGCTTGTAGAGGTGGGGAGGTGACTAATGACTTGTTGCCTCTCCATGGCTAGATTCCTCCCTGCCTGCTGGATAATAAATCCTAGATAAGGTACTCACTGCTGGCAGATCTGAGTCTTTCCTTTAGAAACCTTATAGCCACATACCTCCAGATGTTGCAATAGGCAGTCTGTACCTTGAGCACAGCCCTGGGGAGTTATTTTTCACTTAGACCTGTGACCACCACTGGGCCAGTTCGGGCCTCATTCCTTCCTCTGGCTGAGTCACAAAAAGCCACCACTCCCAAGGCGGACACCAGATCTGGTTTGGGCAGTTGTAGCTGCATATTTCCTCGTGGCTTCTTATGGAACACTTCTGAAGGAGACAAAAGGCTTGTTCAGTAGTGGTTCCGTTGCTCCTATGTCAATCCTGTGGTCTGAGAGAGGGGCTACTGGCTGGGTGACTACCAAGTGTTCATCTCCAGTATTAATTAGAAAGTCAATGTCCTTGCCCCCAATCCTCACTCGGACCATGGACTTTCCGGAGGCGGCTGAGTCCGGTGCCCTTCACTCTAGCAGGGCCTTTCTCACTAAGTTATAGAGGGCTCCCTGCTCTTCTGGTTCTCTGACCTTTTTCCCAGGATTTTTCATATTTCCTTGCCTTTGGGGACACTTATTCTTTCAATGCCCTGTCTCTTGGCCAGTTGTACACTGATCCTTTCACAAGGGGGCGCCTTTTACCTTAGGTCCCTTACTTCCTCGCACTCCTTGACCCTGTCCTTTTTGAAAGGGAGGGCATCCTCCCCTCGTGCCTTTCAGAGTCATGACTGAGAGTGGCCCTCCACTTCACGCACCTGTCCTCTTTCATACGACTTACTGCTTCTGGATTCACAAAGACCTTTGTGCTATTTCGAGGAATTGCAAGGTGTTCATACCTGCAAACCTCTCCTGCTTCTGCAGTTTTCGCCATATATCCTCAGTGCTTTGGCTTACTCGGGCCATATTAACCATTCTCTGATTCTCAGGGCTCTCAGGGTCAAAGGGAATGTACATCTGAAATGCTTCACACAACCTCTCATAGAACTGGCCTGGACTCTCAGTCTTTCCTTGGAGGACCTCATTTACTCGAGCCAAATTGGTAGTTTTCTGTGTCCCTTTCTCAGTCTCTGCAGCAATGTCTCTTGGTACCAGATCTGCCAAGATCTTCAGCACCACTTCTCTAGGTCGGGTGGAAAGCACTTTCCCTTCCTGTCCCTGCGTTACTAGCACTGTTTCAACCTGTCCTCTCAACCAAGGTGGTTGGCTCACTACTAGCTGTAGCCAGGTATCTATGTACGGAAACTGCTCAGAGTGAATCCCCTTTCAGGTAACTCTGTGCCATACCTCAGACAGTAGGGATTTTTCTAAACTTTCCTCTGATGGCCATCCAATCCCAAAGGGAGGCCATTCCTGCTCACAAAGACTTCTTAGCTTTCCTGGTGTCATAGTCACCTACAAACCCCTTCTTAAAGTGCTTTAACATGGTAGTCAGTGGGGTGGACTTCCCTTGCTTGTTCCCCATTTCTACTCAAGGTCTCCCTTCTGAGACTCACACTCACACCACGCTCTTTGGCCAGTCTTTTAGTCCCATTTAACAGTTCAATGACTCATTTTATGAGTTGGCAGTACAGATAAGGCTAGGATCTAATACAGGTGGGCCATAGCCTTTTTTTTTTTCCTTTGAATTATTTTTCTCTCTCTCTAATTTCTCTCTTAACTAAAGACAAATTACAGTAGAACTAACTCCATTGCCAAAATAAACTGTACCTTCAGTATACTGATTATTTGCATAAAGCACAGTAAAAATAATTATTAGCCATCTAGACTCTTTTGCTTTGCTGGAACATTTTATAAGGAATTTTCAGGCCGGACTTTCTCAAGAGCCTTTCATGAGCCCAGGTTTCATCTGTGCCATAAGATACCTGTATGCATTGGGTAAATTCCTCTTCTTTTGAGGTCTCCAAGCACCTTTTGTTGGGTCCGAGAAAGCCTCCCAAATCAACCCCAACCGACAAACTCGAGACTCACTCCGATGTAAAGGGCATAAGATGAGATTTATTACAGACCCGGGAAGCCCGGGGGCCCCGGGCCTGGACTCTCCTGGCATGCAAGCTGAGGACGAGCCCCGAACTCAGGGTGAAGGCAGTTTTTATGGGGTACAGAAAGCAAGAGGGGTAGGGTTGGATACGAGTACACTTTTCATTGGTGGTTGGTGATTTCATTAGTAAAGGTGAATTTGGATTGGTACAGGTAAGGGGTGGAGGGTACCTTAACCGGGGGCTATACTATTTGGTTGAGTAACTATGAAAGGAATGAGGAAGGTTGCAGGGTGGGCCCTGCAGTTTAACAGAGCAGACAAGAAAATGGCGCTGGTCTGGCCCTTACACTTTCAATTTCCAGACCTGTCAGCAAGTGACCTTCGTTACTTACCACAGATCAGGAAAGGTTACTGACGGGTATCTGGCCAGTTTTTCAAAGGGCTTTCTTTATTGGCCTTATAAAGTCAACCTTAATTCCTTAACACAGTCTGGACACCTTTGGAAATGCTAAAGCATTGGTAAAATAACCAGTGCCTTCATCATGTCCTATAGAACAAAACAGATTCTTATTGAACTTATGCAAATAACTGTATTGTCAGAAACTAATAATACTTACTAATGACTTTCAAATTCCGGAGAAATCAAGGAGAGAGAAAAACACATGTTTCAAACTCTGCTCATAAGTACATACATTGCTTGAAAAGCTACAAATAGCTCAAAAGATAGAGAATTATTTTCTTGACTTCTGGAAAACAGAACACAGAAGGAACCAACAATATTTCAAACAAAAAGCCATAACAATCTAGCCTAGTTTCACATAACTGATTTTTGTTCTGTTTGAAGTTAGGTTAGCAACACTCATAGACATGTTAACTTTCCAATAAAAGTTCTAAAAATCTGCTTTTAGCCCAAAGGTACTCAATTTTCAAAGACATCAGGAATTTGAATTCAAGAGAATTCATCAGCCTCTCTTAATATTTCTCTTTCTTTTTTAGATGAATTAAAATTATTACTGCCAATATATGTTAGAACAGACCAATATTTTACAATATTGGAACACATATATATATATATAACCATAACCTACATAAAATTAATCACCACTTCATATTTGACAATGTTTCCTATACATTTTTAATAAATTAAATGAGTTCAATTTGGTTTGTTTATGCCTTTCAGTGGTCTTAATATTTCAAAAAGACCAAATTTAGAGTTATGCTTTTTGTTTTCTGGACCAAGTTCAATCCTGCCAACTTTGGTGCATGTGGCCGGCACTGCAACCACTGCACTATGGGTGCCAAGCCCAAATTTAGACTTTTGATTTTGGAAGGTTTGTCAAATATCAAAAGGCCTAAAACATTGGTTCAAATAAGATTACATGCCAAAAGATTTTAAAGGAAATACGTAGTCAACTGGATCACATGTAAATTCTTTCACAAATTCTTTTTTCAATTAATCTGCATAGACAATCTATAAACATTCTAAACTTTCTTTAACTTTGCCCTGCCTTTCACTTTCTTAGACAACCATTCTTTTTCAGGACAAAATTTATCACACAAATTCTTTCTTTACACTATGCCATTCTCCTTTCTGTCTAATTTCTCTTACTCTCAAAAACTCACTTCCTACAAAACAGAATCTCAGTTCACTATGAAGTCACACATTCACTCGGCCAAACTGACAATTAGAAGGTTTAAAAAGCAAGAACTTCTCTTTTGACAAAGACTCAGTTTTTCTAACAATTTAAACAACCAAATGATTACATTTTATAAATGAGAGACATTTTATGAGCTATAACATTGATACAGGATTTTCCCATTCAGAGCTGGACAGGGAACCGTCATTTTTCAGGCTCAGGGGAGCTCAGATATCAGACTCTCATCTCTAGGTACAAACTCTGAGCCCCAGCAAGGTCACAAATAAGCAGTCTGAAATCTTTTGGCTGGTTCTACCCAGACTAAGGAGCACACACCCTAATCCTCTCCCCAGACAAAAACTGCTGCAGTGACCTAATAACCCTGCCCAAGGTGAGGGGCTGTATTCGTCCATTTGCTAGGACATCTATTCAGTTTTTTTTTTTTTTTTTTTTTTTGAGACAGAGCCTCAAGCTGTCCCCCTGGGTAGAGTGCCGTGGCTTCACAGCTCACAGCAACCTCCAACTCCTGGGCTCAAGTGTGTCTCCTGCCTCAGCCTCCCAAGTAGCTGGGACCACAGGCGTCCACCACAATGCCTGGCTATTTTTTGGTTGCAGCCATCATTGTTGTTTGGTGGGTCCAGGCTGGATTCGAACCCACCACCTTAGATGTATGTGGCTGGCGCCTTAGCCACTTGAGCCACAGGCGCCAAGCCCATCCATTCAGTTTGTAAAGGTATTTTTTTTTTCATCTACCAAGTCCTGGCCGAAATATCTCTCAGGGCCAACTATTTACTCCTATACAAGGGACTCATGCAAGAAATCTCTGACCTGGGCCTCCTCCCCCCTTTTGGAGGCTATTCACCCAGGAGACCTGTTGCTGATATGGATACAGCACTGTTCCCCATGAGATTTACACTCTCTCCTCCAGATTTTCAAGGGCCATCCAGAGCTCACTGGACTGCCTGGACCACAACACTTTCCAAGGCATGGCTCTTCTGCCTATAGTTCTGGCACTCTCCACTCCCTCTGCATGTCCCTCAGTTCAACAAAATGCCATTTCATCACTGACCTGTGGCCTGCAGTTTCAATTCTCAAATTCCTGAAACCAAAAACTTACTGAAGAAATTCCAGTAACAAAACTACAAAACCCTTTCTAATGTCTTTCCATTTCCCCCAAGATGACATGGTCACGTGACAGTCACCAAAGACAGAGAGAAGAAAACCTGGAACTTCCAGTTTCCCTAAGAATAGCCAGGGGGCAAAGTTGGAGCAGGGAAGAAGGGCACACTCACACATGCGTTTCACTCCATGAATGGGGGGGACAAACCCCACCTATTGTTACCCATCACGTTCATTCTCCAAGCACTCAGATGCACACAATTCCAACGCATTTCTTAACCTGGGCAGCCTCCATTTCTCACTCGAGCTGCCACTTAGCCATAGGAGGCAAACTAACACTTCCCTAGGCCCTGTGAAGGGAGATCCAACTCCACCCTTGGAGTTCTCTCAGTCACACCACATCCACACACTCTCAGACACCTCTTATAGATCAGCTGGTGATCTAGCAGATCTAGTCTCACATACCTCTCAACAGATCTGCTGGTGATCTAATGCCCCAGGAGGTGATCAGGCTCCTCTTCCACTAAAATTGTAGTAGGTCCCAAATGGATCCTACCTTGCTTTAGACGTCTCCCTGTGTAGGTACCTGTTCCTACATGCCAGTTCCTCCTAGTGTTTGACTCCTCGAAGACCCGCTGCTGGGGTCCCTTCTCAGCCCAGTCGAGGTGTCCACACAGGAAGGCCACATTGCCTCCCTGGCGTGCTCAGTGGTTCATGTCGCCCAGGCCAATCAGGGGCCCCGAAATGGGTGTCCAGATGATTAGCGGCAACTACCAGGTGCATGTTCTCTCCAAGGGTGATCTCACTTCCCCGTCAGGGAACCAAAAATGTTGCAGAAAGACAAGGCCCAATGGAGAGAAAGAGCACCAAAACACCATAGTTACAAGAGGAAGGGCTTTATTCATCGGCCAGGAGCTTACGGCATAGAAGATTTCCAAATGGCCGTGCTCCCCGACTGGCTTGGTCTTTCCCTTTTCATTGACAGTCAAAAAGTTCCACCCCACAGGCTCTCTTCCCATTGGCCAGTTTGAATCAAGTGGGAAATGCTACCACAGCCCCTACAGAACTACAGGATTTCACAGAACTTGGAAATTTCCAAGTTCCAGGGAGTTAAGCCTATGAATTCCCAAGAGCTAAGTCACCATGGAGAGGGCCCTGCAGGTATATCCTCGTGGTCTCCCTGAGAAGACCTGTTCTCTCAGACCTCGCCCCTCTCCAATATCCTCTCTCAGAACCAGGAGCCAACTGCAATAATGAACATGGGGAGCACTGGATAATCCTTTACACACCCTCATTGCCCAAATTTGATGTGGGCTGCCCCTAGGAAGGGGGATGTCTTTGAGACAAGGGGCTTCCTTCAACCCATGGAAAGGAACACAGCAGTGAGCTATCAGCCTCTTAACTTCCAGAAGCTGAACGAGTGTATCTTTCCCAAAGGGAGAATTTGGGTAGTACACTTTAGTATCCACTCTAGCCTAATT
>NW_003852587.1:2893055-2899188 GCF_000181295.1 Otolemur garnettii
GAGTCTCCTGCCTCAGCCTCCCAAGTAGCTGGGACTACAGGCGCCTGCCACAACACCTGGCCATTTTTTGGTTGCAGCCATCATTGTTGTTTGGTGGGCCTGGGCTGGGGGTTCGAACCCGCCACCTTAGGTGTATGTGGCTGGCACCTTAGCCGCTTGAGCCACAGGCACCGAGCCAACTACATCATTCTTTATCCACTTCCCTTGCTTACTTTTTCTTCATGACACTTCTTTCTACCTTATAGTATATATCAGACCATATGTTTATGTATTTACTGTCTGCCCATTAGGATTTAAGTTCCATGAGAGAAGGGAGTTTCTGGGCGGCACCTGTGGCTCAAGGAGTAGGGTGCTGGCCCTATATACCAGGGGTGGTGGGTTCAAGACTGGCCCCAGCCAAAAACTGCAAAGAAAAAGAGAAGGGAGTTTCTCTGGTTCACAACTATATTCCCAGAACCTTGAAAAATGCCTAGAATAGAGAGGGCATTCAAAATACATTTGTCCAGTTATTGTTGACTGGCTATCACTCTTTAATCTATACAACAGACTAGGCAAAAGACCCTATCGAGAAAATTGTGGGGTTAGACTGGGTGGTATAAAGCAATAACAATCTCTTCTGAAAATAAAATATCTAAGCTTTGGAGGTAAATAGCAGTGATTCAGAAAGATCAAGTCCTAGGTGCTCTGGATAAGTGATCTTAGAAGGCTGGCACAGAGAGTGGAGACAGTGAAGAGAATACTCACAGGTTTAGAGCAACTCTCATCTAGGTTTGAAACCCATCTCCACCTCTTACTGGTTCTGTGACCTTTGCTTTGTCTCTGAGACTCAGATTCCTCATCTGTGAAATAGGGTTAATGGTGGTAATGTCAGGATAAAATGAGATTATGTACAGTGTATTGTAAATAATATATATTTAATGAAAAGTAGGTATTGTTGTAATGATATAATTAACACTAAGCATGACTACTATCCAAAAAACTTTCTTAAAATTTTGCCCAGTAAGGTTTCTTTGTACTATAATAGAAAACTTGTATTCAAAATGGTTGAATTCATTTCCCATATGACCATACTTCCTGAGATAGAGTGGGCTGTGAGCAGCATATGTCAGGGCTACAGTTCTGTTTCTTTGTGACTTTCTGGCCTTCTCTGAATTTCTTCTTTGAAATTCTCTGTGTATGGACCCCCTCCTTGACCTGCAAGTTAGGTAGCTATAGCAATTACAAATGTCACATCCAGACACTTGTAATATCCATAGGAAGGATGAGATGAGACTTAATTTCATGTGTCTGTTTTTAAAAAATTTTTTAAATTTTGTTTTTGCAGTTTTTCGCTGGGGCAGGTTTTGAACCCATCACCTCCAGTATATGGGGCTGGCACCCTACTCCTTTGAGCCACAGGTGCCACCCCTCATGTGTCTGCTTCTCACAGTGAACAACCCTTACTCACAAACTCCAGTTCACCCACAAAGAAGCCTTCTTCTGGTCACTTGCCAGATGTGCATAACATACCCAGGCTTAAGACAGTTGGTGACAAAGCAAACAGGTCCACCATGATTGCCTTAGACCAGTGGTTCTCAACCTTCCTAATGCCTCCTAGTGCCATGACCCTTTAATACAGTCCCTCATGTTGTGGTAAACCCCAACCTTAAAACTATTTTCGTTACTACTTCATAACTGTAATTTTGCTACTGTTATGAATCACAATGTAAATATCTGATATGCAGAATGTATTTTCATTGTTACAAAGGGGTCGCGACCCACAGGTTGAGAACTGCTACCTTAGACTAACCGTTATCCACCTCTTGGAACTGAGAATGTGGTCAGCCTACCTTGTCTGAAGCATAGTAGTATGTGAATAGCTGAACAAATTAAGATTCTATTAGGAAGGAAGTGGAAGGATTGAATAAATCTCATACCCAATATTCTGTCCTAACTTGCAGCTCAAAAAGAGATGGCCATTGCCTATGAGATGGGCATATATACCTAAATTCCCCTCTGTGAACCCTGATCTCATATTGTTCCTTTCTATGGTAGGCTTCATTTGCTACATTGTCCTTGGCTTAAGCAGTGCCTACGGCATTGGGCACCTAACAAAAGGGGATTTCAGGACACACAGAGAGGCATTCAAGAACTTGGCACGGAGGCCCTTATATTACATACACATAATTAATTTATGTCCTGCTTTTAACATTAAGAAATAAGTTTCAGAGAAGATATTTTGAAGATAATCTTGTCTTTGGAGTGCTTCCAAAATACTGGGATGCATAGTCCAAAGGACCAACAGCCCCTGTGAACTTTGGGCTCCCCAAGGAATCTTTACCTAACTTTATATTTCTTCAGTCGGTCGCACCAGTAAGCGGATAAAAAATGATGTAGTGGTAGTGGATGGCCATAGTAGATTGGGTGTTCAGGTTAGGCCTTGCTGAGAAAGGAACTTTTACTAAACTGAGACCTAAATTAAGTAAGGGAATGAATGAATCCTGATGGTACTTGGAGGTGGCATGAAGGGGGAGAAATATATTTACTGAAAGCCAGCCTTGACCAGTAGATAAGGCCTAAGTGTTTGGCAGCACTGGGGGTATAAGAGGAGAATGTCAGGTAGAGGCCAGAGGAAAGGGATAAGTCATGGAGATAAGGGAATTAGGACCTAAGACAGCCGTCATTCTCTTCTGAAACAGCTAATGGTCTTTTGCCCAGCACCTCTACACAACTCCCAGACTTTCTCTGTGATTTTCTATAACTCAGGGAAGATTCCGGTATTGAAAAGATTTTGACTGCAAGCTAGGGGGAAAAATATAATGCAATGAAACGGCCTAGAGGTAAGACAGTCAGACATGTCAAATTCAAGAACAAAACCTCAGTGCCATTCAGCATTTTGTCTGACTGGGAAATGGAATTTCAAAGAAAATAAACTGAGTCAGAATGCTTAAGGAAGAAATGACTGGGGATTAGAGGGGTAAAGAAAGGTAAAAGAGGAAGTCAAAGTGATCAGGGTTAGAGGCCAGAGGCTAAAATGTCATTCTGCTGGAGTAGTATATGACTTGTCAGTGATTTATCATGCAGTCTCAGCAGAAATGACAAGAACAATGACATCAGAGAGGAGCAGTCCAGGGTAAGTGCAGGATCTAATTAGATCAGTTATGTCCAATACAGGAGCTTGGCTTCCAGTATTCACTGGCTGAATGTCATTAAGATCTCTTTCCAGGAGAGTTTTCAACTCAGATGAGTTTTTCTTCACACTTAACAAATTAACAGGAAAGAAATAACCACAAAAACCCACCAATGTATTTAGTCATCCATACATTCTCCTAGAGTCCATAACCTTCTAGATTATTCTATTTGGTTACAAAGTTTACTCCATTATCAAAATGAGGAATGAGTAAGAAAACTATCCTTGCTTTTATATAGGACCTGTCGTTCTTAATTTGGAGCCAGGGCCTAACAAATTGGCCAGGAGACAAGATACTGATGAGGATGCAGTGACAGAGGACTAGGCAATTGGGAACAAGTGGAGTTGAAATTTGAAAGGAAGCACATTGAAGGGAAGGTGAATATGGTGGAGAAAAAGTGTCTCAGCTAGATACTCTGTTTCCACAGAAAAAAACTTGAGGTGGTGAAGAAGTAGGGGAGATTAGCCCCACTGTGGTTCAGTCAAGTAACATGGTTTCCTGCGGCACTGGTCATTGCTATTGAAATGCCTCAGTAAGTCAAGAGACATAGCAGCCACTCTATTTTCACCCTCTCAGATTTGGGCATTGTTCCACATTATTCCCCCATTCCTGTGACTTAGCCTGCTCTCTCTTTGTGTCTACTCTGTCTTCGTCATTATCAATGACAACTGTAAAAACAACAACAACAACAACAAAAAAGAAAGACAGAAAGGCTTTCCCCCAGGCCAACTTATAGACTACTGGGCACCCACAGAGAGTTTTGACTCAGGAAGCAACTCTAGTCCAATTGGTTGTGGCCAGAGTAGTAAGATCAAAAAATTATATGACATTTCTGCAAAGATCCACATCTGACCACTTTTTAAAAAGGGAATTCCAGGCACACTAAACACTTAGTGTTTCATAGACATCTTTCCAGCATGAGACCTTACCATGGAGGGGATTTATCCCATTTGGGATTCATACCAGTCGTGCAGCCTTGAAGATCCCAAATTGGGATTTTCTCTTTATAACTAACTTTATGTCTAAAAGATCCATGAGACATAATATGAACAGATTTTTTTTTTTTGAGACAGAGCCTCAAGCTATCACCCTGGGTGGAGTGCTGTGGCATCACAGCTCATAGCAACCTCCAACTCCTGGGCTCAAGCGAATCTCCTGCCTCTGCCTCCCAAGTAGCTGGGACTACAGGCAACCGCCACAATGCCTGGCTATTTTTTGGCTGCAGCCATCATTGTTGTTTGGCAGGCCCGGGCTGGATTCGAACCCACCACCTTAGGTGTATATGGCTGGCGCCTTAGGCACTTGAGCCACGGGCGCCAAGCCATTTTTTTCTTTTTCTTTTTTTTTTTTTGCAGGTTTTGGCTGGGGCTGGGTTTGAACCTGCCACCTCTGGTATATGGGGCCAGTGCCCTACTTCTTGAGCCACAGGCGCTGCCCAAACAGATTGCTTTCTTAAGATTCAACATCTTGTCCCTTGGATGACAGAAAAAAGAAAATTGCCACTTTGCGCTTTTCTCTACAGAACTCTTTTAAGTTGTGTATTTTCCCCCATGTATGACAAATCTTGGACACCACTGCATCCTCTCAGCTCATCTTTTCACTCCAAACATTGATGCAGCAACCAGATGTGCAAGCTAACGCCAGCACCTTCCTCGGTGGCCATTCCAATACACAGGCAAACCTGAAAAGTCAAAGAATTTCATATTCTAGGGAATAATTTGGCCAAAGAGGGAATAAATATCCCCCTCTTTGGTCCCTTAGGTGATCTATTCTGAGATATATTCTGCACAGCTACTTAAAGGATCCTTAGCAGAGTGAGCCCTTATATCCCACAGCAATGACCAGCTCAATAAAAACACACCATTGAATTGGCTCTACCTGCTTCCCTGTTTTACTCTTCCCAGTTCCACTTCTGCTCTCTAAGACCATTTCTCAGAGTAAATGGTTTGCATAAAAACCCTTGTTTGAGACTCTGCTTGTGGGGAGTTTCCTAGTCTAAGACAATCATGCTTTCTAATCAAAATAGTCTTTCTTTAATCAAATAGTTCTTATGTTCTAGGAAACACATCTTATTCTTTAGCTTGCTGAATTAATGCTTAACTTTCAGGAAGCAGCACTATTTCATTTTATTCTAAGTTATTTTGTCAGCATCTTCTCTCCACCTTAATATAGCTGGGTAGCTGAAAAAGGGTGGAGGCAAAGCAACAGTCCTGTGAGAAAGGTTCAATACCAGATCTCTAAGCCTCACTGCTTTATTTGGGGTTTTTTGGTTTGTTTATTTTGTTTTGTTTTTTCGCAGTTTTTGGCTGGGGCTAGGCTTGAACCTGCTACCTCTGTCATATGGGGCCAGCGCCCTACCCTTTTGAGCCACAGGCACTGCTCGCTTTATTTATTTATTATTTGTGGAGACAGGATATTGCTATTTTGCTCACACTGGTCATAAACTCCTAACATCAAATCGTCCTCCAATCTTGGCTTCCCAGACAGCTGGAATCACAAACATGAGCCTCCTTGCCCAGCCCTGATTGCATCTTCAAATCAGTGATTCTTACCCCTTGGTTGAGACCATCACAGAGGTCTGTGAAGATGCTAACCCCCTATCAACCTGCTATATTAAACTCCCTATGTGTGTAAGCACAGGATTCTTTCCAAAGCCCCCCAGTCATTCTGATGTGCACCCAGTTGAGAATCATAGGGTTTTTTTCCTTTTCAGTTTTTGGCCAGGGCTGAGTTTGAACCCGCCACCTCCAGCATATGGGGCTGGCGCCCTATTCCTTTGAACCACAGGCACCCCCCCCCTATTTATTTTTTTTAATTTTTTTGGAGACAGAGCCCCAAGCTGTCACCCTGGGTAGAGTGCTGTGACACCACAGCTCATAGCAACCTCCAACTCCTGGGCTCAAGCGATTCTCTTGCCCCAGCCTCCAAAGTAGCTGGGATTACAGGCACCCACCACAACACCC
>NW_003852587.1:2900381-2902089 GCF_000181295.1 Otolemur garnettii
AAAAAAAAAAAATGTTAAGAACACAGAAACATCCTGTTTGCTAAGTAGATATAACCAGGATTATCAATCCAGAATTAAAGGGAAACTAAAATGAGATACTATGATGTCTTAGGCACCATAGGAGGTACAGAGGATGAAAAGATGAATAGAAAACTGTCTCTGCTTTCAAGAATAGATGGTAATAACACCAGTTCTTTGAATGAGATGTCAAGAAATCACATCTTTATTTATTTTTTTTGTCTTCCATTTGTCATTTAAACCTTCTTAGTGGGAGAAGTTTTCTCCTTCTTATATTTGAAACCCCCAACAGATCATTAACTCTACCAATCACTCTTACATAAAAGATAATCCTATGGTTTCTTCAAGTCACAAACCACTTTTTCATTTGGATGTCCAATACCGTGGAATCATCAAATCTCTGAGTTTGATTTAGACATTGCTCTTTTACCATTTCCCAGTTAGGACCAGCTTCACGGGCAGCTGTGCCATTTCGCAGGGGCATGCAGGAAACTCTTCCTTTCCTTCTGTACTCCTTTCTTAGCTTGCCAACCCTGAGTTCTGAGGCTTTACTGATTGTGTGTGGAAAGCCAGGGAGGAGAGAGAGGGGCTTATTAAACGTTCCTACTTGATTGATCCTCTAGTAAGATAGTTTTGGCTCGGCGCCTGTGGCTCAAGTGGCTAAGGTGCCAGCCACATACACCTAAGGTGGTGGGTTCTAATCCAGCCTGGGCCCGCTAAACAATGACGGCTGCAACCAAAAAATAGCCGGGTGTTGTGGCGGGCACCTGTAGTCCCAGCTACTTGGGAGGCTGAGGCAGGAGACTTGCTTGAGCCCAGGAGTTGGAGGTTGCTGTGAGCTGTGATGCTATAGCACTTTACCCAGGGGGACAGCTTGAGGCTCTGTCTCAAAAAAAAAAAAAAAAAAAAGATAGTTTTATATGATGCAGGCCTGGCTGTTATGAGAACTCTTTCTGTGGGAACAATTTTGGAGGGTTTTTTTTTTTTGAGACAGAGTCTCAAGCAGTCACCCTGGGTAGAGTGCTATGGCATCACAGCTCACAGCAACCTCCAACTCTTGGGCTTAAGTGATTCTCTTGCCTCAGCCTCCCAAGTAACCAGGGCTAGAGGCCACCCCCACCCCCTGTCACAACACCCAACTAGTTTTCTTTTTAGAGATGGGGGTCTCAGTCTTGCTCAGGCTAGTCTTGAATGCCTGAGCTCCAATGATCCACCCACCTCAGTCTCCTGGAGTACTAGGATTACAGGCATGAGCCATCACACCAGGCATGGAGGGATTTATTTTATTTATTTATTTTTTTGTTTGGGGAGTTTTTTATTCCCCAGAGACTCTCACTCTGGCCTTGACCTTGACTACCACAACAAAGGCAGTATCTTTCCTTTTTTCAGGCAGTTTTGATCTTTGCCCAGCTTCTGTTTTCCAGTAGTCTCTGGCAGCTCCTCATTGTTTGGTCAAAACTATTTTGAGCAGGATCCAGGGCTTCAGATTATTCAGAGGGATGCCAAAGTCTCAAAGAAGTCTCCTTGAATCTTCTCTCACCAGATTTGGAACAAGAAGGTAGCCCCCATCCCTCCTCCTGAGGGATGTGTTAGATACAAAGCATGGCAGCTCTTTCTCAAGACATCTCTTCACGGCTCGGCGCCTGTGGCTCAAGCGGCTAAGGCGCCAGCCACATACACCTAAGGTGGC
>NW_003852587.1:2902224-2904950 GCF_000181295.1 Otolemur garnettii
CTGTGAGCGTGATGCCATGGCACTCTATCCAGGGGGATAGCTTGAGGCTCCCTCGCAAAAAAAAAAAAAAGACATCTCTTTACAAATCTGCCCTTTCAAAAATCCCTCTCTACTCCTTTTATATATCAGAACTGGTGAGGGGGTTGAACAGAAGAAAAACCCTGGTTTTTAGGTCTTTTGAGTTTTCCATTTTTGTCTACCCCAGAACTCACTTTGGTAACTAATATTTAATGTAACTTGAAACCTCAGTCAAATTAAGTAATTTAACAAGATAACACAATTGTAATATTATGTGGTAACCATAGGACAAGGGGTCTATGCCTGTGTGTGACATTGCTAGAACAAAGAAAAGGGCCACCTCATTCAGTTGGAGGATGAGTAGTCTGGGAGATTGCTGGAGAAGACGATTCCTTATTTGACTCTTTCTTAATAGATGTGTTGGAGGTAGTAATGTGATGACTTTTGAGATGGGATTTTATTGGAAGGGAGCACGCTCAAGAAGACACCTCTCTGTAAGTACTTTGCATTTTATGCAGATGCAAAAAACAAAATGGCTAGGCAGGATGGCTCAGACCTGTTGTAATCCTAGCACTCTGAAGGATCCCTTGAGGTCAGAAATTGAGACCAGCCTGAGTCTCTACCAAAAATAGAAAAAAATTAGCCAGGGGTGGTAGCCTGCACCTGTAGTCCCAGCTACTTGGGAGAATGAGGCAGGAAAATCACTTTATTTATTAATTTAATTTTATTTTTTTAGAGACAGAGTTTCACTTTGTCACCCTTGGTAGAGTGCCCTGGTATCACACAGCTCACAGCAGCCTCCAACTCCTGGGCTTAGGCGATTCTCCTGCCTCCCTGAGTAGCTGGGACTACAGATGCCCGCCACAATGCCCAGCAATTTTTTTTGTTGCAGTTTGGCCAGGGCCGGGTTTGATCCTGCCACCCTCAGTACATGGGGCTGGTGCCCTACCCACTGAGCCACAGGCACTGCCCCTTAAGTGATTATCTTGCCTCAGCCGCTCAAGTAGCTGGGAATACAGGGGCCTGCCACAATGCCTGGCTATTTTTTGTTTGTAGTTGTCATTGTTTGGCAGGCCTGGGCCGGATTTGAACCCGCCAGCGCTGGTGTATGTGGCTGGCACCTTACCCGCTTGAGCTATAGGCATTACTCCAGCTATTTTTAGAGACAGGGTCTTGCTGTGGCTCAGGCTGGTCTTGAACCTGGGAGCTTGGGCAATCCACCCTCCTCAGCCTTCCAGAGTGCTGGGATTACAGACATGAAGCACTGTGCCCAGCCCCCTAGTTTCACATTTAGTCTGTGTCCACCGAAGTTCATATGTTGGAAACTTGATTCCCAGTATGATAATGTTGGGAAGTGGGATTTAATTGGCGGTGTTCGGATCATGAAGAGTACTGCCTCCTTGAGTGGATTAACACCAATATTTAGAGAGTGGGTTCCTGACGAAAGGATGAGTTTGGTCCCCTGTTGCTCTTTAACCCAAGCAATGCCTTTTGCCATATAACACAGCAAGTAGGCCTTCACCAGATGCCAGGGCCTTGATCTTGGACCTCCTAGTATCTAGAATAATGAACCAATAAATTTCTGTTCATTATAAATTGCCTAGTCTGTGCTATTTTGTTATAGCAGCATAAACAGTCCATCTAAAGTTCCTTGACTTGGCGCCTGTGGCTCAAGTGGCTAAGGCGCCAGCTGTAAGGGTTAACAACTATATTACAGCACATTCAAGAGAAAGTGCATCTTAGAAGGAGGCGCCTAACGACCTTGCTGATTAAGAAAAACTATACAAAAGACCAAAGGCAGTTTAATACGGAGGCGCCTAATGACCTTGCTGATTAAGAGAAACAATACAAAAGACCAGAGGCGATTTAACACGTGCACACATTCCAAAGAAATTTATTCATATCACTCTCCACTTTCTTCCTACTTCATCCTCACAATACTAGCCTATCACAAACCAGGACTACATACATAACCAAATCTAGAAGTATCCCTCGTTCCCCCACTAACTAAACCTATAAAAACCCCTTTCTCAATGTGTCTATCTTTGTCTTATTTGTCTTCCCTTTTCATAAGCCGACTCCCCAAACCGCCGCCGCAGCCCGCCGGTCGGGAGGCGGCAGACAGCCACATACAACTAAGGTGGCGGGTTTGAATCCAGCCCGGGCCCGCCAAACAATGATGGCTGCAACCAAAAAAATAGCCAGGTGTTGTGGTAGGCACCTGTAGTCCCAGCTACTTGGGCAGCTGAGGCAGGAGACTTGCTTAAGCCCAGGAGTTGGAGGTTGCTGTGAGCTGTGATGCCATAGCACTCTACCCAGGGGGACAGCTGGAGGCTCTGTCTCAAAAAAATAAAGTTCCTATAAATTAACACATGCCACCATAAAATAAATGCCACCATAAAATCAGTAACTATGTATTAGTTCATCCTGAGATGAATATGCTAATAACAAGCTTCATTTTCTAAAGGAGAGTGTGAGAATGGCCATATATGGATGTAAAACACATCTCAATAAAAATTGATCCAGGAGGCTCGGTACCTGTGGCTCAAGCAGCTGGGGTGCCAGCCATATACACTGGAGCTGGCTGGTTTGAATCCAGCCCGGCCTACCAAACAACAATGACTACAATCAAAAAATAGCCAGGCATTGTGGCGGGCACCTGTCGTCCCAGCTACTTGGGAGGTGGAGGCAAGAGAATCACTTAAGCC
>NW_003852588.1:0-21163 GCF_000181295.1 Otolemur garnettii
AAAAATTTTTGTGCCAGAACTTGACAATGAAAGCTGGCTTATAGATCTAGCACTTTTAGTCAATTTAACCACTCACATAAATGAGTTACACATGGGCCTTCAAGGTAAAAGCCAATTTATCAATACAATGTTTCAAACCATAACAGCATTGCAAATGAAACTGAGATTATGGAAAACTCAGATTAAGACAATTTTATGCATGTTGGCTAAACACAGTCCTGTGAACAACCAAAAATATGCAATCTTGCTCTTTGATTTGATACAAGAATCTGAAAACAGATTTCAAGATTTCTGGGAAAATGCATTTGCAACTTCATTTTCAGTTGACTTAAATATGTCATCTGCCATTTTTTTAATGGAATGCATAGAGCTGCATTCTGATATTCAATTGAAAGAAAAATTTTATCATATCTCTTTACTAGACTTTTATAGGTCCAATCTTCCAAAAGACAATTATTCCTCACTTCATAATCATGCCTTATTCATGTCATCACTTATTGACATCACCTACATTTGCAAACAACTGTTTTCAAGAATGAAGCACATTAATAAAATATAACCCAAAATATCTGATGAGAACTCACTGAGAATTGCAGTTACTTCCATTGAATAAGATATTGATGCAATACTTTCTCGAATATACTATCAAATAGCCCAGTAGTTTTATGTTGCCCACTTTTCTTTAACTTTTTTAATTTAAAAAATGTGAAGAGACATTTCATCACTTCAGTGTGTACATTTTCTATATCAGTGATCACAAACTTTGATGATTTTGAAAGACTCTCTTAACAGTCCACTGCCTAATTAGGTTTATTATGTGAGGACTTTTTTGCTTATCTGTGGTGGTGGATATCATGGAAATTATTTATGGATCTTTATTTATTTATTTTGGATCATTATCTTTCATTAGTGTTTGTGTGTTTAATGTGTGGCCCAAGACAACTCTTCCTCTGCTGGTGTGGCTCAGAGAAGCCAAAAGGTTGGACACTCTACTCAGGCTTGATTCAGTAGCCAGGGAGACTATTGCTTGAAGACAAAATTGGGACATTCTCATTTCTGGGCTCTCTGTCCATGCCACAGTTCAAATATTGAACATCCCTTATCTCTGTAAGAAATATTTATGCATTTAAGACAAAGAATCTGGCTTCAGGGGGCTTATATAGATCACAGCCATCCTTCCCTTTATCCTGGTTTGAACTTTGTGAGTCCTCTCAACTAACAAGGTGTGTCTTCCACACTGGATATTTTTCTTCTATTATTTTTTTAGTCTCATCTATTATTTTCTATGTTATCTTCTTTAAATATTCCTCTTTTAAATATTCTTTTTCATATTAGGTATATGCTCAAACACCTGAGTTTTTGCTTGTCCTAATTTTTCTTTCACATTTTTAGATCTGTGTGTGTGGGTGTGGGAGGTAGTTGTGTTTTAGGATAATTCTTTGGTTCTTTATTCCAGATTACTAATTTATTCTTCAGTTGTATCCTCGTTTAGATTAAACACTGTGTTTTTTATTCTAAAAATCTTTAAAAAATTGTAATCAACTGTAAAAAAATTTATCATCATGGTAGTCTGTTTCTATTCAGATACCTTTTAAAATCTCTTCTTTGCCCTGATGCCTGTTTGCTGAAGTGTTACTTATACTCTTTGTTATGTTTGGTGCTTCTCTTTCTTGGTGTTTGTTTTCTTCATATGCTTAGTAGTTTGTGGTTGTATATACATCTCTATATTGAGGTTTGATATCACTCAATGTGTGAGGTTATATTTGTTTCTAGCTACTTTTCTTGACGTACTATGGGGGATGGGTGCTGAGAGGAGTGCTTGGTGGCTGCTTTGGGGTTCCCTCTTCCTCCAGAGTCTCAGTGGCCTCCTACAGCTGGTCTGTGCTATGTACACACTGTGATAGGCAGGGTTTACCTCCTTGAGCACATAGGTAGGTGGTAAAATAACTGCCATGTTAAAGTTATGGTTTTATGGGAACACAAAAAGTGAGCTGATTATATTGAACTGTGGAGAATATCAAAAGCTTTCTGGAAGATTCTGAGATGAGCATGGGAAAATGGATGAGCTATCAACAGGATGTGATGAGGGAGTGTAGTTTCAGTGCAGGCAACTAAATAGACAAAAGGATAGGTGGCATGGGACACAGGTTCTGGGAAACCTGTATCCTCCAATTCATTGGAGAGGGATGACAGTAATGGTAAATAACAAATGAAATCAGTGTTAAGCACCACCCTCTGTCCCTCCATCTAGTTGCTTGAACTAGAAATTGAGGACTGGTCCCAGCTGCTTCTTCCTCCCTTCATCCAGGAGACTAGCAGTTCCTGGGGTTGCTCCTGAGTATATCTCAAATCCTGTCCACTTTGCTTTCTTCCTATGTGTGCCATGCTTTCCATAGGCATTAACAAGGTATCCAATAATTTATACTTTGCTCTGTGAAGGCAGGAAAATTTATTGTGGAGAAAAGTGATAATGTGTGCTTTGGGGCATGTTTCTTTCATAGTAATATAAGAAGTTTCCTCCTAGGATGGTTAGTGTACAATCAGAAATAGTGGTTTGGGATTTGGGGGAAAGTTAAGGGTGAAAACAACAAATATGGAAGAGATTATCTGTATGTGTGGGAATGGAATTAATATTTGGAGGGAAATCAATAAATCAATAAAGTGAGGCAGAATGAGATCTTTGTGTAAAAGTAATGGAAGTCCTAAACGTGAGAGAACAGCTTGCATACTGAGGAAGCCAATGTACCTTATATCCTCTTGTTTTGAAGAGATCCTAATTTAATAGATGAGATAAGACACATCTGAATGAAACATTAAATAATGCTCACTAGTATATCACTGAGTATTAAGTGAATGATATGTACTTTGGGCTCCAAGGTTATTTTCCAAAAGACCTGAAGCTTTATTCCTCAAAACTGAGGAATTCTATGATGAAAGAAATTGACAGTCCTTTACTCTTGGGATTAGCAAAGTTAACACACCTGGGATGTACATTTCCCCACTGTATACTGCTTTGTTGGTATCTGATAAATTTGGTATGTATATTTTGATTTTCATTCACTTAAAAATGCCTTATAATATTTTTTTCTTGAGATAGGGTCTTACTACGTTGCTAAGGCTGGTCTCAAACTCCTAGGCTCAAAGAATACACTTGCCTTAGCCCCTCAAGTAGATAGTATTATAGGCACAGGGCATCATACCTGATTTTATCTTCCTTGATTTCTTTGACTCAGAGGTTACTTTATAGTGTGTTAAAATCTAAGTATTTGGATATTTTTCCAGATATCTTTATGTTGTTGATTTCTAATTTAACTCCATAAAACATACTTTGATATTATATAAATTCTTTTAAATTTCTTGAGATTTATTTGCGGCCTATAATATATTCTATCTTGGAAGATGTTCTCGGTGCACTTGCTAAGATTACCTATTTCACTGTTGCAAGGTATAGTGTCTTACACATATCAATTAGGTCAACTTGGCTAATACTGTTTTTCAAATCTTGTGTATTGATAATACTTTTCTATCTACTTGTTCTATCAATTATTGAGTAAGTGTATTGAAATCTCTGATCATTTTTGTGGACTTGTTTATTTCTTCATGTAGTTCCATCAGTTTTTGTTTCATACATTTCAAAACTCTACCATTAGTTGCGTAAACATTTTAGGATTGTTAGTCACTTGATTAGTCAACTATTTTGTCATTATAAAATAAATCTTCTTTATTCCGTAATAGACCAGGAATTTTATTGTGGAATTTACCTTGATTTATAGCTACTGCAGCTTTCTTCTGGTTAATATTAGGTATATATTCTCCATCCTTTTAATTTTAACCTACTTGAAGCTTTGTATTTGAAGTGTATTTCTTGTAGGCAGCATATAGTTGGGACTTGTTTTTCTACCTAATCTGATACTCTCTGCATTTTAATTGGTATATATATATATACTAATTATATATATATATTATATATATATGTGGTTATATGGTTATATATATGATTAAGTTTAAAATCATCATCTTGCTTTTGTTTTCTATTTTCCTTGTTTGTTTTTTCTTAGAATGTGCCCTCTCCACACCTTCAGACAAAACCCCCAAATCCATTCAGTTGTACTTTGTTAAACTTGATATGCTTCTATTTCTTGTGTGATTCCTTAGGAAACAACACTTAGATTCTGTCAACATTGACTTTGAAATGTTAAGGAAATAAAAGACAGAGCCCCTGATAACTTTACAGCTGGAAAACTGGCCCCATTAAGGAGCCCGCCCCCACCCCAGGCTAGGTCTGAGAGTTTGTTCCCTGGAGATTCCCACCTTCTCAGGTTCAGAAATGCCCCCTCAGAAGACTGTTTATGTTGTCAGGTTGATGATCTGTTGGGCACAGCCAGGATTTGTGGGTGACTTCTGCTGCTGTTACCATTATGATCTGAGGGGTCAGAAGGTAAGGACTGTCCCTCTCCTCATCTCCCTCCCCTCAATTCTGCTAGCTCCAGCCTGCCTCCCAAGATGGAGAGCTCCATGATTGAACCTCCTTCACCAGTCCAGATCAAGGGCTGCTGACTTGAGGAAGAGGAGGAAATTCTTCTGTAGCCTCAGACTAAATTCCACCTCTTCATTCCGTCTTGGGACTGGTTTTAGTTATGGGCAGAAAACCCATCTGGTTATACTCATCCTTCTTGCCCCAGGACTTGGTTTGGCTCTATGGCCTCAGCAGGCAGTTCCATAATAGTCTTTCATGGACGTGCTTCCTGCAGTCTGGATTCCCTGGAGTTAAACAGGCCTTGTTGTTTATCATGTGAACAGGTAGCACAGGGTAGGCTGTGTAAAGCAGGGATAGTTGCTTTTCAGACTTCTTCATCTGGAATTTAGAAAAGTGTCACTGTGAAACATGAAGATGTTCTTGTTACCTGTTAAAGCAGCCTATGTAAAACAGCCCTTTGAAATATGATAGAATAAAATAGTTCCCTCTATCTCCAGGGGATTCTTAGAAGAACTCTAAGACCTCTAGTGGATGCCTGGAACCCAGGATAGTACTGAGTCCTATATATACTATACATGCATACTTATGATAGAGTTTATTTATAAATTAAGCACAAGAACAAATTAACAACAATAACTAATAATAAAATGGTACAATTATAACAGTATGTCTGTACTGCTACTCTTGTACTTAGGGGACATGATGAAGTAAAATAAGAGTTGTTTGAACACAGTGTTACTACAATAGTGATACAGCAGCAGTGGATCTGAAAACCAAGCTGCCCATGAAGTGACTCGGGTTGGTAGTGTCCACAGTATAAATACAGTGGACAAAGGCATGGCTCACCTCATGGGGGGGAGAGTGCTCAAGACTTCATCAGGGTACTGAAAACAGTGAACACTGTAAAACATACAAATTGTTTATTTCTGGAATTTTCCAAGTGATAGACTCGGACTGTACTTGACTAGGTAACTAACACCTTGAAAAGGGAAACCACAGACAAATGGGAACGACTATATTAATCATTTTTGTAGACATACCTGCTTGAGATGTGATTCCAATAGTTATAGTTCCTTCCTTGACCAAGTAATTTTTTTCGTTTCTATTTATCCATAATAACCTGCTGTAGATGTGTACTTTCAAGCCATACTTTCCCTCTCTCTGAGCTTCAACACTCTTTTTTTCTCATCCAGTGTCATTGGGGGTGTATATATAATGAGAGCTATGGAGTCAAACTCTAAAATACCTAGTTCATGGGCTATAACGTGGAGAATTTATTTTCTCCCATTGTGATTTGTTTGAGTCATAATAATGTCTACTCATGACATTTTTATTTATAGTGTTTTTTTTAACAAAAGCAGCATTAATGATAGAATTCGTTTCTGTTCTAAATGGTACTTTATATGGTATATACTTACAGAATGATATTTATAATGTTGTCAGTAGATTATCGAAATAGTATTGCACATCAGATAAAGATGCAGTCCTTAGCACTGTGGGAGGCCAAGCAGGAGGGTCACTTGAGGACAGGAGTTCAAGATCAGCTTGAGTAAGAATAAGATGCTGTCTCTACAAAAAAATTGCGGAATTTAGCCAAGCATGGTAGCACACGCCTGTAATCCCGGCTATTTTTGCTGAGGCAGGAAGATTTCTTGAGGCTGGGAATTTGAGTTTGCGGTGAGCTATGATGACTCCATTGCACTCTAGCCTGGGTGACAGGGGAAGATCATTTCTCAAAACTAGATAAATACATAAAATAAAGATATTCACAGACTATTTCTAGGTGTGGTTTAAGTATTAGGCTGCTTGATATGGTCTGTGTATGGGATAGAAGTATTATCTCTAGCTTGTTTTTTATTTGTTCTATTTTTAAAAAAATTGAGATAGCTTTGTGCTCTGTCACCCAGGCTGAAGTGCCTGATTACAGCTCACTACAACCTCAAACTCCTGGGCTCAAGCAGTCCTCCCACTTCAGCCTCTCAAGAAGCTGGGGCTTATAGGCACCTGCCAGCATGCCCAGCTAATTTTTCCATTTTTTTGTAGAAACGTATCATTGTTGCCCAGGCATTGCCCAGGCTGGTCTTGAACGCCTGTGCTCAAGTAATCCTCCTTCCTTGGCCTCCCCAAGTGCTGGGATTATAAGGGTGAGCCACACACCTGGGCATGACGCTTTGTCAGATGAGGCGAGTCTTCATGGGCTGCCTTTGCTTTCATAATGACCCGTTAGAAGGAAACCTCCCAAGGCTGCCATGGACCTCAAATCAAATCCAAATGCCTTGAATCCCCTTGGGACCCCAAAGGGATCTAAATAAATGGCCAGATTAAGTTCTGTCTTCTCTTATTTCTCAATCCCTGCCCCCTGAAACACTCAGCCTTTCACGGCTTCCCTGGCATCACACACGCGTGTGTTCTTGACAGCCCTCTCTTGTTTGCACACTACCCTTAATACTCTCTTTCCTGCAGCTGCTGTCTACTATGACCATGCTCACTTTGCAGGGAGCATTTGTTGTGCGGAGTCTGTGACATCCTGTGCGGTGTAGGATGTTCAGCAGCTGCCTGTACCCACTAGATGCCTCTAGATGCATCTTCTTCTTCATGACAGTCAGAAATGTGTCTAGGCATTGCCACATGTCCTCTGGGGGATAAAGTTGCCCCTGGTCAAGTACCACCATCCTAACACATTGTAGTGCCAATTCTGCTTGTGTTGCTGGCTTTAACATTTTGGTGGCCCCAGAATGCTTACAAAGCTCCCCCAGTGCAGAAACTCTCTTGCCGTCATTCCTTACATGGACCCAGAGTGGAGGAGCTGACAATGTGCTGTTTACTTGGGTGAAAGATGACTTGCAGACTAAGGAAACAGAAAGGGGAGGGAGAATGGCTGCATTTCACACATGTTCAGTTCCGTGAGCAGAAGGCACCCATGGGAGGGGACGCCAGAAGGCCATTATAAATTCAACCTGCGATCAAAGGGGCCCTGAACTCTGACCTGCCACTCAGGCCTGCTGGCTGTGTCTGTCTTTACTGGCTTTTTACATTGGCTTTACGAGAGTCACAGCAGAGAGTGTCCCCTTATCCTTCCCTCTCTGACGTGTATGTCCTCCGTCCCCCATTTCTGCACCATTCCCACTGTCACCTCACAGACAAGTCCCAGGTCTCTAGCTGGGCCTCCCGGTGGCCGTCCCCTCCTGTTTCCCCAGGTCAGAGCATCCATGTTCTTCTCTGTTACCTGGATCCTGTCATAAGCGGGCCCCTCCTTCCTGTGCTGCACTTACATTGGTAACCTCCCTTTCTAGAGAAAGCCTCTGGAGGACAGAGGATTTCTGTGTCCCACGGGGTAACATTTGTCTAGGGCAGACAGTTCCCAAGTTCCCACTGCTCACGATGGGGGCATATGAAATAGTTCAGGGAGGTCTCTGTTGCACCAGCCAGCCCGGGGGCAGCTGGAAGTGGTGGTATTTTGTGGGGGTTTTGCTTTGCCCTTTGCTCAGCGGCATCCTCCCTGTGAGAAGAGGTCCCTTAGTATCCATGTTTTTAAAAAATTCACTTCTGCTGTTCATTTTTTCTTCATAATTTTTAGGGGTTTCTTCCACCTTTTTTCTCTTCTGATTTTCTTATTTTTTGCTTCTCATCTCAGTAGCTAGTGGACTATTCCTATCAGCAAGGCCTGTTTTTAATAGAGTTGTGCTTTCTCTTTTCCTGTCCAATTACTAAGATTAAAAGCTTTGCTTTGCCATTTATAATAGAACAAAACACCAGCTAAAGTACAGTTAAAATATGGCTTTCTGTCTGAGCATGTGGTGAAAGGAGAAAGCCCTCCCTGTCCCAGTGTGCCTGCCGGGCATGTCAGAGCCCTCAGTGAGTGCACAGTGACCCACAGTGGCTCCCTGGGGACAGCTCTACTTAGGGTGCTGCTGCCTACCTGTTGGAGATCCCGGGATGAATGGAATCTCTGTTGTATTTCCCAGAGTTTAGCTTGTTTTCATGGATCTATATAATGCTTAACAGTGTCTAGGCAGTCTGTCTGTTTTTAAGATTTGGAGGTATTGGTCTTCTCTTGTTTCTGTCGGCATAAGTAAAGCTTGCTGCACTGCACATTCAGTGGCCATCAGGACCACTGGAACCAGAGTTCCCATCCAGTTATTAAAAGAGGAAATTGGCCAGGAAGCTGATTGGCTGGAAGCTAGCATGCTGAACCAAACACGATGACAAATGTAGCTGAAGTTGTCCTGAGGAGAGGACAGGAATTGCTAAGGCCCTGCTTCCCAAACGGTATGCCAAGGCCCCTGGTAACACTGGAATAAATTCATAGCGTTGTGAATTTACAAGAGAAACACACTGCGGCATCAGCTGGAAGCCATGCAAAGGACTACGATGAGGTTATTGAGGCCCAGCTATTTAATAAACTGAATGAATAGATCTTTCTTTTCCCCTACAGCACCATGAAAAAAATCACGTAAAGGTAAGAGCACTGTGAACTGAGAAAGTTTGGAAACTTTTGCTCTAAGTCGGTGTTTTCAACCTTTTTTTAATCTCACAGCACACTTGAACCTGTAGTTAAACTTCCACAACACATTTAAATTATGTTGATTTAAAAAAAGAATTAAAAAAAACTTACTGTGCTTTGAACTCCTTTTGAAAATAATTTAATTAATGATCTTTTAATATTTGCAGCACACCTAAAATCATCTCACTGCACACCTGCTGAAAATCAGTGTTCTAAGGTATCTGAAGGTCCTTTAAAAGCTGAAGATATAGCCAGGTGTTTGTGAGGGATGGAGGATACATATGAAAGTGTGTGAGAGAGAAGGAAACAGATTTGGAAGCTGGATGATTGGACTGAAATGAGTCTAATTTACAAGGTGTAGAGTTTGGCTGGTAGCCCGTGAGCTCTGCAGGGCTGTGTGCTGGAGACTCTTTATTATCTCTGACGTGCAAGGTCTGAGACCCCCGTTCTCTACATCACTCTCAGCCCCTCACACCAAGCATTTGTCTTTTGTCTTTACCCCAATAATTATTCATTCACTAAATAGTTATTGGACACTATCTACATGTTTGGAGCTGGGGAGCTAAAAGAAAGCAGAATGGGTAGAAATCCCTGATGCCTAGAAGCTGATGTTTTGCCGGAATAATATTTAATAGGATATTATTGGTTTTATAATGCTTTTCCTATGTGCCAGGCATTGTTCTAGAAGCTTTGCATATATTAACTCATTTAATCCTCACACCATTTATTCCATAAGGATAATTATTGTTGCCATTTACACGTGTCTGGTGTAAGGGTGACTCTCAGACCAACCTGTTGTTCATTCTCATTAGAATGCACCCCCATCCTCCTGATGTGGGTCAGAGAGCTCAGGTACAGAGGGCAGCATTGAGAACCTCCGTGTGTCACGGAGGGGCCTCTGATGGGTGATGTGAGCCCGCTCTGGATTATCTCATGGAAAGCTGCACCCTGTACATTAGTGAAGAAAACTTTCTTTTACCACATCCTCACCTCCATGTGTGACATTTATATCCCATAAAACATGGATTTCAGGAAATACAGTCAATGGAAGCTCCATTCGCAAAGCTACATTACAAACCCTGTAAGGAACTTTCTAGTGTCTGCCCTTCCAGTATTGCAGCGGAGGGGGTGTAGCCTGGGGATGCCACCCAGACTCGTTTCTGATCTGGTTGACTTGTTAGTTGTGCTATCTGGGGTGTCCAGTGTTGTTACTTTGAAAATGTGAACTGGGCATACTAAAATGATGTCTTTCCATTTTTTGCAGGGCTCACTTGTTTTCCTTGAAAAGCAGAAACTAAGAAATTAAGAATAGCGAATATTTAATGATTATAGCAAGTAAAGTTTTCACAGAATAAAAAAGTTTATGTTGTTAATTCTTTTCCCCAATAATGAAAATAATATTGTTTCATCATGGAAAATACCAAAAAATATAAAACAAAACAAAAGTAACTCTAATCATATTATCCAAAGAGAATAACTCTTTACTTTTTCTAGGCATGGACATGCTTCCATTTCTTTAGTAAAAAATTATTGTGTATGGATTGTGTGCAGGGCATTGTGGTTGCACTTTGGAGCCAAGTATAAAAATATAGTTACTAATAATCTGGGTACAAACATATTTATTAATAGTATAGGTATAAAGAAAGACAATTTTCTCTCTAATCATAAACAAACGCTGTACCTTCCCACAACCACACATCCCTCTTCAGTCTGCTGTATACTCTTCTTTTTCTTCTTGCAACTGTAGGATTGATTTTGTTAAAGACAGTACTGGCCTTGGGCCCCTTCTCAGTTTTCTATTAAAATTCACCTAATGGTAGAGGTGAAAGAAAACGTGCTCCAAATTTATCTTTTTTCTGTACATACCAATTCTCACAGGTGTACTATGGCTTACAAGCCACACTCCCCCTCTCTTCTGAGTGTATTATTTGATGTTAGGTAGTAGTACTTATCTGTCTTTTTACCCTTGGAAAATAGTGTTTAATAAATGTTTGCATCTTCTTGTGAGAGTCTTACTCCGCCCATCACTCATCTTAGTTGGACAGTTGCTCTCTGTTTGTACAACAGCAGTTAAAATTCCTTCCTTTGTTGTACCCCATGCTTGGGAGGCACTTCACTCAGAAGCAGTGGCGAGCTTGGTTGAGAGCAGTGGAGGTACACTGTGCCGTACGTCTGTTTGGAAGGGCACTTTTATTTTCTAGACTGGAATAAGAAGTAGGAAAGAATTATAGTGAAAGAGATTATTCCAGTCCAATGGATAAACAATGTCCTGGAGGTTATCTAGGAAAACCGCATCGTAGAGCCAGCCTTGTTGGTCCTTTAGTTGGTAAAGTGCCTGTGCTGTTTATGTGTAGTGTGCGTAAAAAGATAAATTGAGAAGATAGGTGTGAAAAAATAGTTTTTAAAAGATAAAAATGGTTACACAAAGAAATGATGGCATTATGTAAGTATTACAATAAAGGACCACTTTTCTATTTTTTATGTGATCTCTAGTGAGTTCCAATAATTCACATTCAGTTATGTTAATTCCCACAATATCAATGATGTGCACTTTCTGTAAATATCAAATTGTATTTTGAAATAAAATGAAATGATTTTCAGATAATCTGCCATTTGGATTTTCTGCACCATTTTTATCATAAATAATAGAAACTTGAATACAGATGATGATAGTAGTGTTACCTTTCTGACAATATTTGTATGGTTCAAAGAACTTCTATGGTAAGAGGAACAACCAAAATAATGTACATAAATGTTAAAGACATTTTTGTGCATAATATTTTCAGGAAACCTGTATCTGTATACATAATAATTACATATTTGCCTGCTTTAGAATTCAAGATGACACTCTCTTTGCATTCAAGATAATAGACGCGTATTTTATATCCAGGAAAATACTAGTATATTCTGCTCTAGCTAATCAATACATTTGTATTCCAGAGATGGGTGACTGAACCTAGATTGTTAATTTTGAGTGATGTTTTTGTATGGTTTTGTAGATATGTGGAATTCCCTTTGAAAAATTATGTGTGTGAGTAAACAAAACATAGGTTTTTGTGTTATTGAAATTTTAAAATCAGGGTATTAGATCACTCTCAGAGTTATCTTCAGTCAGCATGGCACGTAAAACTCAAAGTATTATAAAGGATCTGCAAGATAACTTACAAGACCTGTAAGTGTATATAATTGTGAGCCTTTCATTTGGTCATAGCAAAACTTCCATTTGGTGCTTCTAAAATATTTCTATTGTAAGTAGAAACAAGATTTCTCCTTTTGGGAAAAGAATTTCCTAACCAGGGTCCTCCTTCCTTGGAAATTTCTATTCTTTCTTTCTGTTTGTTTACTTATCTATTTACTTTTGCCCTTCTATTTGGGTATTAAACATTTCAGCATTTAAGTATTATCCTAATTTCTATGGTCAGGTAATAGTAAAATCATTTAACAAATATCATCTTGTACTTTATGGAATGAATGCTCTGGTTTACTTGAAGCTAAATGGGTCTTCTCTTTTTAGCTCTTCCGAGTTAAATTCTTTTTAAAGACAGTTCAACATGTTTTACTGCTTTGATAGATTTAATATAACAGAATGTAGCAATGTTGTGTTTCCCTTCCCTGTTCATTCTCTCCCTTTCAGTATCAAATGGCATTTCCTTCGTTGTTTACGGTGGAGCCCGAGCCCAGCCACAGGAGTGGACATGCCACTCAAGCCTGACCAGTGGTCGTAGCCTCAGTCTCCCCCAGCCATAATATTTGATTGTAAGTGGGGAATCTGAATTAGGTATTGTGAGTCCATGTAGTTCCATCCCCTGTGTCTGCAATTGCAGCCATTCGTCTCACTTAGCAGTAGGAACATAGGCTGAGAAATTTGCCCTTAGGCAATTTTGCATTGTGTGAACATCAAAGTGTAGTTACACCTACCTGGATACCTGGATAGGATAGCTTTCTACACACCTAGGCCATATGGTGGAGCCGGTTGCTCCACTCACCATCATATATGCAGTCTGTCATTGACTGAAAAGTCATTATCTGGCACATGACTGTACTTATATAGAGATTAAGTTCATTCAATCAGAGTGAATCACGAGACTTATGTCATGGTTGCTAGGAAGAGGTGTGTTCTATTTCTCAAGTGCCTTGGGTAGGTAGGCTCATTGTAGCTACCAATCATCCTATCTAAAACGCAGGCCCCCAGTGGAGGTCAAAACTGAAGGATGGAGATGTATCAGAAGCATCTTTTGTTTCTTTTCCTTGGCTTAGTACCTGAAAGCATTTTACCCCTCTACTTATTTGTTACAGGAGCCTATATATTTCTCTTTCAGATTAGCCTAGTCTGATTTGAGTTTTCTGAAACCACAGAATAGAATAGACTCATTAGTTTGTTTGTTTATGGGGAGTTTATCATGAATCACTCATCTTACTACTAAAAAAAAAACTGCGTGCAGTGGTAAGATTTCTAGGAGTCAGGGTTCAACGTATTCTATAATGTAGCAGAATTGTGTTTAGGCAGACGTTTAAGTAGGGCTAAGGTGGCAAGAATTTAAGATTTTTGAAAGTTCTGGACATCACAATCTAGCTACACTTAGTTTTTGAAGAAAATATATAATACTTTTTATTTTCAACAAGGGCTACATCATGTTTGTCAACTATTGATTATCTGTACTGAGAAGTGAAGCTACGGTCTAAAATATAACCAAAGGTTATTTATATTTTACTTGGAAATAAATCCCTGGAGGCAACTCCACCTTCCTTAGCATGTTAATCTTACACTAATACAAAGCTAAATTAATTTCTGAACATTCCAAGTAACATTCCAGGCAGGATCGCTGACTGGTACAGAAAAATTTCCCTGAGAGGTTTTGAATTTTTTTCTAGATATTTTTTATGGAAAGATATGTATGTGATTAGTTGAGAAATAAATTACTTATAGACACAGAGTGGTGAAGCCTATTTTTCCTCTGAAGGCATCACATTTTGAAGCTCTTTATCTGGTGCTGTGAGGATCATTTACATAGATCTACTTCCAAACATTCTTAGTGTAAATAATCCAGGGTTCTCACTACTTTGGCAGGGTCTGTGCTAGAAAAGCTGTTGTCAGTGTGTCTGTTATTTTCAGTCAAGATTCATCTTCTGTTCATACTTCAGAGCTTAGTGTAGTAAGAAATTGACAAATGATCAGAAATGACTCTGCATTCAGTGACTAGCCTCTGATACTGTGTTTGTTCAAATAATGGATTGGTTTTATGTAGAATAAAAGCCATTAGAAACATATGGTGCGACAGTTGGCTGCAGAATTTGTTTGGTTTTGTGTAACTTCAGAAGCTGCTACAATATTTGGCTTTGACATGCCCTTGAAAATCTGAGATGCTTTGGTCAGTGTGTTGTATTAAAATTAATATAAATTTTAGTGAGACTTTTGTTGTGTAAGACAAGCTTTACTTCTTTTGGTGCATGTGTTCCAAACCGATATGAGATGAAAGGACAAGATGTAATTTTAAAGTACCATGAAAGTAACTGGATAAGTTATGTGCAAAAGTCAGGCTCCTTATTTTATAGACATATGGCATTGTTTTAAGTTCCTTTCATACACAAACATTTCTTCTAGCAACACTGAGCTCTTGGTGAATTATAAGTTATCATTATCTAACCCAAAACTACATAATTTGGAAAAGATGTAGAGGCTGTTCTGGAGCCTCCCTTTTGCAGAATGCTTCCTTACAGGCATACAGGGTACGCAATTGCACATGAACTTTATGGCCACCCTCTGTTTCTAACTTCAGGTTAGAAAGATGCAGGCATTTTGGGCTCAAATCATTGCATATTGTATGGGATGATTAACACTTGATTATTCAGTGAGTACTTGCAGACTATTTAGTAGCACAGTTGCTGAAAATACTCTTACATTAGCATAATTATGAAAATAGCCAGAAAACTAAGTTACTGATGCCCTTGAGGCTGTGACTGGCCTTTTCTAGGTGATCTGAACATTCTATATGATGTCAATAGAATCTATTGGTTCAGAAAATTTCTAAGATAAGCCTCTTGGCTTAGGAGCAGGGCAGGCAAAAACAGTAGAATAAGAAAACTAACTTACATTTAAACATTCTTGTTCTTTGGGCATATAAAGATGGTATTTTGCATTTTTTTCTTTAGTAGCTTGGGTTGGCCAGGCACAATGGTGTGCACCTGTAGTCCCAGCTACTATGGAGGCTGAGGAAGGAGGATTGCTTGAGCCTAGGAGATTAAGGCTACGTAATTACATTACTCTACCCTGGAGGACAAAACAGAACAGGAAACCCTAGATTAATTTAAACTTTTTCTGGGGCTACCAGGTAAATGTTCTGGAACCTGGAAAGGAGTTACTATAATTGTTTAAATACATTAAGTACCATCATTTTGAATGTAGTTTTGTTCTAAGTTTTGTTTTTAAAATGAATTATGGGTTCTCCAATGCTCAAAATAGAAATTCAGTAGCCATTATTTGGCTTTTCTTGTTAAGTCGTAACTCCAACACTTGGTCACTGTGATGGAGCAGGACTGTAGTTCCAGTTCCTCAAGCAGGTAAAGGCATCTGAGCTGAAGAATTCGATGCCCTGGACCTGCATTCCCAGAAACACCCAGCTCTTCTGCCTTCTTTTTCCTACAGTGCCACTTCACATGAAGAGAGAATGAAGCATGAGGTTAAATGATCTTCTGGTTTGCACAGTTAATTTGTTAGTAATAACTAAGGGACATGAGTGTGCTATGAATCATTATGTAAGAACAGTGGGTATAAGCAGCGCCATCCCAGTGATAGTGACATGCTTTGAGGATTTGCTCCTCCCCTAGCATCATGCTAAGCACCTATGGGCTTTATGCCACTTCAGCCACATAACCAGCCAGTGAGATGTAGGTATTATTATTATTATTTTAATCCTTGTGATGCTACATGTCTAGTTGGCCAAGCTATGGTGCTCCATTATTTGGTCAGACACCAGTGTAGATGTTGCTCCAAAGGTATTTTTAGATGTGATGAGCATTTAAATCAGTGGAGCTTAAGTAAAGATTAACATTTAAGTTGGTAGACTTTGAGTAAAGGCGTTTATACACCATAATGTGTGGAAGACTTACCCAATCCATTGAAAGCCTTTAGAGAAGAGACTGAGGTCTTGAAGGATTTCTTAAGACTGTGGCATGGAAAGCTGGCCTGAGTTTCCAGTCTGCTGCCCTGTGGAATTTGGACTTGGTAACCCCTACAATATGAGACAATTCCTTAAAATCTCCATCTTCCTCTTCACCCCTCCCTCCCTATGTATGTATATGCTATTGATTCTGTTTTTCTAGAAAATCCTGATTCTGACTTATACAGTCTTTATTTTACACATGAAAAAAAAAGGCATAGAGATATTAATTACCTTAGCTAAAGCCACAGTTCACAACTGGCAAACATGAAATTTGAACTTAGATTTTTGGACTCTAGGACTCAAACTTTTAAGTGCTATTGCCTCTTAAATACAAAATCAAAACATCTCTAAGAAGCCTATGTGGGATGGGTGTTTTGTGCTTATATTTCTAGTACTTTGGGAGGCCAAGGTGAGAGGATTGCTTGTGGCCCAGAGTTCAAGACCAGCTTGAAAAGCAAGACCTTGTGTCTACCAAAAAAAAAAAAAAAAGCTGGTCACAGTGTAACACAATTATAGTCCCAGCTACATGGAAAGCTGAGGTAGGAGAATAAATAGCTTAAGCCTGGGAGTTTGAAGTGCTGTGAGCTATGATGGTGCCACTGCACTCTAGCCTGGATAGTAATAGAGCAAGACGCTGTCTCTAAAACAAACAAATAAAGAAACCCCATGTGATTGTTGTTTCAACTTGCTTCTCTTCTGAGAGTCTTCCTGTTAACTGAAAATTTTCTCTCACTGATCATTAAAGCATTCATGGTTATTTTGTACCACTGTTACAGGGGCTATAGGAATTCTGGTTGAGACTGCATTCTTTGATTGACCTTACAGAGAGTTTTTCAGAGCACATGAAGGAATATTCCTGTGCATGTGCAAGATTTCAGGGGAAGACCTGTGTCCTACCTACTAATAAATTGTCATTGTTTTAATTACTTAGTACTAATCCAGATATAACACTAAAGGCTAATGTTTCAGAGACCCACTGGATTGAGCTGTTGCATAAACAATATTACAACTTTCATTATTATATTGTATAGAACATGGAATTTCTATACAAGATTAATATTTTGAGGCACAGAGATCTGAAATATGTATCAGTTTGTCTATTATTGCATAGCTCAAAATGGCAATCATTATGCCTCCCGGTTCCTATTGTCAGGAATTCAGGTGTTCAGACTGAGCATAGTAGGAATGGATTATCTCTGCTCCATCCTGTGTGGGGCTTCAGCTATCGAGGTTTCAAAGGCCAGAAGTTGGAAATCTAGAAGTTGATACTGAGGGACAGGTGGATGCTGCACTGCCTTTTATGACCCAGCCCAGGGTGTCATCCAGCATCACTTACAGTGCAGAGGCTCCCTCCCCAAGTTCACGTGGAGGAAAAACAGACCGTACCATTTAGCAGAGGAGTATCAGTGTCACCTTTTTAAAGGGTTCGACACCTGTAGCTCAAGTGGCTAAGGTGCCAGCTACATACACCAGAGTTGCCAGGTTCAAATCCAGCCTGGGCCTGCCAAAAACAATGACAACTACAACCAAAAAATAGCTGGCATTGTGGCAAGTGCCTGTAGTCCTAGCTACTTAGGAGGCTGAGGCAAGAGAATCTCTTAAACCCAAGAGTTAGAGATTGCTGTGAGCTGTGACACCACAGCACTCTACCCAGGACAACAGCTTGAAGCTCTGGAGTTAATGTATATCTTTGAAAATTTCATGGAAACCTGAAAAATATCCAAATCTATATGCTTTACATAAGTAGGTTAGGTGTTCAGTTATTTTGTGTGTGTGTGAAGCAACGTAACCATCCTAGCATTCACACTCATGTGAAAAGCATCTCATCTTTTCAGGCCACACAGGTCCTATGAGATATTCTTAGGATCAAAGCTTTTATTTTGTGAAAAACTTTCAATCTACTGAAACCTATGTATCCTATAGTAGTTGTCCCAACCTTTTTTGGCACCAGGGACCAGTTTCATGGAAGACAGTTTCTCCACAGACCAGAGTTGGGGGTGATGGGATGGAATAGGAGGCAGAGCTCAGGTGATGATGCTGGTGGCCTGGTAGCCATGGGTGGGGACTACAGTCCTAAAGGATAAGGGAAACCATTTAGTTAACAATGTATTTTTCTTGATTTATCTTTTTTATAATTCACCTTGATTCTGAGTTTGGCAGTGCCTTTTTATTTTTTGCCCTTCATCCTTCAATAGAGGAAATTTAGAAATACGTCTTCCTTCCCTTTCCAGAACCTCTGTAGCTGTCCGGTCTGTAGATGTATTGTGCTTTTGCAGGTCAGCATGCAGGATGCCTCTTACTGGAGCTCTTGAGATCAGTGTCTGGAGAAGGGGAGGAAGCAGCCCTGTTTCTCTCTCTACCCAAGCCCTCTGCTGACCCACGTGAAACATCTGAAGCTTTGAGGACCTTTCAGAGTTGTCCTGAGTCAGGGGGAGGAGGTTGAGTGTTTATAAACTGCTGTTAAGCCCTCATTGTATATGGATTACCTTGGGCAGCTGATGCTGATGGCCAGAGGAACTGGAGCTGGGAAAGTAAGCCTGTCCTAAAGCAGGAGAAGGCAGCAGGTTGCAAGATCAAGAATTTGTGAGTTGTAGTGCTAGAGTGCTTATTAGATATAGCAGTGGTGTTTTGGGTTGATTTATTTGTTTTCATTTCCAAATAAAGGAAAAATTTTATATTATTCTGTAGTGAACAGAACGGTGATTTTCATTTCACAAGAATCATAGCCAATTCAAAATACTCCTGACTATTTTCCTATGATGCCTACAACTAGTAAAAGCTGTTTTTCTCTAGGTTGCTTTGAAGTGTTCCTACTTTACACAGTAAGGGTGAGGCTAATTTCTAAAAGGAAATATTTTAATTTTCTTTTAAAACATTGGTAGTTTATTGTATAAAGTAGCATATTAACTTGAGAAAGTTAAGTAGCTCTTACTGTAAATGTGGTAAATTTTCTTACAAAGGAACTACCAAGTATGTCTCAGCCTGGATTTTGGTCAAGGGATTTGAAACAGTTCTTTTTCTTTCCCCTAAGTCAGGGGAGCACATGACTGATTTGCCCTGATCTGAGACAGCATCTGCCTCACTGGATGGATGGATGGATGGATGGATATCGTAGAAAGTATTGTACTGAGAATGATTCAGGCATTTTCTTTTGCCTATGAAATGGATTTTCCTCCAGTGGCCAACTGTGATGTTTTGTTCTTTTCACTGTGTGTTAAATTGTTTATGACTGGAGGCAAAAAGTCTCAGATTTCAGCAGGCATTCAGAATGTTTCAGGTTATCAGGAAAGTGTTCTCCTGGAGAAGGCTGGGATGTATTTCAATGCCGTTTGTTCTCCCAGACCCTCCTCCCTTCATGCTATGCTCATTTTCTGCCCCAGCAAGCTTAGCTAAGAGAGTGAATCCTACGTGAGTCAAAGAGTTTCAGACATGAAGAAGTGTATCTGGAATATTCAGATTAAGGTAAATCTCTAAAAGATAAAAGTAACGTCAATGGAAAAGAAGCAGAACTCTGTAAAATAATTTAAAAAGATTTATTCAGAGCCAAATTTGAGGACCCCGGCCCGGAGCCATGCCCAAGAATCCTTGAGCAAGTCGCGCTGAGGTTGGGTTACAGTTTGGTTTTACACATTTGAGGGAGGCAGGAATTACATGTAAAATCGTATATCAATACATGAAAGGCATACATTGGTTTGGCCCTAAAAGATGGGACATCTCAAAGGGGAAAGGGGCTTATAGGTTATAGGTGGCTTTAAAGACTTATTTGTAACTGGTTAAATAAATGAAGCTTTGCCTAAAGCAGTGGTTCTCAACCTGTGGGTCACGACCCCTTTGTAAGGATGAAAGTACTGGAAGCATTAGGAAGGTTGAGAACCACTGGCCTAAAGGCTTGGGATGTTTTAAGGTGAGATAAAGAAGTCTGTTAACCAGAGATTAACCACTGACCAAATACCCAGGCTCTAGTGATTTGTTCTGTAAATTGAGGACCTGAAAGTTTGCCTTGCAAAGCCTCGGGCCTGTTAATGAGTCAGAAAGGATGTCTCCAAGGAAGGCAGGGGACATAGGAGTGAACCTGACCTCCTTCTCATGGCTGGCACCTAAGTTTTCAGGGATCCCCTCAGCCAGGAAAGGGTCTGTTCAGTCAGGTAGGGGGCAGCTTGAGATTTTATTTTGGTTCACATAACTAGTTCCTGAGCAGAAAATGAAGACTAGATGATGATGCACTGGGGGCATGCTGGAACTAATAAGGCATTCTAAAAGAGTTTCAGCCTGTGCTTTCATTATTTAAATGAAATCAATGGAATCAGGTTGATCAGGTTGTTATGTTTCCATATTGCTATCTATGATATTACACTTTTGGGAAACACCTTAAAATAATGAGGTAATGGTGAGAATGATGTGGAAATACCTTGAAAAAGCAGAGCAAGCATGCGCAGCTGTTACTGAGGAGTTAAGTCCTTACCCAGCAAAGGCTGAGAGCAAATAGGGGAGCTAGAGGCAGAGTGACCAGAAGTGACAGACTCAAGAGAGAAATTTCCAGTGTAAGCCATGGAACTGGCTTTAGGAAAATGTGGTTGAAGATGCTACTTACAGTAATGTTTATATTAATACTAGTAGACGTGACAGCTTACTGTTATGGGGAAAGTGTTGCCCTAGGGTGAAAAGCTAGGGGGTTATTGGGACAGAGGAAAACACACAAATAAACAAAAAATAGTTCCTGTTGCCAGTAGATGTTAGAAGGCAGCTGAGAGGTGGCTGCACAGTTTCCTTTTTTGATTCTCTGTGAGGCTGGTTTATCAGGGTCCTTGGAATATGGTTTGGAGAAAGCCAGAGCTGGGGGAAGGGTCAAGTTCCTTCTGTCTTTTCAGTTCTTTTTTTAAATTAAATCATAGCTGTGTACATTAATACTGCTGTGGGGTACAGTGTGCCATTTTTATATACAATTTGAAATATTTTCATCAAACTGGTTAACATAGCCTTCATGTCATTTTCTTAGTTATTGTGTTAAGACATTTATATTCT
>NW_003852588.1:22169-67470 GCF_000181295.1 Otolemur garnettii
GCCTCAGCTTCTTGAGTAGCTGGGACCACAGGCGCCCGCCACAACGCTGGGCTATATTTTGGTTGCAGTTCAGCTGGGGCCAGGTTTGAACCCGCCACCCTTGGTATATGGGGCCGTGCCCTACCCACTGAGCCACAGGCGCCGCCCAGTCATGTCAAATCTTAAAAAATATTTCTTCCTAATTGTTTTAGAAGGGAATTTTGACCAGTGGCTATTTATTTTTCCCCCAAATCACATAGGAATTGTGTACTGCAGTGTCAGCGATGTTAAAATCACCAGGGGCCAACTCTAGGTTCCTTTCTGACAGGAATCCCTTCACATGCACTCATCAGGTATGTCAACACCGGTGTAAGTAGCATTGTGAAAGTGGATTACATCAGGCTTGTTATCTGTCACCTTCATAGTTTCATGCTGTGTGGAAAGTACTTTAACTACCATTCCTGTCTGTGGAACATAACTTATTAATGTCACATAGGGAGGGAGGGCACATTTACTGTAAGCACCAGATGGAGAGTTTTTCATTAATGTTGGCCTGAATTCTAGAGGCAAATCCCTTTTATCACTGTAAACAATATTCTTTTGGAGCAAGTCAAAAGCCAAGGCATTGAAGGTAAACTTCTTGTCCATGGTAATATTTCTTCTAGACTGATCCAGTCTTTAACCACCTCAGAGCCACTATTATAATTTCTCAAAAGGTTCTTTTATTTCCCTGCATATAGCTCTGCCTCAAAATAGTAGTTTATAGAAGAATCACACAAAAGATTCACTGGAATTCCATACTTCCCACATTTAGTTGGTATGGACAACACCCAAGAAAAGACACCACCAGTTCCTCATGAGAGACAAGACTCGTGAGGACTGTAGTAAAGTGCGAGCTTATTTACAACCGTATTCCAAAGCTCTTGAACTGGAGCAAACTAACGCTGTCTGCGAGCTTCACATGTTGCAGCAGCAGCAGAAGGTTGGCATTTCAGGAGGAGCTGCAGTCTGTGTTCTGAAAACATGACAGGGTAACCTGGAAAATTCTCTTCACTGAAAAGATCTCAGGTACTGTCTTTATTTTGCCAGTACACAGCACAATTTAGAAGAATTCCAATTAGTCCTAACATTTATTCTTTTATGAAATTTCTAGATTTTTGGATGAGTAAGTCCTTTCGTAACTCTTTAACTAAAAGTAGTTTCTGATTTGTAAACTTGATAATTACATCCCCAATTTCATTTATCGATAAATAGTTGGAAAGCATCCAGTGGAGTTTTGGGTTCTATTCCTGATGGTACTCCTGGCTGAGGCCCCATAATCTTACCCGATTGTCTTCTCTGTTTCTTTATTGGCTGTGAGTTCCGTATCATTCCTAATGGTGCCGTCTTCTGAGCGTAGGCTGTTCTGCTCTGGCCTGGGCACGGTCTTCTCTTGGGCTCTGTATTTTGCATTTCTTCTTGCCCATTGTCATTGCCATCTCTCTCCTTCCTCTTTACTCCCTTCCTCATAATGAAAAATTTCATGTTCCACCTCTATGAATTCTTCTTGTTCACTATCTGAACTACTGAAAATTTCCTCATCATTTTCTTCAAAATCTGACACCATCAGCTCTTCAATCTCAGCTACTGACAAATTATGTTGTCTCTTCACCATATTCGTATTGTGAGAAAAAAAGTAAGTCACTGCTTGACAAATGGATTCATAGAATTATCAGATATTCTGTATTTTCAGTCATACACACCTCCATCTTCACCAAACACAAATGCACTGCTTACTAACTTCACTATGAAGAACACTTAGGAAAAAATACAATGCTGGCTTTTCCTGGAAAAGAAACTGCAATTTGTTGCTGCCAATAAGAAAAGCATCAAAAACTCCTGATCCAAGAGTACTGACATGTAAAAGTGTCACAGATGGGTGGTTAAGGGTCTAAGAACAAAAGTCCTAAATGGTGAAATGGAAACTCCCTGCATAAACAAATATTCAACAACAAAACTATGTTGGGGCCAGTCCCTGACCCCCCACTGCCATGCAGCTGTTCATCAAACAAAGGGGAGTCCTGTGCTGTGCTCTCTCTCTCTTTTTCCCCTGATAGTTATTTTTCTTTATTAGATAGTTTATTAACAGTGCCGTACTTTCAGTACTTTTCTAAATATATTCTTGTCTTTTATTTATATTCTCATAGCTATCTATGACATAGGTAGTAAAAATATTTCTCCTCACAAATACTGAAGTGGATGCAAAGGTCGAGTAACTTACCCAACATTAAGTTTGAACCTTAGAAGTGGACAGTTCATGTACCAGTGCATCAGTCTTGAGTAAGAACTTGCTTTGTGGGTGTATGTTTACAGCAATCTTATCCCATGGTATTTTTGAAAATATATACAATTTGGGAGAAAATGAAATAGGCTTAATATTCAAGCCTTTTTTCCTTGGGTTTTTCTATAATAATATAGGAATTCCATTCTCAGAAGTGGCCAATTTGTTTATTTCAGAGTGTTCTTCATTTAGAACAAAAATACAATCGGAAAGGAGCAACATCCTTTAAATATTTGAAAGTATTGAGATTTGTTAGACAGTAAGAATTTGTGGAGCTGATATTACAGAGAGGAGGTAACCCAGAAAATAAGTCAAGTATTGGGTAACCCTTTTCCCATTCAGGCGATTGCGGGGATCATGCCTATGATTTATCCTATAAGGATACATGTAAGGATACATGTGAATCTTTCTAAATGTCAAATATAAAGGTCTTAACACAACAATTGTGAGAAAGACATGATGGCTATGTTGGCTAACTGGATGAAAGTATTTCAAATTGTATATGGAAACAACACATTGTATCCTATGATAGAATTAATGTACACAAATATGATTTAATAAAAAATAAATAAATAAAAAACCTTATCTGGTGAAAAGCTGACTTGAGTTTTTGGAATATTCAAGGAGCTTTGAAATTCATGTTTTACTTTGGAACAAGAGCCCTGGTAAACAGCCTAAACTTAACACTGGGATCTCAAAGAGCCCAGATTCTGACCGCTCAAGCACTGGAATAAAGTCCTCTCTTCCTAAACTACCCTTCTGACACCTACAAAAGTCAATTCTCTCTGGAGGGAGGTATGATCAACTGGAGCCTCACATTTTCTCTATTATGTTTTATTCACAGTGTTATTCAATTAAAAATAATTAGGAACCTCCAAACATAGCACTTAACTAAAACTCAATAGGATGGAAAGCATCAAAATAGAAACCCTGAAGTGATCCAGATATTGGAGTTAACTTTAATGTAACACTAATCAGAGGCCTTTAATATAACAGTGGTTAAAATATTTAGAGAATTAAATAACAAGATGGAAAAATTTCACAGAAAACTAATTCTCTCTCTCTTTTTTTTTTTTTTTTGAGACAGTCTCAAGCTGTTGTCTTGGGCACAGTGCCGTGGCATCACAGCTCACAGCCATCCCCAGATCTTGGGCTTAAGTGATTCTCTTGCCTTAGCCTCCTGAGTAGCTGGGACTACAGGTGCCTGCCACAACGCCCCACTATCTTTTGGTGCATTGTCATTGTTGTTTGGTGGGCCCTGGCTGGATTTGAACCTGCCAGCTCCAGTGTATGTGGCTGGCGTCTTAGCCACTGAGCTACAGGTGCTGAGCCACAGAGAACTAATTCTATAAGAAAACATGGAAGGGAGATTACAGAATGAACACCTGTAATAAATTAAGTTAAAAACCTTGTGGGGTGGTTTAACAGAAGATTGTATACAGCTGAGGGAGAGTTAATGGACCAGAAGTTGGACAAACCCAAAAAATCCTGAAATGCAGAGAGGAATAAAAGAAGGGAAAACACAGGAATGAATGTATGGTCCATATGACATAGAAGGGAAGGGATAGAGACTTGCAAAGGGGTGGAAGCAATGTTTGAGGAGATAATCACTGAAGGATTTCCAAAATTGACAACACTAAGCCACAAATGTAAGGAAGAGTTATGAAACCCACACTTGATAATGCAAACAATATTTAGGCATACTGCTGTCAAACTGGTAGACATCAAAGATAAGAGAAAGTCTTAAAAGGAAGAAGAAAGACAGCCCACCTTTCAGAGAGCAATATAAGACGGACATCAGCCTCTCAGCAGAAGTAATGGAAGGGACAAGGCAGTGGATTCACATCTGCAAAGTACTGGAAGAAAATACCTGCCAACCCGAATTCTACTTCCAATGAAGGGGAAATAAAGTTGTTTTCATACCAACCAAGCAAAACTCTGAGGAAATTAATTGCCAGCACAGTTACACTAAGGGAAATAGTAAAGGGAGTTATTTTGGCAAAAGGAAATGATCCTTAATAAAACATGACAGTGCAAGAAGGAAGGAGGAGTGACGGGAGAAGGCATGTTGGGGTAGAGCTGAATGAAAATAGGTTGTAAAAACAAAAATACCTGTGGGGTCTCACAGGTACTTAACATGTGTGACAACAATAGCACGGAAGTCAAGAAAAAGAAAATGGAATTCGTGTTTTAAGCTTCTTGAGTTTTTCAAGATGTGGCATAAGTACAAATTGATGTAATTCAGGGATCTAGACTGTAATTTTTACAGCAATCATGAAAAGAATAGAGATTTGTCAAGAGCAACTGCTAGCATGGGAAGTGTAATAATAAAACCCCCCAGTCCAGGAGGGGGCGGTAAAGGGGAGAAAAAAAGAACAAAGAAGACGTGGCCTGGTAGAAAGTTCAGACACAAATATATATTTGTATAGTGAGTATATGCAGTAGCTTCCTCTTCCAAGGCAGATTGTCAGATCAGATAGGAAAGGATAGGAAAAAGCCTACTTGCTGCTTACAAGAGAAGTACTGAAGATGTAGAAAGTGTAGTAAAGCATTACATAGTCTCAGCTCGGTGCCTATGGCTCAAGCGGCTAAGGCGCCAGCCACATACACCTAAGGTGACGGGTTCAAATCCCCAGCCCGGGCCTGCCAAACAACAATGACGGCTGCAACCAAAAAATGGCCAGGCGTTGTGGCGGGCGCCTGTAGTCCCAGCTACTTGGGAGGCTGAGGCAGGAGACTCGCTTGAGCCCAGGAGTTGGAGGTTGCTGTGAGCGCGATGCCACGGCACTCTACCCAGGGGGACAGCTTGAGGCTCCGTAAAAAAAAAAAAAAAATTACATAGTCTCAACAAAGGACAAGCTGGTGTAGCTGAACTAAAATTTTGGAAAGTTGACTTAAGGCAAGAAGCTTAATAGCAATAAACAGGAAAGTATGCTGATAAAAAGTTCCATATACTGAGTTAAGATTTTAAAGAATATTTTTATAAGAAGTAAGCCTTACCCTAGCACAAGAAGGTAACTGTTCTAGGCAGTTTTGGGTTCCATCTTCTCAACGAAGTCTTGCCCCAGCCGGATTCTTTTCCTTCTTTAAGCTGTGATAGGCCTTCAGTTAGTAATTTTCTTTGGATTATTGTTCTAATAGATTCATGTTGTTTCCTCAAAAAACAAACCAAAGGAAAAAAAGGTTAAATATAACAGGAAAATACAACCCTTCTAAAATTTTTCTACCTCATACCATGACCTTAAATATGGAAAAAAAGCAGCATACTGCCTAATGTTCTAGGAGTCTGACTATAAAGACGAGTATTCACAGAAGGCAGGACGGACAGCCCTCAGGGCACTGGAAGGATGTTGCTAGGAATTCCTTCTTTCTGTAGCTTTCACAGTCAGACCATGCCATTCCTTCCCACAATCCCTTTGAAAGAAGGTTGATGTTTTCTGCTACTTGTATATCAGTTATACATACTCAGTTAAGGAAATGGACATTTAAGGCCCAGCTGAGGTAGGACAGGAGAGATTTAGTATACATTTTTCAGGTGTTAGTTGATGCTGTGTCCCCCCAACCCCCCAAACCACAACCTCCAGAGGGCTTTGGGTAAGGCTGTTTGCTTCTGTGCAGTTAGAGGAAGTCTCACCAGAGTACACTGGCTGAGTGCATGCCCAGAAGAGTGAGAATACCACCTTCCCTCATTCTTTGTTACATTACCCAGCATATCAAAAAAGGTGAGTATCACGAAAGCCTCACTGGGTTTCTAAATCTCTTCATTTTGTTTCCCATATATAAGTTATTCATTGACTGATAAGAGCAACTACCTCCATTGATTAGAAGTGAGGGAGATACACATGTGCCTTTGGAAGGGAGAAATAGAATGTGGAAAAAACCTATTCTTAAAAAGGCTTAAAATAGTATTCTATATCAAGCTGATTCTCTTTGGAACTGCTGTTGTCCACCAAGATAAACAGCTTCAATCAGGGAGCAGTTTTTCCTAATCAGGTTTACAGCTTTGAACTTCAATGAAAACTGATTTTGTAAATTGTTAGTCAGTGGAATTACATTTTCAGTCTGGTTGTCTTTTCATTCAAAGAAGCTGGGCTAATGAGAGCAGGTGTTGGAGAGAAAATGAGGCATAAAATTATCTCTCTATCTGTTGGACCTAGACTGCCGAATTGAGAGATGCTGAATTGGCCATTTGTTAGGATACATTTCAGGATTCTCCCTAAAGTTTCACAAAACAGAAAATTTAAACAGCAATATTAGTCTTTATGGACGGTAAGATAAAAGAAAATAACTCCTTTAACTAAAGGAAATGATGGATGGTAGTTGCTTTTAAAGAAATTGTTGTCTGTCATTTTCCAGTAAGTGTCATTCTTCTTTGCCATGTCACCTTTTTATTGCTGAAATGTAGGTGAAATAAGAACATAATTAGGGAAAAGAAGTTTTTGAACTTTGAATTCTGGTCTCATACTTGTTTTTACTTCTCTTGGCTAAAGTAGAAATAATGAAGGTCTAGTACATTGCCCCTTTACACTTCTGCAAAGATGCTTAACTTTTGTAAGAGTCAGGTCAATTTTCTATGTAAAACCCTAGGAGGTCCTATCAAATAAACTTAGTGTTAAAATGTGATAGGGACTAAATTTCATTTTACTTGAAACTCCACTATGGAATGAAAGTTTGTAGTACAAGTGTAAGAGCCGGAGAGTGCTTGAAAATGCAGGTACCAAAACAGAAATATTATTTGGCTTGATCCTTAACCTAAAAATACTATTTAAAGATAAATATAATATGGGGAAGTACACACACCAGATTGTCAGCAGTTGGTCACCTGTGAGGCATGAAATTAAAGGATTGAGAGAGTGGGAGACTTTTTATCTTTACTTTTTAAACTTTTAAAATATTAGGCTTTCTTGTGGCTTCATCCTGAAAACCCAGGCTCTTGACCTTTGACAGACCAAAGGTTATTTTAAATAAATAACTGTTTTACATACATTTCCTCAGAGATTAGGTAGAATTATCTTCTACTATTAGCCATAATCGTGCCAAGTACCCCCAGCAAATAAGCATTTTATATTTAAAAGTTTTGGGGAGACAATTTACATCTTTATTTACTATAAGAAGGTTCTTAAGTGTACCTTTTTTGAATGATCATGCTACAGTGTCACTTACTAACTGTCTGTATACACCCTCACTTAAATCGTTAGAATGTGGTGCAGTGTCTCAGACATTACGTGACATGCCTGGCTACAGGGAATAGTGAGACATGGTCTCATGCAAAGAAGCTGGCATGGGCGTGGAAATGCAGCCCATTCATATCTCCTCTTAACACTCCTGTCTAATGGGATTGCTCCCCAGCCAGAGCTTCCCCTGGCTCCTTTCCTTTTGTGCCTTCCATGCTTGGGAGGTGGGACCGACACAAGGAAGGAAGAAGGCAGGGATGCAGTCCTACTTGCAAAGACTTGGAAACTGACCTGCCTTTAGATCCCATCTCCACCCCTCACCAAAGCATAGATCTTCGTTTGTATTAGACAGATAGGACTAATCTCACCTTGCAGTTTGTTAGAACTAAGCAAGGTTTTTGTCAGTACACTGAGAATGGTTCAGCTTCTCGGTAACTAAGCTTCTAAAAGACTTATATGAAGTTAAATTCAAATTTATTATCTTGCAATGGAAAACTATAATCATTTATCTGAGAGGATGCTATTTCCTCTGGCTAGTGCATGCACTACCCAGAAGGGCATTTTGGTAGCTTAGTGAACACAGAATCAGAGGAAGGAGGATTAACGTCATCATTCAAATGTTGAACATTGTCAGGAACAGGGCTGAAAGCAGCGTCCCTGTGGCAAGTAGGCCACAGTACACAAATGAGACTGGGAATCACACACAGGTATGAGGTGCTGTTTCTCAGCCTCTGCCAGATGGGTATGATGACACTTACTCACTGGCTTGGTTCAATGTGAAAAAGCTCTACAGGTGTGAGTCTTCTTCATGGTCACCCTTTAAGATGCTGAGCCCCGGCTCATCTGTAATAAGTGAAGTTAGTGATCCACATCCTGGAGCCCCTTCCACTTGCCAGGGGAATGGAAAAGTTTCCTGATGCCTGCTCTGTTTTTATCTATGCTTGTTTGTATCACGCTGGCCTTAAAATAATAGTTAATTGTCCTGATCGCAAAGGTTTATAAACAAGACACAGTCACATTTTATATATACATACTCACAGACAAGCACCATTCGTGACTATAATAGCAGTTTTAACAGAGGAAGTTTAAAAGATGAGTCTTGCCCAACATCAATTTTACCTTTGAGATTCATCTATTTGTGCTTTTTATGTTGACATTCATAAGTATTGGCCCAGTTGAAAAGGTCATCAGAGTGTGTTTGCTTTGAATGACATTATAGTCATTTCCATATCAAAACGGCAGACAGTCTATAGTTAGTGTATATTTAGTATCTATGTTATTGGTGCTTCTACAGAGGCAATACTCATCTCAAAAAATCTGACTAATAAATGATTCACAGATCAGGGGTGGTGGCTCACGCCTACAATCCTGGTACTTTCAGAAGCCAGGGTGGGAGTATTGCTTGAGGTCAAGAATTTAAGACCAGCCTTGGCAACATAGTGAGACCTTGTCTCTACAAAGAATTAAAAAAAATTAGCCAGATACTGTGGCAGCTGCCTATAGACCCAGCTTCTGTGGAGGCTTAAGCCCAGGCTGAGGTTACAGCTGTGATTGTGCCCCTGTACTCTGGCCTGGGTGATGAACTAAAACCCTATCAATTAAAAACAAAACAAAAAGACTCAACAGTAGGAGAATTATCCCATGGCAGACTTCTCTTGATCTTGCCCCTGAAACTAGTTTTCAAATAACCTGAGGATTCCAAATGCTTTCTCAGTCCCTCTCCCCGTCCTCAGCCCTGTCACCTTTCAAGATCATGTGCTGTCTCTTCTGGGAACTGCTTCTTGACTCCTGCAGAATTTGTTGCTGGCTTTTCTGTGCTGCAGGAAAGCTAAGGACGGCGTCTGTGGTTAAGGAGTGGTACATTGGGGCACAGGAAAGATGCGTTGACAGATGGTCACACTTCACAGGTAGGCTGAGCTCGTTTGAAGTGTCCCTGTGTCATCCAGTGACATTGGACTTTATTTCATCATCAGTTGGGAAACTAGATTGTTAAACCCTGAAATAAAGCAACTAGATTAAAATTATTAAATAAGCAGCAGCCTGCAGGCTGATTGGCACTGAAGTACGATAAAGCCCTCGCAGATAGTCTCTCTCTACAACTGGGACGCTGGATGCAGGGATTCTGCAGGAGGGAAATCTTCACATAAAGGCAGGAAATTACAGGAAAAATTACTGAAACAACTGCATGATGATTTGCTGAAAGAGACATGAGAGTGTGCGTGTGTGATACTTCACTGTGGGATGTTTCTCTGTGGCAAGCGGAACGGGCCTTTGGCAGGGCAGTTCTGCCTTCCTCTCTGATTGGCTTTGAGCAGCCTCTCAAAGCTCTCTCTGCCTTCTACTGATGTTCCCTGTCTTGTGTAAAGGTGTGGAGGATGGCAGCCTCCCTCCCCGGGGCCCTCCATTCATCCTGCATCAGAACTCAGGGGCGGGTTCTCTCTGCCATCCTTTCCTGAAGGGGGCTGCTGTTTGGCTCGTTTGTCACCGTTCTGTAGTCCGCTTGTCTATGTCACTACAGCTCTAGAACAAAGGAGTATGGAACTGTGGTGTGGGTGGGAATCAAGCTGAGATTGCATCCGCATGTTCATTCTTTAGAGCTGTTGACAGAGATGAAGCAGCAGATGATGGGCCCTTATACATTCAGAGCCAGGAGAAAAAAGGGCACATTGCTTTTAAGGGCTTTCTTCTTTTTAGCCTCTGCTAGAAGAGGGGGAGAAAACAAATCTTTCTGTTTGAATCTTTCCAACGTCTTGGGTTATGAGGCTCCTTCTGCTAGGCCCTAAGTATTTCCAACAAGTAAATCAAAGCTCACTAAGGTTAGGTTCATATTAAATCTTATTAAGGATTTAAAACTTCACACATATTTTAATATTCTTAAATAGAATAAATAAAGGTGATGTACAAAGGAAAGTTCCTATTTTGAAAAAGTACAGGATTGCTTTACCAGTGCTCAATTGAAATCTGACACCAACAAATTGCAAAGCTACATTTCTGTTTACCAAAAAGCAAGTTCTGGGGCCAAACTCTCTTTTTACTATTGTGATGGGAGTTACTAGTATAAAATAATTTGATTTAATATAATTATAATAAATGCGTTAATATATATAAAATACTTAGCATAGTTTTGGAAATGTTTTGGAGAGAAATCTTAGTTAAGGATGAGTGCTAGAGGTCTTATTATAGACAGTCATATTCTCCTTGTAGGCCAGCTCTTTGCATTCCATGTACTAAATAAAGGAGGTGACATTATTTACTGAGCACCCGTTAAGTGCCAGATAGCATGTTGACCCTGAGTGTGTCTATAAACAAGTCCTCCTGGAGTTGACCTTCCAGTGGACAACTGAGGAGCCAGTCACCTTCAATAAAGAGGGGAACAACTAATGATTTAACTTACTTGTTACTGTAATGTAGGCATCCTCAAACTACAGCCTGTGGGCCACATGTGGCCCACCAAGGACATTTGTCCAGCCTGCCAGGTGTTTTTGCCACTGCTGCCTGTCCTGCTTAGCAGCCGACTCATCCCGGGGCTCGCAGTCCAGCCCTCCCACGGTCTGAGGGGCAGTGAACTGGCCCCCTGTTTAAAAGTTTGAGGACCCCTGTGTCTAATGATATGGTTGTCTAAAAAATACTGTGTCCATTGATTGCAGAACAGAGTTCCTGAGACAGTTAGTGAATTCTGAACTCTTGCCCTAACGTGAAGGAAATGTGAAATCCATACATATAAATGAGACTTGAGTGGTTTCATTTATTCTCTCTCTGCCTTCTACTAATGTTCCCTGTCTTGTGTAAACCTTTGCAAAATGAGTTCTCTGTAAAGCTGAAGCCAAGGATGTAATCTATGTTTGATACGTGTATATGTATTGATATGTGTAATATACACATAGCGCTGGACCTACTTTTCCATCTTCTAGGATCTTGACCATCAATTTCTGCTCCACTTCTCTGACCCCCTTAAGGGAGATTTTCTGATGCCCACTACAGTCTTTAGACACAGAGGTCAGGTGTCTACCTACATCCATCAAGGCAGCATCTCTGCTGGGCCAGCCAGGTCCCCTGGTATACCTATCCCCCAAATCTGATGTTGCTTGGGATCAAGATCTAGCAAACTAGCATTCTTGCCTGGAGCCCAGGAGTTTGGATGAGCTTCTGAGGCTGTTTCCCCCAACACCCCATCCCTGTACCTTTGGTCAAAACATACCCACTGGTGCCCCAGTAACATTGGGCTGCACAGCAAATATCACTTCAGTGGGGAGACTCAGGCTTCTGGGACAGCTGCCAAGGCAGCAATTAGAAATATGCGGGTTGATGCCCTGTGAAGCAAACTTTGACCAGAGCTAGTGAATAAATTTTTCTTCCACGGCAGACGGTATAGATTCAGGGGTTTTTACAGCTGCTTTGATCTACTTTGCCTTGAAAGCTGCAGCCAGCCCGGTAACTGACCCATCATTCTTGTTTGCACTTCCTCCCTGCCATTTACTCGTGAGCCCAGGTTGCCTTTTCCGGTGAACCCAGGAAAAAGTGAAGGTGGAGGGCTTGCAGGCTTGGTGTTCACATTTGAGAAAGTTTATTGGGAGTTCCTGATTCTTAACTGAATTGTAAGTATTTCTACCAGATTTTGCTCCTTTAGTTTGGGAGAGACACAGTGGATTCAGATAAACACGGACTTACATGCTCCGTGAGGGCAGAGTTGGGGTCTGTCTTATTCAGTTGCACACCCAAGCAGAGCCTGCTGGTGTATCTGCATCAGGAAACCTACCCACGGAAGCCACAGAGCTCATTCACCTTTACCAGTGTGGAAATCATCTGCTCAGCCCCCTCCTCCACTATTTGCTCTTACTCATCTTGTCCCTCTGAAAGATTTACATTCAGCGGAAATACTGAATACTTGTATTAAACAGAAATACTAAAGAAAAAAAATTACTCAATGAATAAGGAGATTGCCTTAGATGTACATTATAGGGGAATAATTTTATTTGACAAGTAAGGAACTGTGGTTCGTACCATATCTGAATAGAGATTGTGATTCTCTTTAAAAAAAAAATCTTTTTTTTTTATTTTTAAGAGACAGGGTCTTGCTCTGTTACCCAGGCTAGAGTGCAGTGGAGAGTTACAGTCAGAGCTCCCTGTAACTCTGAACACTTGGGTTCAAACCATCCTCCTACCTGGCCTCCCAAAATGCTGGGCGTGTGAGCCACCATGCCCTCTTAAGGATGATAGAGGCCCACTCTTTATCTCAACTTTCCAGTCTTTATTTCACAGACCATCTCCTGCTCTCTGGTTCCTTCCCCTACCATTTCAAAGGAATTTTGCTGAGAAGTGTTCTCCTGTGCCTTCTATTTGAATCCTTATCTCAGCTATTTGCTGGCACGGATATTAAATGCCTCCATTAAAAATTATTCCTCAGGTGTGGTCTACATTTCCACCAGCAGTGCGGAAGTGTTCCCTTTTCTCCACATCCACATCAACATCTCTGGTTTGGGGATTCTGTGATATGGGCTAATCTTACTGGAGTTAGATAATATCTCAGAGTGGTTTTGATTTGCATTTCTCTGATGATTAAGGATGATGAGCATTTTTTCATGTGTCTGTAGGCTGTGCGCCTGTCTTCTTCAGAGAAGTTTCTCTTCGAGTCCCTTGCCTACCCTGAGATGGGATCACTTGTTCTTTTCTTGCTAATACGTTTGAGTTCTCTGTGGATTCTCTTACAAAGGTACATGTGAAATTTACTAGGTGTAGAATATAAATGTCTTAACACAATAACTAAGAAAATGCCGTGAAGGCTATGTTGACCAGTTTGATGAAAGAATTTCAAATTGCATATAAAACCAGCATATTATACCCATGATTGCATTAATGTACACAGCTATAATTTAATAAAAAAAATTATTCCTCAGGAAAGGAAGCCATTTGTGATGTGACCTCCTTATTCCATCCCTTTTTGGTCTCTCTGTCCTTTGTGCTACCGCTGTTCTTCCTCCAGTCAGGCTGTATTCTCAGTTTGTCTACAGTGCATCTCTACCCCCTAAACATGAGCTTATGGGCCACCTGAAGCTTTGGTCCAAATCCTCTTCATTTTTGAAGCCTGGCTCCTAGGCTCTTGGCTCCATGTCCAGACCTTTAAGAAATGTGTTTTGGGGTGGCGCCTGTGGCTCAGTGAGTAGGGCGCCTGTCCCATATACCGAGGGTGGTGCGTTCAAAGCAGCCAGGCCAAACTGCAACAACAACCACCAAAAAATAGCCGGGCATTGTGGTGGGTGCTTGTAGTCCCAGCTACTCGGGAGGCTGAGGCAAGAGAATCCTAAGCCCAGGAGTTGGAGGTTGCTGTGATCTGTGATACCATAGCACTCTACTGAAGGCAACAAAGTGAGACTCTGTCTCTAAAAAAACAACAAAAAAAGGAATGTGTTCTGTGTGGTTAATGGTAGGATTTCTCAGCCTTTCTTAGTGGCCTTGCAAGCTTTAAGAAAAAAAAATTTTTTTTAACTAGAGGTTTACAGTTCTTTAAAAACATTTATGCTTTGTACTTTTAAGTTTCTGCTTATAAAGTAAACAGAATAATGATTAAAATGAAACACAACCCAATATTTATAGTAACATGAGAACTAAGTGAGGCTCGCAACTGCTCACTGAAGGTTTTCGTGTCTTTAATATGTGAGTGCAATCTGGCTTATTGCAGCAGGGCCTTGTGAGTGACAACACCATATATTAAAATATTCATACTTGTATCTGATCAGCATTTTCTACAACTTACTTTGGATAAATTGAAATGAGCCTACAAACTACAAAATATGCACCAAACAAGTCTAACAACCCTCAGCCTCTGAAGGCTTCTGTTGAACTAACCCCAATGTTGAGGTTTTCTTTCAGGCTCTTCCTAGGAATCAGGTCTGTTGGTGGAGTGAAGCCACTGCGTGGTGTGCAGGTCTTCACCTTTTGCACACAGTCTTGCACACCTTTCTTTCACAGGAGAGGTAGTGAGAGAGAGAGAGAGAGAGAGAGAGAGAATCCCTTATATACGCAGGAAGCCAAAATCCTGATACAGAAATCAGTGCTCTCACCCCAAAGGAGGCAGGGAACTGTAGGCTGTATGATTGGCTGAATATTGGGGAGAACCAGATTTAAATCTTAAGTAAGTGCCTGAAATACTATGCTTTTTGAAAACTTCTTTATAACATGAATGGTCACAATAGAAGAGAATTCCAGAAAAGCTTGAGTCTCCTAGAACAGAAGTTCTTAATTGCTGGATGCCTTCAGCAGCTGAGCGAAGTCTATAGACCATTTTTCAGAGTGATGTATCGATTTTTATGCAGAAAATTAAAAAAAGAACATGGCTAAGGAAAACGAGATGTGTTGCTTCTTCATATACTCTTATAACTATGGCATTTCAGAAAACAAACACCTTTTTAAAAATACATTTTATTTAAAGCACAGAAAAATGATGTATCTAAATGTGTAATATAAAATTCATGAGCTTATCATGGAACTAATTAAATCAAAATTAAGGTAACCAAATCTTAAAAATAAAACCAAATTTTTGACATAACAGTTACTGTATTTATCAGGGCACTAATAATGAATGCTGGCAATAGATCTGTTGACTCTAGTAATTTCAAACCAGTGAATCCAACACAGCAAAATGATGTGACCGTCTGTAATTTTTAGTGATGACCAAGTCATAAGTACTGCTTATGCTTTTATAGTTTGTTGCCTACCTGATATTTGATGGAAATAAAGGATTCCATTAAAAGGTATTGAAGATAAAAATGTTATTTTGTTCTCATTCAAGTTCATAGTCCCCTTGAATTTTATCCATGGACCCCTCCCAAGGATTTCTCTGATTTAGTTGAAGAAATTCTTAAGCAAATGAATGTAGGAGGAGGGAGGAGGAGTGCAAGAAAAGGAAAGTGGGAAGGAGGAAGGTGGAAAACAAAGCTGACACTTGTGCTGGGGCTGGTTCTGCTAAGACTGTGAAGGCCCTTTCTATGATACTGAGTACACTTAAGTATAGTGGCCCAAGGAATATTGTGACCAAGATTCTGAGTAATTTCACCTTCATTTGGTCTAAAGAGGAAATGACTCCCCCCCACAGGTTTATTGAGGTAACAAAGAATCAGGTTACATTGTTTGCATTTGTTAGGTAAAGTCCCTCTTATAATTGTGTCCCACCTCCAAGTGGTGTGCCATACACCAGGCCTCCTCAAAATATGGACCACGGGCCACTTGCAGCCCGCCTAGGACACTGATCCAGTGCACTGGGTGTTTTTGCCACTGCAGCCTATCCTGCTTGGCAGCCGACTCATCCCAAGGCCCGCAGTCCAGCCCTCCAATGGTCTGAGGGACAGTGAACTGACCCCCTGTTTAAAAAGTTTGAGGACCCCTGCCATACACTGTAGCTCCCCCCCCATCTCTCTCTCCTCCCCACTCCCTGCCCCCCACCTTGAATTGATCGGGGTTTTTCTCTTATGTGTAGGGTGACCAGACGTCCCACTTTTGGTGGGACAGTCCCACTTTTTAACAATTTGTCCCAAGTCCTGCAGCATTTTAAGAAAGTCCCGATTTTTGGAAAGAATGCACGAATGGGCGGGAAAACAGGAAGGGAATATACGGTTTTCTGCTGCCATGTGGCTATTTCGCCAAGATATGAGTTTTATATTATTTTTGTTAATTTTATAATGTTAAACTGTAATAATAACAAATAATTGTTGAGAAGTGATTATCGAGAACTGCTTATCAAAGTTTGCATTGCTGTCAGGCCCTGCCCTGCCTCATCCCCTGGCCCCACCCCTGCCCCGCTTTACCAATGTTGAAATCTGGTCACCCTACTTATGTGAGTATGTATTAGAGTTTCTACTGGCTTCATATTAGAATTGAGTACATTGGATTCTTGCTTCTCCATTGAAATGACTCCTTTTAATCATTAATACTGACTTGATAGCCCCAGCAACAGACCTTGGTGTGCAGCCTGCCTGGGTAAGTTATCTGGGGTGCCTGTGACCTCTGTATGTTGGGAAGATTATCAGAGGTCATAGCAGAAACTTTGGCTGCAAAAAATTAGATACACATGTGCCTGTTAAGGGAGATTCCTGTGGAAACTCCACTTCGCCTAGTTTCATACTTGGCTTTCTGCCATTGGGTTTGGAATGGGGGAAGTTTGATAATTGGATTAGTTTTGCTTAAGTGCTTGTCTCTTTAAAAAAAAAAAACTATAAAAATGTAATATAAGCTATGGGTTTGATTTAATTGATGTGGTCTTTTGACATTTTCATGTGGCAGGTGAATTGTGAAGATTTAAATGTTTTAGATCTTAAGCTTCCCAAGGAGAGATATGAAGAAATCCTTTTTTCCTGAAGGGACAATAAGTGGTCATTATTAAACTGAGGGCTTTTTTTTTGTTTTGTTTTGTTTTTAGGCATATTGATTTATCTGAGCATGTTCCAATGCAGGTGATTATGGATGCTTCCTCTGGGGCCATGAATACACACTGCACCTCACTTGAAGTCTGACCAATTCAGTTGAAGTTTCTTTCATGAGCTCCTAACTGACACCTGCATCAGGAATATCCTAAAGCTAAACGCCCCAGTGTCTTCCCTTAGGCTAGAGATTGGCTGTGTGCAGGCAAATCTATTTAACTTTATCATGAAAGCTCATGGTTCTGAAATGGAAAGTGAAACTGAAGTTGACATTGTGCCCTGGTGGCTGTGGGCTGTCTGGGTCCTCTGCAGATGAGGAGGTTCTAAAGAGCTAAATTTTCAAGATGGCTGACATGGGCCACCCTTTTGTACCAGGGTTTATTTTACGGCTTTTAGGTGAAAATAACTACGCTCTCTATCAGACACTCTGTGCCTTACTGAAGGTAAACTAACCTGCTTGTGTTAAGCTGAGGCCATCATTAAAAACATAGCAGACCGAAATTGTATATAAAGTCAGCACATTGTACCCCATAAATGCATTAATGTACAGTTATAATTTAATAAAATAAACATAGCAGACCAGCTACAGCATGGTGGCTTACTTATGTTCCTGACTACCCAGATGCTGTGCTTGAACTTGTCATGGCTATTTTTAATATTTTATAATGTCTTTCCTCTTCACAAATCACTTTCCTCATTGTTGCCTGGGTTTATTCTTTAGCAATCTCTTTCTTTCTTATGAATATTTGAAGGTATAGAAACCAGACAACAATTTTTGCATAAGCAGTTAGTTAAGTATAGGCTCTGAGTCACCAGGATAAATGCACAGGATTTGAAGACATCTCTGTTTTGGCTGGCCAGAGTTTTTGTTTGAGTATTCTTACTCTCTAGGCCTTAATTTTCTATGTATCTGATAGATAATTCTAATTACATGGTATTCTATCTTCTCATCTCTTCATTTCACTGCCCACCAATCACTATACAGTCTGATAGATAATTTTAAATATTAAATCAATGGAATGATTTTCATTTGAAATATAACAATATAAAACAACTTACGATTTTTTTTTTTCTCAACAGATTTTAAATATTCTTTCCCTTCAGTTCAGTGTTCTCCTCTGGGCCTCATACAGACTCTGTGAAAGTAATTCTGCGTAATGAAAAAGTTTAAAGACGTGCTCTAAAATACTCTCCAAAAGAACTGCCTTTCTGGCAGTTAACTCTCATGGGGGTAAAGTAGCTTTCAAACCCCTAACAGTAATGGTTAGTTTTGAAGTATCTGACCTGTTTGTGTGCAAGGTGGGAGTTTAACTCCCTAGAATACCACTTAAGGCAGCCATGTAGCTCTTGAAAGAAGTTTTATGAAAGCCAAACGCGAGGCTCCAAAGAACAAAGCATTTTAATGTGAAATGCTATTACTTTTGGAAGAGCCCAGTTGCTTTCCTGGAAAGCCATCCTGTGAGTCCCAAAACAACTGTGGAAAAGCTGCTCTTCCTGTGGTTAAATCACATCTCGATTCCAGCTGCTGGGCACTGCTTAATCCTTCTAAAGTTTGCACAGTGAACAGAGTCAATCCCCAATATTCCTCCATCTTCCCAGATACTGTGGATCACGATTTGCATTTACGTGTGCTTTACAGTTTCTCAGGGTAGGCCAGTTTACTTCCTAAGTTACTCTGACAATAATCCTAAAATTTCATTAGCCAGTTTTTTCTTCTGTGCCTCTCTTCTACCGAGGGCTTTGAGTAGATCACTGACGTAACACTTACAACTTTCTATTCTCATTATCTGCTTTCATGGTCGCCCACCCTATTAGACTTGAAGCTTCTGAAGGGCTTGGGCATACCTTCCTAATGCCCAGTATCAGTGCCTAATACCTGTAAGGGGCTCAGAACGTTTGCAGAATCAACAAATGCTGAACCCTCAGTCTGTTTTCCTACCTCTGGCTTGTCTCACCCTGGAGTACTCATCTCAGAGATCCCTTTGTCTAAAGAGCCATCACTAGCGCCTCTCCTCCTGAGCTCACCTCAGAGCCCCTTCTCTAGGTGCCTCATTGTACGTGGCTGTCTCCCTGTTCACAGCATGGAACATTGTTGTCCTCCTCCCACACTGACTGGAGAATGGGGCTTGAGTCCTACTCCACTGTGAATCCTGGTATCTGGCACAGTGCCTGGGCGGTGGTTGCTTACAGGATGTGCATAATAGATTGAAGAGGCAATAGAAGAGAAGGTTGTAATTATAGACTGGTAAGACCTTGAATGCCTCGCTCAGAAATTTGGAATGTATTGTGGAGGTACTTGCAAAATATTTAAAGTTTTCCCTTTCTTCCCATTATGTTACTTTTATAAAGGGCAAAGGAGAAAAATTCAAGGTAAAAATGTGTCTACTAGTAAGATACAGAGAGTGATTTTATTTTATCATTATCTTTTTAGAGACATGGTCTCACTCTGCCACTCAGGCTGGATCACAGGGATGTGTTCACAGCTCACTGTTACCTTGAACCTGGGCTCCAGAGATTGTCCTACCTCAACCCCCCGAGTATCTGGAACTGTAGGCACCCACCATTACCACCAGCTAATTTATTTTTATTTATTGATTTGTTTATTTTGTTGAGATGGGGTCTTCCTGTGTTGCCCAGGCTGGTCAAAATCCTGGCCTCAAGCAATCCAACACCCCAACTCTGCCTCCCAAAGTGATGGGATCACAGCTGGGAGCCCCTGTGCCCAGCCCATAAAGTGATTTTAAAATGTATCCATTACAATTCTTACAATGCACTGTGGTAGCTAATTTTGGAACTAATTACCTGCCATATCTCAGATAACATATAAGGTGGTATAGAACTATGAAATTTACTGTTTTGTTTTTTTGGTCAGATAATATTCAGTTGTCAGCACAATATGGAATTACTGTTTTCTTACATCATTTGGGCTAAGAATCATTTTGGACACTTATCAGCTCTCCAATCTCTCAGTATCCATTTATATATGGATCATTTGGTTATAATGTAAAATCCCCCATTTGTCTTCCCGCCCACCCCCAATATTGCTATCCTAGATTGCCAGTGGTCTACTATTTCAAGCTGGTATTTTCCCTGCATGTTACCATGCTTACAGAACATTATAATATTGTGCACCTACATTTGCATTGCAGCTCTACCCAGTGTGTTTATGTGTGCATGCTTTGTTTTTGTACTTGGATTAAGAGCAATTCTTTGTGTGAATCATTAGAATAAATGAAAGAAAAATTACTAGTCTTGAATAAAAATATCTAAGACAGTCAGTATTATTGTTGTCATTTTTCTTTTTTTGAGAGAACTTTGGCTCTGTTTCCCTGGCTAGAGTGCAGTGGTGTCATCATAGCTCACTGCAATCTTGAACTCTTGGGCTCAAGCAATCCTCCTAACTCAGCCTCCCGAGCAACTGGGACTGTAGATGCACACTACTATGCTAATTTTTCTGGGTTTTTTTGGTAGAGACTGGATCTTGCTCTTGCTCAGTTTGGTCTCAAACTCATAGCCTCCTGCCTTGGCCTCCTAAATTACTAGGATTTCAGGCATGAGCTACCCTGCCTGGCAATATTTTTAAGTTGTATACTTTTCTTCCCATTTCATTATCAGCAAGACTAAAGTGCAGTGTATATAGTAATGAATGTTGGCAACGCTCCTCCTCCTGTCTCTTGACAAACCTGTGAAGCAGGACTCTGTTGAGGTAGGAACTGGAGTGCACTTAGCGTCGAGGGCCTGTACCATGCACCTCAAATATGTTTCTGACCTTCAGAAGCTTTTAGCACTTGATAGATAATGTTTGTCTTCTCCGGGGTTCTGTAAGCTAAGGAAATTGGACATCTGTTTTGAATAATTTGACCTTACATCACATTTTTAAGTAAAGCCACATGAGTGTTATTGTATCATTTTATTGCATTAGGAAGCAACAAGAATAAACATTATTCTCTGGGCTTCTGAAGAGAAGCAGGGGTTGATTTAGTTGTTTATGCTGTATTAAATGTCTTATTTAAAATTCATGGTTTTCAGGGAACCTTGGTAGTTTTTAAAATAATAGATTTAATCTTCATCTCTTTATCTTGTATTCTGTCACTTATTCTTTTGTTTACTTGAGAAAAAAATAATAAAACTAGTTTTGTCTCCAAACTTCATCGTAAAAATTGTGGGTTTTAATTTTTGTTTTTTATTTAAAAAGAGAACAGTTCAATAGCTTAGTAATTTGAGAATTGACTTTATTTTTCAAGAGTCATAATTCAAAGCTGAAGATGACCCAAGAGTGTCTAGTACATGTTTTGTTCCTCCATTTAATATTTTCTTCAGAGAGTGTACACTGCCAATATTTGGTTGTCTGGGATGAAATCTTGATTATATGTTCGGTTAAAATACCAGCCCTAGAATTAGATGGACTGGATTTCTGTGTGACCTTAGGGAAGTTTTATTAAACCATTTGAAATATGAAAAGACAAAAAGACTCCGAGGTTATGGAAGGGACCAAATGAAAGAATGGGTACAAAGTGCTTAGTGTGCCTGAGACATAACAACTACTCAGGATATACTGAGTCGTTGGGCAACCACAGGGACAAGAATACAGAGAACAGAGGAAGCTGTGACGATCATTTGATCGATCACCTATGCTGAGAAAAGGGAAGGCCGGGAGACAGCTTCTGCTGGGCTCCAGCTTGCTTCCACCTCAGCTAGTCTTCTGTTCTCTGAAATAACAGGGACACTTTACATACATCACTGACTGTGATCATTAATTAAGAAAAAATTTGCTATATGAATGCCTGGAGCAATTATTTAAGTTTATATTAAATAAATCAAAACACTAGAAAATTAAAAACCTATGTATATTGGGTGGACTTATAGGACACTAGTCTGTAGAAATAAAACAGCAGTGTTCACATGGCTGTTCATTGGATGTACTTTGCAGTAGTAAGTAGTGAAAATGTCAGAGTGCGTCTCCTGGCCTGAAGTTACTCATGTTATATTGATATCATTGTACAGGGATAAAGGGATAAATCAAGTTGCAGCTTATTGTTCTCTGGAAAAAATAAGAAAAGGCTAAAAATAAGCTTCTTATCTATGTGTATATATGTTCATGTGTGTATAAAGAAGGGTTCTGAAGGAAATAATATTATTGTCTAACATGAGTTTCTGTTTGTTAGAGTGTCAGGAGGAAGTGGTTAATTTCTCCTTGGAAGCTCTTTATTTTTTGACATTTTACAATTACATTTCTGTTATTTTTTTAAAAGTAAAGGAAAAAGTTAAAATGGAAAGAAATAACTGGACCTATATATCAACAGAAAACATATTGAAAGGCTGTCTAAGATTTGGCTGTCTAGTCTTTTGCTAGGCTAGATTTTAAGAGCTAATATGAGGAATTTTCACTGGAATTTTCCCAAGTACACAGTTATTTCCCTTTTAAGGAGATCAATTTACAATCAAGTAAGTACATTTTGAGTGAAACTTAATAAAAATGAAAAACTCCAGGTGGTTGGGCTAGAGACAGGAAGGAAAAAACTCAGCTTGTTAGAACTCCATGAAAAATGACTTTCAAAACCTTAGAATTTATTAGAAATGCAAGAGGTTCTGAAGAAAAAAGCAACTAAATAAAAATAACTTTTTATCCAACCAAACCTAGATGTGTAATGATAGAAGTATATATATATATCTGAGTCTGCTTCTGGATCACCTACCAAAAAGAATAAATCGGGATGTGTTGGATTAAACTATTTTAATTAACCAGTAGCTCCTATGACGAGGAGCTGAAAAAAAGAGAAAACTAAAAGCTTCTTGAGGAATTCTTCACAAATGATAAGTGAAATATCCAACAGTGGGTCAGTTGTTAAATATATTATGGTATATCTGAGGATACTGTGGATATAAGTGGAACATTCTTGGTAACATGCACCATTCTTGCCAAAAATTTGTGCATTTCCATTTTTACACTTTTTCCAGTAAATTTGTATACATGCAATAAAGTCAAGCTTTGCTTAACAACAGGGGTGCATTCTGAGAAATGTGTCCTTGGGTGATTTCCTCATTGTGAGAGTATCACTGAGTGTATTCACACAGATCTACGTGGTGGAGGTTGCTGTATATCTGTGCTATTGCATAACCTGTTATTCCTGGGCCACACACCATGCAGGTTACTGCCCTGTCCTGAATATTGTGGGCAATTTGAACACGATTTTAAGTATTTGTATATCTAAACCTAGAAAAATAAGTAAAAATGCAGTGTCATAATCTTATAGAACTACCATTGTACATGTATTCTGCCTTTGATCAGAATTTCTTATGCCACACATGACTATAGGTATGTGTACATATGTGTTAATTTAAATAGCCTGTACTGATAAAAACTCATTATTAAATTATTTTTAACAAACTATAGAAATGATCTCTGAAAGTATAGTCTTGTGATTTTTAGCAAATTAGTTTACCTAAATTAAATTTCTGAATTATTTATCTTTTTTGAATCCCATGTCTAATTAAATGCCCAGAAAAGACTCATCAGTGTTCTATAGTGCATTCTCAATGATAGAACATCATCCACAATTTAGTCTGTTTATAATATTGTTAGCTTTTAAAAAACATTTGTAATCATTAAAAGCTTTAATTATGAGAATACACATACAAATGTTGAATACAAATGTTCAAAATACACATGGGTATAGAGCTTAGTTTTGTGAACCTCATATAGTTGTTATGCAGATCCACACTCTAGCTTGGTGTTTTGAAACAACACCAGAACCCACAGTTGTATGGGTCAGTGGCCAGCGAAGTGGGCTGAGCTCAGCTGGTTCATCAGATCTGGGTGGGGTTTACCGGTTGGTGATTGGGAAGGCTGATCTCTGCTCCATGTGGTTTCCATCCTCCAGCAGGCTCGCTTGGACTTCTTTCCATGATAGTAAGCATGTTCATATGTTTTTCTATTTTCTGGTATTTTAGGTTTATTTGTTTTAGTGGTTTTGGAGATATGAATTTTACTTTATTTCTCACAACAACTCTGCAAGGTAGATTAATTCTATTAGAGATAAGAAGACTGATGCATAGAACAGATTGAGATTCAACAGCTGTGATTCAAACATAGGCAATTTGTACTACCACTTTTCAGTATATAAAACACCAAAAAAGAATAATTGACTAAGAGAATGAACCTTGAAATGAAAATGTGTCTTGTGATTTCTCGATAATGGTATAAATATAATGGTCTACTTAAGGCCTACTCTCAGTCTGCTCAAAACAGAATTAATCACCTCTTCAAAGTTTGTGGGTTTTTTAAAAAAAATCTTTAGTCCTAACTTTATTTATTCTTTCCTAGAAAAACCAACAATAAACTTTAACAAGATTTAGTGCATAAGTTCTGGCACCATCTCCTCAACTGGTTTCTCTTCTTAGTTGAGTGAATTTTCAGGAAGGCTTTCAGTGTAGGTCACGAGACAAACTTTCTGATTTTTTTTCTTTGATGTCAGCTTTATACTTTTAACTGATGAACTTTTGGCAGAAGGTGTTCTTCTCATTAGTGACATGAAATCCTTTAGAGTCATCATCTGTAGGTTTGGTTTCAGATGTCACTTTGGCATGAACTGCTGCCATGGTATAGTTTTTGACCAGTCAGAAAGCATTTATCTTGCTACCCGTGTTTTGTTTGCATAGTAAAGCCCAGGTAAATGATATATGCTTGTGAAACATCTTAGGTGTATTTATCAGAATTAGGCTTATACACACTCACAGGGATATGTTATCCCCCAAATTACTTAACTGATGTGCCGCCATAAACTGAGAGGCAGCAGAATGCAATGCTTAAGAGCAGAGACTCCAGAGCATGTTTGTGTGGGGTCTCATATCCCATCTCTCCCCTTTGCTACTTACATGATCTTGAGCAAGTGACTTAGCCCCCTGTACTCCTTACATCCTCTTTGTCTGTGAGGATCAGAAGAGTTCATATACAGAAAGTACTTGGAAAAAATGCCTGGCACATATTAAATATTATATAAATGTTAGTTATTATTGCTCCTCATATTAACAATTAATATAGTTATGTAATCTACTATATAAAGTTCTTAATAACTGGTTCTGTAAATAAACCTATCAGCTTTCTAGGCCCTGTATGGTGGCTCATGTGTATAATCCTGGTACTTTGGGAGGACAAGGTGGGGAGGATTGCTTGAGATCAGGAGTTCAAGACTAGCCTGACCAACATAGTGAGACCTCATTTATACCAAAAAAATAGGAAAATTATCTAGATGTGGTGGCTCACCCCTGGAGTCCCAGCTTCTTGGGCAGCTGAGACAGGAGACTCATTTGAGCCCAAGAGTTTGAGGTGACTGTGAGCTATGATCTTGGAAACGCCCTCATGCTGGGGCAACAAAGTAAGAACTGGTCTCTCTGTTTTTTAGAGACAGAGTCTCACTTTGTCACAGCTCACAGCAACCTCTATCTCCTGGGCTTAGGCAATTCTCTTGCCTCAGCCTCCCGAGTAGGTGAGACTACAGGCGCCTGCCACAATGCCCAGCTATTTTTTATTGCAGTTTGGCTGGGGCTGGGCTTGAACCTGCTACCCTCTGTATATGGGTCCCTGCCCTACTCACTAAGCCACAGGCACTGCCCAAGAACTGGTCTCTTAAAAAAGAAAACAAAACAACAATAATAAAAATAATCAGGCTTGGCACCCATAGCACAGTGGTTATGGTGCCAGCCACACACACAGAGGCTGGCAGATTCACACATGGGTTCGAACCCAGCTTGGGCTAACTGAACAACAATGACAACTACAACAAAAAATAACTGGGCGTTGTGGTGGGTGCCTGTCCCAGCTACTTGGGAGATTGAGGCAAGAGAATCACTTACATCCAGGAGTTTGAGATTGCTGTGAGCTGTGATGCTATGGCACTCAACCAAAGGCGGTGTAGTGAGACTCTGTCTCGAAAAAAAAAAATCAGCTTTCACAATCACCATTAATTATTTAACAATTATACTCTTATGGTTAAAAAGGGTCTATTTATCATCCAAATTTAAAAGATTTTATAACATTTCAATATTTAAATATTAGGATTTTTTTTACTACCAAGGTACCTCTAGAACAGCAGTTCTCAACCTGTGAGTCGCTAACCACAAGAACCATATTAAAGGACCGCGGCATTAGGAAGGTTGAGAACCACTGCTCTAGAATGATTATTTGTATTTAAAAATTAATCTTTAGATATTAATGTTAAATCCAAGTAGTATACCTGGTTTGTATAATATTATTGACCTTGTTATGCTGATTAAGAAGGATAATGGTACATGTAACATATGTAATCACATGATCAGTGATACACACATAAATTGAGGGGTGCCAGAAATTACCTGGATATAGGTATTCACTTATTCTATCGTTGTAGGTTAAGTTCAAATAATTTGTGTTAAAGATTGAAACGAGGCCACAATTTGGCATTTCTCTGCCCTATTATTAGGTACTCTTGTAAGAGGGGTTTTATGTGAATTATCTTACATAATTCACTCAACCACCTCTTTGAAATGGGTCTAGTCTTGAACCAAGGCATAGGAAAGTTAGCTGTCCTGCTCAGGGACTGCAGTGAGCGAGTCAGGAGCTGAATACAGGCTGGAAGACCACAGAGCCCAGGCTCACCCATCCCGCTCGGGGAGCCCTCCTCACACCCTGCCCAGCAGAGCAAGGAGCGCTTTGCTGGCCTTATGGCCTGTCTTTCAAAGTAGACTCTGTTTGTTTCTAATTTTATAGATTAATTGACTCAGGTTGAGAGTAATTTTCTTAAAGTCACAGAGCTCTTACGTTTTGTAGGTAAGACTTGTCTACCAGCTTGCTCAAGAGGAGCAAAGACCGTGGCTCTCTCCGTGGCCCTCTCCGTGGCCAGATAGTTGGAAAGCTGTAATCAGTCACCCTGCTTCTTTCCTGAAGCTAAACAGGAGCTTCATCAGAACCTCACCAACGTATGGGACTGAAATCACTACATATTTTAAAAGTTTATTCATGTTGAGATTATACCCAGTGTTTGTTAAAATTTCTTGGTTTAGTGGTAAAAAAAAAATATTGCTCCAGGATTCTCTGTAATAATTGTATTTCTGCTACTGCAATTTTTTTATCATTTACTAATTATTTATTGGTATTTGATGCTTTTTCTGATTGCCTAATTTATAATTTATAAATTCGATATTGTATTGTCAGTTTAATGCGGAGACCCAGTTAGTTTCCACTGCTGACTAACCATGTAGCATTTTGACAACTTTTTTCTGCCGTCTGCTCAGTGAAAATCCCTGGCTAGCTCTTAATTCTGACCCCAGCTGGTGTAAGGAAACATCCTTAGGTTTCCTCTTCAGAATATGAGGAGAGCTCCATGAAAGATGTTGAAAGAACCCTTGGAGAATTTCGAACTATTTCAAGTGACAAAGGATGGCGTGGCAAGCTCTTTGACAGCAATACTCGCAGGTGTTTCCTATGCTGAACACGTCAAAGACAAAGCACTTTTAAAATATTTAAGTTTACTCTGCATTTTATATAAAAGCTAACTGCCCAGATTCTTCTTAAAGCAAGGTATAGTTTAGGTGGTAGACTATCACCAGATGCACATGTGGGGGGAAAAAAAGATCTCTGAATTAACAGTAATTTGGGGAAAAAATAAGCAAAAGCTTATATTATATTGTGATGGCTTGTGTCATCCTGAGATTAAGAACAAAAAAGAACCTGTTTCTAAAGATGTCAATCAATAAAAACCTTGACGTATGGGAAATTAAGCAGTCTCTTGAGAACATTCTAAATAGTCTGCCTGTCACTGCTCAATTGTTGTACTTGTGGCTTATTTCCTGAGATACAGTCATTAGCGTCATCAGATAGCTAAAAGGTTGTGTTTGCTTTTCTCAGTGTTTGTTTTTTTACTTATAAATTATAAAGCTCACACCTAGAATTTTCTAGCTAAGTCATTGAAGCAGTTTGTCTGGATGACACACTGTAATACAATTTAGTTCTCATTAAAGCTTCCCTTTTTTATAAAAGGAGAGCACATTTCTTCTTTATGTGGAACCCCCGGGGTTTCGTGCCTTCCCCAAGAGCCTCTACAAACACTTCTTTATCTCCTGTGATAACTGTGTCTTCAAACTCCTTTTAAAAATTGGTTGACAGTCCTAAATCCACAGATTTTACAGGTATGGCAAGTGGTTAGTTATATAAATGTTGGTGAACTTAGTGAATCTGATTATTCTATGAATTTTTTTCTTTCTGTACTGAATATTAAAAATAATTTAAAGTATGATATACAACTAACGTGAGATTCTTGCTTGAGGAATAAGTCCAAGTTTTGATTGATTGTAGTTCTCTAAATGCCCAGTAGATAGTGGGTGGTCAGATGAATCCTACTGAGGCTGAAAGGACTAGTGAGGGGAAGGGAATGTGTTTTTGTCAGCTCAGTATTTTATTAATAATAATAACAATGAACAGCCATTCAGATGTACTCTGAGTCACTAAATTGACAACTGAATATCTTTTTGATATTTAATATAAATGTCTTAAAGCAAGTGCCATGTGCATTTCTGAGGTGTATAAGCCATGCTTACTATTAATTTTATAGTATCCGATTGATGTAGAATTCCCTCAAGGATAAGGCAAGTCATAAGTGTCACTTTCAAGGCAGGCACTAGACTTTTTGCCGCTGCTATAAAATATAAAGAATATGAGTACTGTCTGCTAAATTCATGAAAGAAAGAAATGAATTACTTACCTAAATTATCTGAATAGCTGATTTGTTGACATCACTTGTTTAACTAGCACTTACACGCAGTACAATGTGTATCGTCTGAGAGACAGTTACAAAATGTTTTCATGGTTGCCAATGCCAAAAAATGCCATTGTTCATTAAGTCCAAACAATGGTGGTCGAGTTCTAACAACTGATCAACAATGCGAACTTTGATAAGCGGTTCTCGATAATCAGTTCTCAGCAATTATTTGTTACTATTAAAGTTTAACATTATAAAATTAACCAAAATAATATAAAACTCATATCCTGGCAAAATAGCCCCGGCCAGCCGAAAACCATATATTCCCATCCCGTTCTCCCTCGGTTCCCTAGCTTGTCGTGCATTCTTTCCAAAAATTGGGACTTTTAAAACGCCACAGGATGCAGGGCAAATTGTTAAAAATCAGGACTGTCCTGCCAAAAGCAGGACTTCTGGTCACCTTACAGAGAAAAGGGGCACTGTGTACCAAGTGGCCCATGCCAGGATGACCCCAGTTTCTGTCCCAGGAGGAAGTAAAGCCACGTGGTTCATTCTGGAGTTTGACTTGGGGCTTTCCTATGATTCAGTGTTACTTCTTAGCCTCATTACTCTATTTTCACTAGCATATCAGGAATGTGGCAGAAATTAGTGCAGGTAGCAAATGGTCTCATTTAGTAATAGTTGAGAATCCACACAGAGGAAAAGAAGAGATGAGAGCAGATAGAAACGGAGGTATGCTATATTTTTTATTCATGTCATATTCTCCAGAGGCTGAGAAGGAAATATTTCATGTCTGTACAAGGGTGGGTTTTTGAAAGGAGCACAGGAGAGGTTGTAACTTAAGAAGAATGCATGCCATCCGGCCCTAGGACAGGGCAGTGGCTGTGGAGACCACCTTTTCATCAGGCTGAAGTAGTTGCCAATAAGCATAAAGTGGTGGCACCTCCCCGCGGAGGCTTTCTTCCCTTTTGAGCTTTGCTTCCTGAGTTCATTTATTTTGCCACAAGCTTTCCTCTTCCCCATTTCGGGAGGTTTCTCATCAGGGAAGACATAGTCTTTAGGATCCTTAGAGAACAAAATCAAATTTTAAAGGACAAATTAAAAATAAAAAGCTTTCTCAAGGAAGAAGCAGAGCATGGTTTGGGTTACTGGGGAGGGCTTGTGGGATCGCTAGTGTCTCAAAGCATCCATGGGCTGGGAAGTCAATTGTGGGAGGTGGCCAGCAGTGACTATGAGTTACAGTCAGAATGTTTGAAAAATATTGGTCTTAGAGCATTGCCTTTGGAGCTTAAACTTAAAAATTTTAAATTCTCGCTGGCTCTATCAGACTCTCTAAGCTTCTTTAGTTGGTTCATTCCACCTTCTGTTGCTTTGGGCCTTCACTATTGTGAGGATTTTGTTTTATTTACTTATTTTTTTGAGACCAGTTCTTGCTCTGTTGCCCAGGCTGGAGTGCAATGGCATGATCATAACTTCCTGCATTCTTGAACTGGGCTCAAGTGATATCCTGCTTTAACCTTCCAAGTAACTAGGATTATAGGTATACACTACCATATTTAGCTTATATTTTTATTTTGTATATAGGACTTTATAAAACAGGAGTCTGGCTGTGTTGCCCAGGCTGGTCTTGAACTTCTGATCTCCAGTGATCCTCCTACCTCAGCCTCCCTGGTGTGAGCCACCGTGCCCAGCCTGTTATGAGGATTTAATGAGATCAGGGATCCAGGGCACCTGGCCTATGCCCAGATTGGCACGAGTTACCTCCCTACCCTCTCCTCTACTCTGTCAACACAGGTGGTGATTCCATAGGCCATAGTCTCCTGGCCACGCCCCATTTTCTCCTTACCTGGAAGTCAGTTCTTCTCTCTGGTTAGATGAGAGTCCTTGCAACCTTCCATCCACGTCAGGCACGTCTGTCTTGTCTTTTCTTCTTTTTTTTTTTATTTACAAAATCGCTAGCAATATTTTATTTATTTATTTTTCACAGAATTAAAAAGGCTAAATTTAATGACAATAACAATATTTAACGTAAGGACTGAGAACAAAAACCTCATAAAGAACGAATGAAGAGAAATACATTCAGAAAAGAAATCAGACGATTGCTGCGACAAAATATTAAGCAATAATAATAGTAATAAGGCAAAGAAAGTAACATTCACATTGTCAGATAGAAGTATGTCTATTATAGAATACTTTGATCAGTTAACTTCTTCTTATTTTGTTTTTTCCAAAGTCTCAAAAAAATAGACAACAAATATTTATAAATGAAAGTAACAGATAATTTAAAAAAAAAACAAAACAAAACAGATCATGCCAAATCTTATAGACAATTGAAAAAGAAGTACTTCAAAATCATTCTACTTAATCTGGATATACTTGATATTAAAAATGGAGAAAAGATACTATTATAAAGGGGAAATTACAGACATATTTCACTTATCAATGAGGATGCAATATGATAAACAACATATTAACATGTTGAATTAAAAATTAATGTTTGAGTAATGTACTTTGGTCCAAATTAAATACAGTTTATATAAGAATTAGTCACTAATTTCTTTCCTTTTTTTTCCCTTGCCCACACTCCGTCTTCCTTCTCTGCCCAGTATCCCCTTTCCCCATGCCCCACTGTGTCATTAATTGTCATTAATTGTCTTCATATCAAAGTTGAATACATAGGATTCTTACTTCTCCATTCCTCTGATGCTTCACTAAGAATAATGTGTTTCACCTCCATCCAGGTTAGTATAAATGCTGTAAAATCTCCATTGTTTTTTATGGCTGAATAATATTCCATGGTATACATGTACCACAGCTTACCAATCCATTCCTGGGTTGAAGGACATTTAGGATATTTCTACATTTTAGCGATTGTAAATTGGGCTGCAATAAACAGCCTAGTACAAGTGTCTTTATAATTAAAGGTTTTTTTTTTTTTTTCCTTCTGGATAGATGCCCAGTAATGGGATTGCAGGATCAAATGGGAGGTCTAGGTTGAGTTCTTTGAGATTTCTCCATACTTCCTTCCAAAAAGGTTGTATTAGTTTGCAGTCCCACCAGCAGTGTAAAAGTGTTCCTTTCTCTCACATCTGCACCAGCATCTGCAGTTTTGAGATTTTGTGATATAGGCCATTCTCACTGGGGTCAGATGATATCTCAGGGTGGTTTTAATTTTCATTTCTCTGATAATGGGGATGATGAGCATTTTTTCATATGCTTAGTAGCCCTTCGTCTATCAACTTTAAAGAAGATTCTATTCATGTCTCTTCCCCAGTGATGTATGGGGCTGTTGGATTTTTTCTTATAGATTAATTGATTTTCTGCATAGATCCTGGTTATTAGACTTTTGTCTGATTCAAAATATGCAAATATCCTTTCCCATTGAGTAAGTTGTCTATTTGCGTTTGTCTTTCCTGTGTCCCCTTGCTTCCCTGCCCTCCTTATTTTTTTCTGTGACTTTATTTCATATGTATAGAGTGTGGCTTTCATAACTGTTACCTGGGGATTAAGAAACCAGAGATTTTCTTGCATTTTGTTTCGTTCTTTCAATTTCTTTTTTTGAATGTTGAGGTAAAATCTTTATCTGAGTCCCCTGGATGCGGTATCCCTTTACTTTTTTACTTTTTTAAGCCTGTTCTGTGCATTGTTTGGGTCAGCACTTGTCCACACATTGTTCCTGGTTCATGACCAGCAAGGACTTTGAGAACAAATGTAGAAAAATTTTGTAGGAATTTGACAGGGTAATTTTGTTTCATCATTAATAACAAATTCAGGGCTTGAATATTCTATCTCTTTTCACTTCATTTTTCTAGCAATTCATGTTTATTGTAACATATATAAATTGATTTTTTAAAAACTGGTTCTTTATCATAAATTTTCTCATAAATTTTGAGAAGCACTGCTTAGTGAACTGAATTGGTTATATCTGAATAGGTCAGAAGAAGCACAAATACCCATATAGACTAAAGTCAGGAGGCACACCTGCAATGTTGGAACTTGTAAACATTTTGTAGCTTTTGGGTCCTAAACCCACAAATTTGAAGGCATGGTCATACAAGAAAAAAGAAAATAAAAAGACAAAACAGCCAAAGGGAGGGAAAGGCAAATGATCTGTATGCATTTGCTAAAACTAGGAAGGTTACAAAGTAAATTTTATAATGCCTTTCAAGTTCACAAAATGCTGCTTCTCTGTTAGCCCAAGTGTGGAATAATACAGGAAATTCTTTCTTCCTTCTGGATTATGGAAATATCTACCTCCCCATTTGCACAAAGTTTCTCAAATGTAGAAATTCATACAGTTTCTTAAACCATGTCAAATCTACAGCTTCTACCACACCAATGCAAATTTTAATGATGGGTTGGAAAGAAATAACTAATTCTATGTAGTTATTACTGCTGTCCCAAACAATGATGGAAGATAGTCTAATCAAAAACATTTGCCAGTGGATATGATTAGCTAAATTTAATTCACCCAAAGATTTGAGAATGCGAACATTACATGTTATCATAAGAGAGTTTTCATTTTTGGAGGAACCAAAATAATTATTCCTGAAGCCTTCGAAGTCTGCCTCTGAAGACTGCTCCTTTTGAAGCTGACTCCGTCATGCGAGCTCATTTCATTTGCCTGCAACATTATATTCTCTACACACACACTAGTGACTTAAGGGTGTTCTGTTATCTGAACACAACCAGAATTTCTATGCTAATTTGAATTGTGATTTCTTTTATTTATTTACCCAGTTGGAGTGCTTTTTGTAAGGTAAAAAATTGAGGTAAGGAAGTAACTATAGAAAGAGACTCAATTACTTTTTGAAAATGCGTTTCCTGGCAGTGAAAACATTGATGTAGAAGGTGAAAATTAAACATCCATCCATAAAGGAATAGTATAAAAAACAGTCTTAATAGTCTAAAATTGGATATAAATGCTTTGAATTATTTAATTCTTTAAACAGTGGTTTGGGAGGTGACTTTACCTTCATAGCAGATAGGTGATAAATTCAACCACCTAGAAAACATCTCTTCCCTCCTTCCTGCTTTCTCTTATGTACAACTGCGACATAACCCACAGAGTCGGGGTTACTAGACTTTGCTAAACATAAATGAATGTTCACACTTGTTTCTGCAAACTCATCAGAAGACAGTAGTGCAGTGCTGCCAGGAACAGCTGCATGGGGAGGAATGCCACCCTTTATACTTTAAAGTCCTGCTGGTCACACACTGAAATAAAGTGACCTTTCCCATAAATGTAAGGGCAAGATTAAATGAGTTGAAGATGTTTTATTATCTCAATACCAATGTTGCTCCGTCATAAAGAAAGGAAATTTAAAAATCACCACTTAGGTAAATTAGAGGAGGATCAGAAGAGTTGTAAGGTGAACAGTGTGTGTGTGGTTGGGGGGAGATAAATGGTGAAGTCCACATAGTTTAAAGAAGGCGTGCACTTAGGTATGAGGAAGCAAAGTCATAATGAAAGTCACCAGCATTTGTTGAGCGAGTGTGTTCCCAAGTACCCTCGTGGGCATGTGTTCATGACTAATTGTGGGAGCTGCTGAGGAACAACAATACGGAGACTCAGAAGGAAAAAAAAAGCGGGGGTGGGGTGGGGAACCACTCTGGAATACACCCCAGGGCAGGGGTGGGGTACTTGCTGCCATAAGGCCACATGTGGCCTTCTTGGTCCTTAAGTTCTCTAGAACAAATCCTTTTATTTTTATTAAGACTTTTCTATCTTCTTTTATATTTTTATTTTATTTTAAAAATTAACATGTTTTAAAGAATAAAACATAAAAGGATAAAATGAGTTTCAACAAAACAGTCCTCTCAGATTGACTGGCGCAGTTAGAGCATTAGTAAGTCAAAAGGGCTAAATTGGCAGCTGCTGTGCTCAGGTATATTTCTCATTTTCCATGCCTGCCTGACTGGCTGCACTAAGGCCGGTTGGTGAGAGTTTATGGGGGTCAAGTACTCTGGTCTGTTACCAGCTTTTGAACAATAGTGCCCCGTGTTTCTGTTTGAAATGGAATCTGTAAATAGTTGTACAGCTCTACAGTAGCTCTTAATTCTGTCTGCTTAACAGCCCATCATATCAAAGAGGACCAAGGGAAATGCTGAAGGATGAAAACAGAGTTTTAAATGAGGATTGGGAATTACACTATTATTTTGTTTCTGCTAAAGATAAGATGATTTGCTTGCTTTGTGATACTACAATAGCAACGTTAAAGTACGTCAGTGGTCATCAGCGTTGTAACAGTCATAAGGACCACAAATATTTTTAAATAGAGGGAGAGGTATGAAAGGCTGTATTACAAAAATTAGAAGATGAGGCTCGGCGCCTATAGCTCAACCGGCTAAGGCGCCAGCCACGTACACCTAAGGTGGCGGGTTCGAATCCCCAGCCCGGACCCGCCAAACAACGACAGCTGCAACCAAAAAAAAAAAATAGCCGGGCGTTGTGGCGGGCACCTGTGGTCCCAGCTACTTGGGAGGCGGAGGCAGAAGACTCGCTTGAGCCCAGGAGTTGGAGGTTGCTGTGAGCTGTAATGCCACGGCACTCTACCCAGGGGGACAGCTTGAGGCTCTGTCTCAAAAAAAAAAAAAAAAATTAGAAGATGAAAAGCAAAAGCAAAGACAGTACAATAAGACCTGGAAATAATGCCACCAAAGCAACTTATAAAGTAGCTTATATGCTCCGGGGGAAAAAAGAGAAGCCAGTCAGTGATGTAGAAATTATGAAAGAGTCATTGTTGATGTTGTATGATACTTAGATGCCAGTAAGGTTTCAAAGTGTAAATAGCTACCTCTTTCAGGGTGCACCATAATCAGCTGGCAACGTGAATTAGCCTTCAACTTAACAGTGGTGCTTCATGCCATACTTTGAAAGGAAAATATACAGTATTCAGTCACTTTGGATGGCTGAATCAAGCTATCCTGCTGAGTTGGTCCAGATTTTCTACTTTATTTGGGTCATAGAAGATTTTCTTTGCTATGAAGAATTACTTGCTTTAGCTACTCTTGCTTTGAATAGAACATGAGGAATAGATATTTGATAGATACTTTAATAGATATCTCAAATAACAATTGAGTTTGCAAACTCATCCTAGAAAAAGTGCTACATACCTCATTGCTGAATATAATTACAGTCACCTTTGAAGTACTCTCCTTGGAAGGTTGTGCACCAATGCCAGAGCCTAGTTTATCCTTCAGTGCAGTTTTGGAACTCTTTCTGGATTGCCCTATTGCACACAGAAACATACAGCCACAATAATGAATGCCACTCAGCAAGACACCATCACATGTCAACATGATATGTGAGACACTGATATATCAAGGTTATGAAAATTTACTGAGTTGTTTGTACAGTGTTGCCAAGGTAAGTGCATAGGGGCAAGTTCAAGAACTTAATTGGCAGACCTTGTATGACGACATCTCTGATGGTCATTCTAGACAAAGAGTACCAAAATTGCTTTTAAGGGTGGACTAGGCACTGGCTTGTATGCATAGCTTTCCAAGCAGAGTACTTTGAAGGTGACTATGATGATACTCAGCACTGAGGTATGTAGTACTTTTTCTAGGATGAGTTTGCAGACTTAATTGTCAGATCTCCTATATCTGAATTTCACCTGGTTTTCAACATGAAAATGCCTGTGTATGCTCAGAAAGGTGATGGTAAGAACATTTTGTGCTGAAATCGAGCACAGTGGACTAAACATTGGAGGATGGGTGATCTAGTTAGGAGAATAATATTTTTAGGAAACCCAGGTGATTCCCTGAACTGATAGAAAGGTACCTGGTTTACAGAAATTTATGGAAGAGACCCCTGTTTGAGCTTCATCTAGGTATGTTTCACAGAACATGACAAGGTGTATTTTTGCTGTCCTCTATGGTTTACCATGGTGACCACCCATGGTTGCCCAAGTTTAATTGATGTGAACAAGTGCGAAACAATATTCTTGGCAGTGTGGCCATACTTGGCGTATGGGTCACAGCTGCCTTCAAGGTCATGTCATGCCTCAGTCCCACCAGTGAGAATATATCTGGTAACTATTTTATAGATGACAAAGCCCCCAGATCATTGTGGAATAAATCAGCTTGTTTTCTTAAAGCAGAAAATACAGTCTTCTCCTCATGTCATAAACACCAACGACCTGCTTTAGATTTGTGATGGAGTTGGCCCATCCTGCCTGTATTGAAGCTTTTTTCACTTTGTAAACTGTAACTAACCCAAATTATTTCAATGATATTTTCTTTTATTTCCTCTTACTCTTTTCTCCCCTCAGCTTTCTGAAATCACATCTGAACTTCTTACTACTGAAATATATGTTCCTTAGATAACCTTTCTCATGGGGCTGGGCTTTTATATTTCCAGGTGTGTAACATTCATCTCTTGAAGAATTGCTCTGTTTTAAAGTAGCTACTATAATTTTCTTTCACTGTCAGGAAGAGGTTTGTTTTTCTCATGTTGTTCAAATAGCATATGAAGAAACATGGGGTTATCGGATTGTGGCATGATGAATAATGGGCTGGAAAGTCAGAGGCTCAAAGTTCTGGTTTTGCCACTAACTCATCTTAAAACCTAGATAAGCTGCTTCCTCATCTCTCTGTGACCTCCATTTGTAATTATCTTTTCTTTTCCTTTTATTAAGTCATTATATACATAGATCATGAATACATTTATGCATTTGTGGGGTACAGTGTATTGGTTTTTTATACTTTGGAGTGCTTACATCAAACTAATCAACTTCAATGGTGTTAAAACTAGCTCACCTGCGTAGGGGTGCTGTAAAGGTGACAACCATAATCAAACATACTGTAATATGGATTCTTCAACAATAGCCTATTAATATGTACAGGTTATCTACATTTGTATCATTTATTTGGTCATTGTAGTAGTTGTTCAGGAAAGGTGGTATTCCTGTTTTGCTATTTAGGAAATTGTAGCATGTGAATAAGATACACATCCTAGTATTCTGTATGTATGTTTATGGAACACAAGCATGCATAAGCACACTTTGAACATTGTGATTCGCAATGAGGCACCCTCACCTGGAGGGTTTTTTTTTCTTTTAAACTCCTGGTGTAGGTGTACTTTCCTCATTGGAATGTTAATACATCTTCCTTTCTGCTAAAGGGGACTTATAATAAGCTATTTTTCCTTTTATCTTAGAACATTTCACTTTTACCTTTTTTTATGTGAAATATAAGATTTATGTAATTTTTAAAATTGCTGTTTAGACATGAGGAGGGCTCAAGAGTCAGGGTATCTGGAAAGCTTGAATCCACCTGGAAACTCTCCAGCACTCATGTGTGGGTTAGTGCCATGGGTGTCAAGAGCTTGTAGGATCTTGTGAGAAAAGATCATCTTCCACTTGGGACAGTGATTGCATCAGTCTCAGTAGTCACCTTGTTGGGAAAACTGACACCCCCACTGTCAAGGAGAAGTAGGAAGGGGGTACTAGTGCTCAAGTGCAAGAGGGTCCATATTGCCCTGCCCGATGGAGCATCACAGGCTGTGTAGGATTCCACAGACCACATTACTCTGTTGTCTTTCTCTGGGATGTGCCAAGTACCGATCAGGTGGTGGTACCCTTACGGTATGTGCTGTCCAGTAGAACTTCGGCTAGGTGTAGGGATTCTGTGGTGCTGTTGAATATGGTGGTGACCATTGAGCCCTTGTAATGTGGCTGGTGTGACTGAGGACCTGAATATAGAATATGAGGAAGTTTTAGTTAATTAATTTTAACTTAAATAACCATCCATGGCTAATGACTACAACCATATTTGATCAGGATAGGTCTACCAACATAAAGCTACATTTGTATTATTTAGGAGACAAACTGCAGTCACAGACAGGAAATTATCCATTCATTGACTTTTGAAAACACACTGGAGGTGGTAGGAGGAGGTGAAAATATCTGGAAAAGGTATGAAAGAAATGGCAGTTTAAATAACTTATGTGGAATTGCAGTGGCAAACCTACTTAACCTATTGTGGCTTTTCAGAAATGACCGTAGAGTACTATCTGGGGTTGTGACCATCCTTTGATTTTGTTTTGCAGGTTCGTTCATGCTGGTAAATGCGTCGGGGAGATCTGAGGGGCAGAGAGCCCACCTGCTGTTACCCCAACTTAAAGAAAATGACACACACTGCATCGATTTTCACTATTTTGTATCCAGCAGGAGTAATTCTGCTCCTGGGTTACTCAATGTCTACGTGAAGGTCAATAACGGGCCTTTGGGGAATCCCATCTGGAATATCTCTGGAGACCCTACACGCACATGGAACTGGGCAGAACTGGCCATTAGTACCTTCTGGCCTAATTTTTATCAGGTATGCATTTTTCTTTTCATAGTATGCTTTCAAGCATCCCTCAGTTTTTAAAAATATAAATTTCTTATATTAGAATAATCAGAGAGAGTATAAGAAATGTTGGTATTTATATCATTGTAACAAAAATCTATACTATTTCCTAAGGAATGTCTTAAGTCTTTGTGAAATTAGTAAAAAAAAAAAAAAAAAAAAGACTTGAAATTTGTTTATGCCTTACATGTATTGTTTTAGGAAAATAAAAGCAAAAACCTGCAGCAGGGCAAGAAGTGCTATCTTCAAGGGTATTTTACTTTTTATGTTAAGTAAGCCACATCTGACCCAGGGAGACACAGAACTTGAGTCTGAAGGAAGACGTCTTTTCTGTAAATGGGTCTAGGAGTAAATGAGTCATTAAGAGGTGAGCCTGGTGGAGATGAGCTAGCGACGTGCAGGTTTCTGCTTCCACCCACGTAAGCAGTAGGAAGAAAATGCCAATGTAAACTGAGTCCTTGTAACAGAGAGTCTGCAGCGAGATCTGTCCTGCTGTTTTGGAGGATCTTTGAGCCCCACAGTCCTCACTTTGAGTTCCTGTCTGAAGTAACTGAGGGGCGGAGGCGCAGCGGCAGTTAAGAAGTGCTGCGCATGTAACCCCGACGTCACATTCCTTCAGCCCCTCTGATGGGACCCCTGAACGCCAGAGCATCCTGACTGGGATCCCAGGTGGGAAATTAAAGCAGTGGGCATTGGGGGAGCTTTTTCCTTTTGTCCACAGCACTTTAAAAAAGTAGCTTGATATTGGTAATACTCAATTACTTTCCACTTGAGAGGAGGCATGAAAAGGATAGTGATGTTTCTGCCTTTCTCTCTTTTTTTTTAATTTTTGAGACAGAGTCTCACTCTGTTGCCCTGTGGCATCATAGCTCACAGCAACCCCAAACTATTAGGCTTAAGGAATCCTCATGCCTCAGCTTTCTGTGTAGCTGGGACTACAGGTGCCCACCACCACGCCTGGCTAAGTTTTATATTTTTAGTAGAGAAAAGGGGTCTTGAATTCCTAAGCCCAAGCAGTCCACCGCCTCGACCTTCCAGAGTTGCCTTTCTTTTCCTTCCTTAATTCCTTTGGCCCACAAAGGAGCCAACTGGAACGTGCAGCTAAGATCACTTTTCATGTTTAATTTAGGTGGTTGGCTAAACTGGGTGTTTCAAGAGCTGCTTGTCTTCAGAATGGGCGTGAATGGCATTCAATAATCTATTTGGCAGTTCTGGTGTTTATTGGTTTATGTCTTTATCCCTGGAATGGTTATAAATTCCTTGTTTAAATTATCTTTGTACCTACAACAATTTCTGGTATTTAATGAGTCATAAATAAATGTTTTTTTTTTAATGGAAGTGAAGATATAATAAAAAGCTCTATTAGTACACATGTAAATTGTTAAAATCTTTTAGAAAGATTTTGGCCATAATTTTGAGAAGTGTTAAAAACTTAAGATACATCTAAATTAGCAGTCCACTATTAGAAATATATCCTAAACAAATAATGAGCATGATTGCAAATAATTAACTACAAGGATATTAATAGCAGCTTATTTATAATAAAGAAAAATCAGAAACAGTAATTTTCCAACTATATAGGCTTTGTTAATATATGCTACCTCAAAACCAAAACTCATTTTGTGTAGCCATTTAGAATGGGCGGCGCCTGTGGCTCACAGAAGTAGGGCGCCAGCCCCATATGCCACAGGTGGTGGGTTCAAACCCAGCCCCGGCCAAAAAAAAAAAAACAACTGCAAAAACAAACAAACAAAAAAAGAATAATGTTGTAGAAGAAAATTTAATGATATATTTAAACTTATGTTTTCAAATGGATAAAACATTGAGCACTATATTAAATTCCACTTTAAATTAAAAATATGTATTGAAGACTAAAATATATTCTGAAATTAATGCACAAAATTTGGTATTCCTGTAGATATTGGAATACCTACCATATAACAGGTAATTTTATTTTTTTCCTTTTGTTATCTGTCATAGTCTCGGTTTTCCCTAATCCACATGTATTGTTTTTATTTATAAATCAGAAAGAAGTAAAAAGTTAGTTTTTCCTCCAGAAGCAAAATACTCTATTTAACAAATACTCTTTTTATATGTATAAATTTACTAGTAACCAGTCAGTAGTTTAATTAATAAATATGGCCTTGGGGGTAGAGTTTCCTCTTCCTAGGATTAAAAAGCCATCAGGGAAGGTGGGTTTGGTGGGGCTGAGCTTCAAAAGGTTTTTATGTGGTGATGGGGGCTAAGTAACTGAAGGGGTTAAAAGATTTTTTTATTTTTTTGCCAGAAATGATAGCCCATGCCTATAATCCTTGCACTCTGGGAGGACAAGGCAGGAGGATTCCTTTAGGTCAATAGTTGGAGACCAGCCTGAGCAAGAGCAAGACCCCATCTCTACTAAAAATAGAAAAACTAGCCAGGCATTGTGGAAGATGCCTGTAGTCCCAGCTACTCAGGAGGCTGAGGCATGAGGATTGCTTGATCCCGAGAGTTTGAGGTTTGGTGAGCTATGATGATACCACTGCACTCATGGCAGGCAACAAAGCAAGACCCTTTCTTAAAACAACAACAACAAATTTCTTTTGGAGACCTTCCTAGAATAGGGAAGACTGATCTGGAATGTTTCCATGGTCCAGTGAGGACCTATTCTAGGCTCTTCCTCACCCTCCAGGAGCCTCCTAGACTGGGCCAATGGCACACCCTCCTTAGTGGGTTCAAAGGCCCTATTCAGCTCCTCTCTGTCCTAATGTTCTGCTCTTTGGCCTTAGTAATGCACAGGCAGAATCTCCAGTATGAGCTTTCTTGAGACCCTTCACAGCTTCCAGAGTCACAAGGCACTGGTTTAGCATTACACTGGCTACCGTCAGATCTGGAATTTTTATTTGCCTTTTATATACCTGGCTCATAGAGTTAGGGGCTTTAAATGAATGTTTTGCCTTATAAACGGTCTTGGGAAATCAGACTTCAAAAAGGAATTACCAAATTAAACAGAAAGTAGGATGGTCCTCTATATCTGACCATTGTCATTCTTAATGGATTCTTACTTTCTTGAGTACCTTTGATAAAATTTTTACCATCCCAGTTGTGAACCTCTATCCTAACCCTTAAGCCCCCCCTACTTTTCACTATGATTTACCAAAATTAAGTCAAGGCTGTACTCTCAAGGCTTTTTTATTTACTTTACATTTTATTCCTTCATTGGTGTTTTAGTCTGCTGGGTTATAGTAACCCAGACTGGGAGGTTTAAATAACAGAAATAACACTTATTTCTCATACTTCTGGAGTTTGGGAGGTCTGAGATGAGGTTACCTGTATAGTCAGATTTGGTAAAAGTTCTTTTCCTGGTTTGCATATGGTCATCATTTTGCTGTGTCCTCACATGGTGGAGGGTGGGGCAGTATGGAGTTGGGTGGTGGTGAAGGCATGCTGCTTCTTATAAGGACACTAATAATTTTTTTTTTTTTTTAAGCAGAGTCTTAAGCTGTGGCCCTGGGTAGAGTGCTATGGTGTCATAGCTCACAGCAATGTCAAACTCTTGGGCTGAAGTGATGTTCTTACCTCATTCTCCCAAGTAGCTGGGACTACAGGTGCCTGCCACATGCCCAGCTATTAAGAGCACTAATCTTATCACAAGGGTTCCATCCCTCATGGCCTTCTCACCTCTCAAATGCCCCACCTCCTAATACCCTGATATTGGGGAGGATTAGGGTTTCAATATGAATTTGGGGGCCCCAGAAACATTCAGATGATAGCACTGTTTGATTCATTAGGCATAGCTTCATATTTTGAATTTAAAGATGGATTTGTAGAGATTCTTTAATATCGTGTTGCTAAGTTTTTAAGAACCTGCTGATCAACATATGTAAAGGACATAGATCTGAAAAACCACTTGTTCATGTAATTCCTACGCACTGCAGCCAAGCATTAGCCTTTGAAATTAAGGTGGCATTCCCCTCTTACATCCCCTTTATCTGCTGGGCAGTATACATACTGAAGTCATTATCCAATGGCAACAGAAGCTCTTGGGTAAATGGCACATTGTAGATGCTGTAAGAAGGATGTCAGCAGGAAGATTCCCAGACACATAAAATCACCATGTAAGGCCTGGAAGATGTTTCCCAGTTGGGATGAAAAGATCAAGTTGTATTAATAGATGTGAAATAAAAGGAAAACACCTACCACATCTATTTCTACCCTTCCCTAAGGTGTTAGCATAACTGGAGATGGTCATTAAAAAACAAAAAAATGCCAGAACTGTAAGTTGTCAGGTTCTGCCAGAGGTGTGGTTTCCTTGGGCTACAGGTCCAGCCCCCTGCCCATGGGGCAGCACACCCTCGCCAAGGAGATGGTGTTGTATCCTGATGCTCTCAGAAATTGGAATTATATAAAAGCCTATCCACCTTGGATGTGATTTCCCATACAGATTGCTTTACAAGGAGTTCTGTCCTGGCTGGAAGATGTGACTCCAGTTTGTAATTAATATATTTTTAGTTTGAAAATATAAAATATATTTTTCTGGTATCATGTGTTCACACATGCACACACACACACACATATATATATATATATATATATATATATATCATTGTCTTTTTTGAACATGGTATCTAAAAATCAATATCTAAATGGTACATTCTTAGGATATAGATAGGCTGTTCCTGGGCCTGAAAGGAGAAGACAAGGTAAAGGGACATGGGTGTCTAAAGGAGGTGGTAGCCTTGAGAGACCCTCCTTGCAGGGCACAGGAGTCAGCTTCCCCTAGACAGCACCCCATACTATTATTAAGGCCACAAGATACATTATGGTGATCTAAAAAGTAAGTTCAGCGTATACTGGAAACATTAGCATACTATAATACTTTATTTCCATAAGGTAGTTTTTATACTAGTTAGTAGTTTTGATGCAACTTAAGATCAATAAATGAACTCTTTCAAAGGAATTTATTATAAATTGCTTGAAAATAGCATCAAAGAACGTACACTTCAGTTGAGAAAGAACTGGATTTGCATATCAGCCCTGCCTGCTTATAAGCTTGGGCACAGACTGGAATGCCGTGAGCCTCACTTTCCTGACTCTCACTGTATATTCCTGACTCTGCCTGATCTCACTGTCCCAGCCCTTTACAAGCCTCACTTTCCTAATCATGGGGCTGCATGTAATGACTGCATGGGGTGTGAAATGGAGGAAAAGTGCGTTTGGGACGTGCAGGTCTCTCTAGATGGTGGCGGTCTATTTAGCCACCATTAAGATTATGAGGATTTATGGAGGACAGTAAAAAGGGAGCCAGCTGAGTGCTTTCTCCCTGCTAAGGCCGGTCCTAAATGTGGTTAGAGGGATGTCAAAAGGTGTTAAATGAAAGTTTCAAGAACAAATCCTTTTGTGTAACATTGGCTAAGACAAAGTAAACTGAGTTCTTTTCTTTCAGAACATTCCAGAACTGCTGTCACACAGAGGTGCAGGGTGAGGGTGCAGGGCATTCACCTGCACTGCACTTGTTTGATGACGTCTTGAGCAACAGGTGTGGTGTGGGGCTGTATAGGTCCCTGTTTCCCGTTACCTCCTGGGCCTTTGTCAAGAATGTTCTATCTCACTTAGTTTTGGCTGAGCCATATTTTATGTTGGTCAGAATCGGAGCTTTGCAGTTGGAGGTTCAGTCAGACCAGAGCAACTGTCCTGAGTTTTGATAAACACAGTAGGTCTTCTTGTGCATCTCCTGTCTTCATAGTCTTTCCCCTGGTGTTAATTATCTTTCTTTAGGAATTCCTGGAGTTTTGAGAAGCTCCTTAGTAAAGTGTTCGTGCCACACTCGTCCTTTTATGTAGCTTTTACTATTTACAGCAGAATGGTGTTTTACAGGTACACATCTCAACCGTAACCTGCACAGGATATAGCTAACTGCAGGTTAATTACTGTTCATTAAAACATAAATTGTCAAGTATTGGGTGATTAACAGACATTTAATTCCTTAATTAATATTTGTCCTAATTGCTGCTACTTAGGCCTGCCCTTCTGTGGGTTGGAACAGCACAGAAGCACAGACCCCCTGCCCTCCTCAGGGCACCTGCTGCCTTTGATTTAGACATTGACTTCCTGCTGTTTGAAGAATAACATTTTCCTCTCTCACTCTCCCTCTTGCTTTATTGTGCTAAAAAAAAAAACAAAAACAAAAACAAAAAAGAACTTGGCGTTGATTCTATCTCCCCCTCTTCTTTCCTCTCTGTTGTCCCACACTCCTGAAGCAAAGGAGCCATGATGATTGGCTCCTCTGGGTTCTCCCCGTGCATGCACCCACAGGAGCCACGACTGATTTCTCTGGGCTCTCCCCGTGCA
>NW_003852588.1:67999-85564 GCF_000181295.1 Otolemur garnettii
CCCACAGGAGCCACGACTGATTTCTCTGGGCTCTCCCCGTGCATGCACCCACAGGAGCCATGACTGATTACTCTGGGCTCTACCCATGCATGCACCCACAGGAGTCAGGACGATTACTCTGGGTTCTCCCTGTGCACGCACCCACAGGAGCCACAACTGATTTTTTTGGCTCTACCGGTACATGTACCCACAGAAGACTCTGGAATCTCACCTGCCCAGCCTTTTACCCTGCTTTCAGAAGACAGTAATTCAGAGATTCAGAGTCCAGCCATAGGCCATGGAGGGAGTGGTCTTTAATATAAATGTTTACTTTGGAAAGAAAAGAATGCATAGGTAACCTGGGCCTCTGCATGTGAAGGGTGAGGACAGGGATGGTGGATGGGGCTCGTTAAAACAAATTCCTTAGATACACCAAGGGGTTCTGGGAGCTATGATGGGTGAATTCCAGCCGGGCCCTGCTCTGAATTCATTGTGTATCAAGGACACAGAGCAGCTTGTACTTTGGGAGGTGGGGAAGCAAACCAGTATTTACTCTTAGTGCATCTTATGTCTGTCTTGTAGATGAGGAGATAAGGGAATAGGACTGACTTGATCTTGCCATCCCTTCCCTTTTACCTACAGCCTTCATTCGTTGCACTGCTGCCTCAGCACCTGTTTCTCTGTAATGTTGGGGTCCAGTCTTCTCACTTTACTAGGAAGCCACGTAAAGCCACAGCTAAGTGACAGCAGGCCCACATGCATTTGCTGCTTAGAGATGATATTTCAGAGCTGCAGCAGTGGGTGTTATCCAGATTGTGTCCCATAAACCCAGGAGGCATTACTTGAACAAATAGGAAGAAGCACTGATTTAGACAAAGTCAAACAGATTCAGTTCTGCAGGCCTTTTTGGAGCGTAAGTATGTTTTTGAGTCTCCAGGATAGAAACATGGCAAGTGAGGGTACTCAGCTGGAGTCTGGGCATCAGTTTTTGCATAGTAGTTCTTGAATTTAGTCTTCCTTGAAGTACACTTGGGAGATACCAATTCAGCTGGTACTAATTTCTTGACTGGCCCTTATTCCAAGTGCAGGACAATGAATTACTTCATGGCTCTAGATAACATAAGGAATTTCCTGCTGTCTCAGGCAGGAAAGCTAGTCTCAGCAGTTGCCCTGAACTCTACATTTTGTGCTTAAAAAAGACAAAACATATTTTGAGAAACCACTGGGGACATACTAGGTTGTCACTTTACTATGGACTCAGAGCTATGTTAGGTAGTAGAAAAATTTGTGTGATGCTCTTTTATTCTCTAAGATCATACTTTTATTATTTTTTTTTTAAATCTTACCACATTTCTAAATTTCATTCTCCACTTACTGTTTGAGGATCAAGGGTAAGCTCTTCTCCTGTTGACCATCTGTATCTCTGTGGTGGTCTTACATGTCAGCGTTGCCTCTTTTAACTTCAAAGCTGTGTCTTGCCTCTAACATTGTTTTTGTCCAGATTCTGTTTTATAGAATCAGTATATGGGCAAAAGTGAGGGCAGCCATGTTTATTGTTATAAAAAACAGGAAGTCATTTAAGAATTATTAAGCTCTAATAAGGAGCTCCATTGCACATTTTGCCATCCTTTAAGAGTCAGTACCTATTTAAAAGTAGGATTTTAAGGCTGTGTTCACCAGTTTGATGTAAGGATTCCAAATTGCATATAAAATCAGTACATTGTACCCCATAAATGCATTAATGTATACAGCTATGATTTAAATAAATAAATATATATATATATATATATATATGTGTGTGTAATAAAAGTAGGACTTTATTTTATTTTCTGATACCATGTCTATATAAACAAACTCTGGAGTATTTTGCTCCTGATTTCTCAGTGTGATTTATTTTATGGCTCAGCTTTGGTTCTTTAATATTACAGAGACTTTTCTTCTACTGTATATTTTTATTTTTTATTTAACTCATTTGACAAAAACAAGAAAGTTTTTGCAAAATGGTAGAACCCAACTTTGCTTTATATTTAAATCAAAACCAGAAGGATCTGTCTAGTAGGTAACGTGTAGAAGGACAGACATACACCATTTAATCCCCTTTGTTCTGGGGAATTGACTAATGACTTACACCAGCACGCTTTCCTTGGCGAGTGTCTGTGGTGGTAAGCAAATCCCTTTTCTTTGCTCACACGTAGCAAGGAAAAGTGGCAGCATAGAAAGCTAATTTTGCTCTTCACTGAAGCAGGGAGGATCAGGGATGCTGTGATGCTAAAATGCTTCCCCTTCTTCTGTTTGGCAGGTATCTAAAGCATAGCCTGATGTCAAATCTCTTACCGGCCAGCATCCAGAGTGGCTTTTTATGAGCAAATGAGAGCACCAGTCAGTCATTTGTCTGGTGGCTTCCTATCTAAGAGAAAATGGCTTCTCCCAGAATCTTCAAGGGCTGTAGGGATACAACATCTTGTCCCCTGACATGTTACTAGCTGAGGGATTGAATGACTATTGATTCTCTCTATTCTATATTTTCTTATATCCCATGGCTGTAGATAATATCTGGGAGCCATCAGCAACACAGTACTTTGCTATAAATGGAGACTCAGCGTGAACCAAACACACTAATGATAGAGTTGATTTTCAGTTATTTGCTATAGTTATATTCTATGAAGTCACAGAGAACGCTAAATTAGTGAATGCTGGACTCTTGCTTCTGTGGGAAATAAGAGTTTAGGTTCCTCCGGTCAGAGTGTTTTTGTCAAGTGATCAGCATCTGACCTTGTCTTATGTGTGTGCTTTATGTAATTTATGTTGTTCATTCCTTGCATTGAACCCATGACTGCCAGCACTGTGATTCAGGCTTGGAGGGAGCTTGTCCAACCCTTGTATTTTCTCTTTAAGACTCTTTGTAGCCTCCTTGCCCTTAGGAGCACTAGACTTAAGCACTACACTTGGGGAAATTTTACCAAGAAATATCACCAATAAAAAGCACAAATATGTGAAAAACATGGCACTAAATAGACCACAATAAAGGATTCTTTTGTATAATGTAAAAGTTGAAACCAGACGGAGCTTTGCCTTGTTTCACCTCAGCTGGGATCGTGTGCCTTGAGCAACTCAAAGCTTTTGCTGCTCTGTGCATGTCTACAAATGACCATGACAGCTTTGCAAGTATTGATTTGGGAGTTCCAAATACATTTTAGGGAGTAGGCAAATTCATAACTACAGGATCTGTGATTAAGGAGCATTGCCTCAATTTTCTATTAAAGCCCCCCCCAAAAGTGACTTAAAGTGAAGTTCTGTGTTGTGACAAAATTATTCCAGAATTAAGAAATGTGGCTCTATGATTTTTGTTATACAGAGCTATAGCTTTTCAAGAATCACAATTTAGGTTGGGCTAGAGGGCAAAGGCATTAAAAAAAAAATGTTTGTTTTGGTGAAAATAAATAAAATATGTAATCCAAATCTAACAGCAACAAAAATATAAAAGGTCAGATAAGATCTGAGAGTCATATTTTAATATTAAAGTATTACAAATTCTCAGTAGTACAGTATGTTTATAGAAGACCTGAGTTGTAAGTAAATTGATTTTTATTTCATCATATTTTGTATAATGTTCTAGAGTCTACAAAACAATGAGTATTTTATGGATTTGTTTTGGTACATTACAGTTATGTATTATTAAAAAAATTAGTAATAATATTATAAGCTTGGGGGATATTTAAAATACTGCACATGTAGTATAATTGAAAACAAGTCAAGCCAGGGGCAGGGAATTCTTGCTGCCACTGCTGGAATATGAAGCTCTCACATGGAGTGCAAGGCATATTGTGTTTGGCTGTGATAAAGTATTGCTTTTGACACATGCTTTCTTGTTAACCAGAGTAATGACAGTGTGTTGGTGAGCCAAACAGGAAAGTTTTCTGTAAAAACAGGAGGTTAGATAGTAAATATTTCATGCTTTACAGGCCAGATGCTCTGTGTGGCAACTGCTTAGTTCTGGTGGTGGTGCATGAAAGTAGCCATAGCAATGTGTAAATGAATGAATATGGGTGTGTTCCAATAAAACTTTATCTATAGGCATTGCCAACTGAATTTTGTATAATTCTCATGCATCACAAAATATACTTCTTCTTTGATTGTTTCCTACTGAAGAGAACTATAAAAGCTACGTCTTTAGCTTATGAGCAACACATAAACAGGAGATGGGAAAGTTTTGCCCGTGAGCTTTTGTTTGTCAACTCTTGTCTTAAACTTGATGTTGCTAAAACTGCATCCTATCACTCTTCCTTGTATCTATGTTTCTAGGTCAGATAGGTGATTACTTAAATCTGGAAGTAAAAATTTTATAATGTATATCAGTGCCTCAAAGGACAGATATGTACATGTACATATGCATGGTTGTGTAGTTTATGTATGTATATATGGTCTCTCAACTTGATAGTTAAGGCAAAATTTGGAAGTAAAATAGACCTAGAATTATACCCCAAATCTGTAACTACTTGTGCAACCTCAGAAGAGTCATCGTAGTCAACCCTAAAAGAGAGTTAGCGTGATCTACCACGCATGTTTAACCAGGGAACATTAGGTGTAATATATACAAAAGATACCTGGGACATGAAAGTATGCTGATAAGTAAATGTTTTTTTCATTACTGAATTATTCTTTTTTAAAAAAGACTTAATGTGTAGACCCTAAAGACCCTCAAAGCCTTACATCTAATACAGAAAATTTTCAATATATTGTGTTCTGTTTAATAAAAATAAACATGGCACATCCCCAAATTGTTTTTGTACACTGTTCTTTCCTCTTGTTCCATTGTTACCATTGTTGCTCTTAGGTTGCCTTTTCCTCTGACCTCAGTTTTGGACTTGGATCCTGGTGTTTTTAAATGTTCTAGTGATTTCCACTGGGTTCTGCATACTCTTTTTATGCTTCACTAGAACAATACCTGTACTTTCAATAGAGTAGTTCTTTATTTGACAAATAGAGGCAAAATATTAACTTTCCTTCTGAAGCCTTCCTCGTAAGGGCACTGGCTTAAAAGGAGGACAAAATAGAAAACTTGCCAGACAGCATGAATTCATGACAATGAAATCTTTAATGGGATTCTGAAATGTGTTTTTAAGAAATCAGGTTACAGGTACAGGACACAACTACAAGAGAGACTCTGACTAACAAAAGCAAATATTGTAACCTAGTTGTTTGTACCCTCACATAACCTAAGAGGGAAAAAAAAAAGAAACCAGGTTATGGGCCAGGTGCCAGTGGCTCATGCCTGTAATCCCAATACTCTGGGAGACTGACACAGGAGGATTGCTTGAACTCAGGAGTTTGAGACCAGCCTGAGCTAGACTGAGACCCATCTCTACTGAAAATAGAAAAACTAGGTGGAGGTTATGGTGGCCATATGTAGTCCCAGCTACTGAGGAAGATAAGACAAGAGGATTGCTTGAACTCCAGAGTTGGATTGCTGAGGTATGATGACACCACGGCACTCTACCCAGAGTGACAGAGTGAGACTCTATCTCAGAAAAAAAAGGAAACCAGGTTAAGATGGGCCTCATCTTTTGAGCTGCATGTTTTAACACTCTTGTTTGTTATAAAAGAAAACAATTCCCAGTGGTCAAGTATTTTAGGTTAGTAGTCAGTCTAAGAATGCTCTACAGCATCTAAATTCAGACATTGTTGTTTAATGATATTTATTTCAAAATGAGAAACTTTGAAGTACAAATCATAGCTACTTTGTAATTGTGAAATGTAATGAAATTGTTATAAACTGAATTGTAAACTTGATAAAGCACCTAATAAAACATATGCTTATAAGTCCCTTAGGAGTTTATTAAGAGCTAGAAAATGGATTTTTGAAAAACTTCCTTCAATTTTTAAAGGAACATTAAAGTTACTGCTTCAATTTTATAACATATGATTTGCCTTCTTAGGTATAAACACATAACTATGTGACATAAGAAACTTTTATTTACATATTATGCATTAGTTGTGTAGATGTGCACACATGAACTTATCCACAAAGAAAGTTTTCCTTCTTTGAACTCTGCAGTTAGGTCTATGTAAGTCAATGCTGGAACCTGTCAAATACTGAGAGGTTTACTTTCTAATTAACTGAAAGGGGCAGGCCATTGTCCTTTGAGTGTATTTATGATTAGATTCTATCTTTCTTTGCCTCTTGATTTTCTAGTTGGAATAAAAGACTGAGGGGAGAAAATCAAGTTGCAGAAATAAGCATGAGTTTAATTCTTCTGTGTGGCCTTCTTGCTGGACATGTGAAGTGCTTTGGCCTGTTGCCAGATCTCTTTGCTCTAGTCCAGTAGGGATGAAAGGCCCAGTGTATGCTGAGTCATCTGTAGCTTCTTCTAGCAGGCTGAAGCTCAGCATTGAAGGTTGTGTTGTGTCCCGGCGCCCTGGCGTGTGTGGTGTGGAGAAAGTGTGGTTCTCTGGCAGAGAAAGACCACATTACTTTTCTATGAAGGCCTTATTGCTGGAACCTGTCATTGACTTTGTCTTGTTCTGTTCTTTCATCATTCATTTTCCTTATTTTTTCTCTAACTACACATTAAAGTTTATAAAACTTATTCTCAGATCTTAGATTTTGATTAAAGGACTCAGAATTTTTTAGTGTAAAACCTCTGAGGATCATCCATTCTTTGACATGACAGATGAAAAATCAGATTCAAAGAAGTTGAAGTGGTTTCTCGAGGGCTATAATTTTCTTGGCCCCTTTCCTTTCACTTTCCTTTTCTTTCATAGGGCCCTGGCCCTATATTAGTTTAAATAAAATATTATAAATTAAATTTACGTGTACATATAAGCATATTTTGTATGACCACAGCATCCCTTCAAAGAATAAGGATAATTCTATTTTTATTAGAGTTTCAGTCCTTTTGGTTGATCAGGTAAAGTATAATTTCTATAGGAAGGACAGTTTTGATGAGGAAAGGGATCTTCATCTTCATGTTATGCACCTGGTTTCATGTTATGCACAGTGCCTAGAAGAGAGGTGACGGGTAGAGCTTAGAGTTGAATGAAGGCATGAATCAGAGGGAGGAGGGAGAAAGGGAGCTGAAAGGGAGCCGAGGGAGGGAGACAAGGAAGGCAGAGGGAAGGTAGGAAGGTCTGATGGACATTTCTGGGTTAGGATTTCAAAATACATTTTTGTGACCACAGCAATGGTGCTCTTGGGTAGCTGGTGGCAGTGACATCAGCAGCCGTTGACTGTCCTTGCAGGAGCTGTTGTGTCAGAGCAGACAGCAGGTTCCTGAGGTGCCTACTGTGGGTGTTTCCTATGAGGCAGCTTATGACCCTTACCCAGGGGCCCTGCTGCGAGGGCCTCTGGATGCTTTTTCCTATACTTGCTCTCAATTTCCATCTTCCTGTCCTGCTGTCCATTGTCCTCTGATAGACTTTAGTAGAAGAGAGATAAAGTCCATTCAAAGAATATCCATGCATTTTTTCCTTTCTTTCATGAATAATAAGCTTATGAAGAAAACAAAGTTTGATGTCATTTCTCTTTTTATGCTGTGCCTCTTCTCCCCGCTGGGTGTGTCATATTTTACTACAATGGTATATGGCTCAATGTTGTCCAGCCTAGCAAGGGGTCCCGAATGACTTCTTGTACCTGTAGTCTAGGGGCCCCCTGAGTTTCTTCCATGTGGGGCTCTGCTGAGTGCTTCCTCCAGAGACATGAAATCTGTCCTAAGAGTGAAGGTTTTGCTCTGGCACTGTGTAGAAGTGAAAACTATGTATTTGGAGCCAAAATGATTGCATTTAAAGATTATATCTATGGTAGACATCATTGCATTTTTTTTCGACATTTACCTTAAAGCTTTTCATTTTTTGAAACATGAAATTCTTGAGGAATTTTTGCATGAATTGATAAATAAGATACAGAGTGATATCTTTATAATGCACATAACGTGCTCCGTAAATGGTAAATTGATAATTAGTTTTATAAATAGAAATTTTTTATGGAAAAATTTATGAAGTCACACACAGTAGCAAAGAATAATATTCCTGTATACATGTTATATTCCTGTATACATGTTATATTCCTGTATACATGTTACTCAGTTTCTCCAAATGGTGACATTTTACAAAACTGTAGTATGATATCACAACCAGGGTATTGACATTGTTACAGTCTGCAGAGCTTATTAGACTTGTGCATGCATGTGTATTTAGTTTGGTATGATTTTGTCACCTAAGTAGGTTTGTGTATCCACCACCACAGTGAAAACGCTCAGCACTTCCAAAGACACAAGGATTGTTGAGGTTGTCTGTAAACAAACCCATCTACCTCCAGCCTCATCTTCCTTCGTTCCCCACCCTCGGCAACCGCTAATCTATCCTCCATTTCTAAAATCTTGGCATTATAAAATGTCACATAAATGGACATAAATGTTCTGTAATGTCACATAAATGGATCCATAGGGTATGTAATTTGGGAGATTGGCTTTTTTCACTCAGTGTAATTCTCTGGGGCTTCACTCAAGTTGGGCATATCAATAATTGGGTGCTTTTTTTTTTTTTTTGAGGAAGTGTCTCACTATGTTGCCCTTGGTAGAGTGCCATGGCATCACAACTCACAGCAACCTCAAACTCTTGGGTTTAAGTGATTCTCTTACCTCAACCTCCTAAGTAGCTGGGTCTACACAAGTTAGGTGCTTTTTATTGCTAAGAAGTGTTCCAAGGTAAGGATGAAACACAGTCTGTTTAGTGCTTTACCAGTTGAAGGACATCTGAGCTGTTACCATTGGTTTGGCTGAATAAAGCTTCTATAAACATGGATGTACAGGTTTTATGTGAATGAAAGTTTTCATTGCTCTGAGTTAAATCTCCAAGAGTGCAGTTGGGTTGTGTTTTAAGACTTATGGTCTTCCTGTTCTGTTGTGAGTCAGTCCCCTGGTCATATAGTTTCTTTCTATTATAAATGGAAGTTAAAATAATGTTCATATGGATCTTTAAAACAATAGCCTGACAGCTGACACTTTTAGGCAATTAATCAAGTTTAAGAAAACTGATTAGCCTCTTAGACCAGCTCTTCTATCTCTTTGAGCCGTAGTTTCTACAAAGTGGCTCCCTTATCTCAGAAAAGTCCATCCTTCTTAGAACCTCAAGCTATATTGCCATTTTCCTCCTGTCTTGCTCCTCCAGTGATAAAGGAATTGCTAATGCCCACTTGATTTCAGCACTGTGGAAATGTTTATACCCTATCTCTGTAATTCACACCTCTGTGGTCTGACTTTCAGTTAGTGCAGTCTCTTCTCTGTGTTGCTAATAGAGCATCTTTGCAGGTGTCCCCTCCCTGTAGGCAGAGTCTTCTGTAACCTGGCCCCTGTAGTCTCAGGTCCCAATTCTGTTCCTGCCATGGGCATCCACCTTGGGGCCCTCATACACACCCTGGAATGAACATCACCCTCCTCACACTGTCACTCATTCTCACCCTGAGGCTATTGGCTCAAATCTCACCCCCAGGTGGAAAGTCCTTCTAGTGGTCTCGTCTAGAACTTGGACCACTGGCCAGCAGATGGTAGGCTCATGAAGGAATTAACAAGTGAATCAAACTGTGTGTTTTATATGTAGGAGATTATTGCTAAAAGTCTGACAGAATGAGTAAATAATGTAAATCTTTCTCAATTTTCCAGGTGATTTTTGAAGTGATAACTTCTGGACACCAAGGCTACCTCGCTATAGATGAAGTGAAGGTGTTAGGACATCCATGTAGTAAGTCGTCTCTACTTTTAAATATCTGGATATATCATTGGGGGCATATTTATATTAAAGAGTAAGAGGAGGGACTAAAACCTGGGGAAGTCATCCTGACAAGAGATTTCCCTGACAAATCTCCAGGTGTTGGTTTGCTAGCCTGGAAATCCAAAAGCATGTTGTTTCATGTGTAAATGTCGGGGTTTGTATCTAAGTATCTTAAAATGATAATCGGGAAAGAGGAATAAAGGAATTCCTTAGTATGCGTGAACATCCTTGCAAAGAGTGTGTTTATTTACTGCCATGATTTTTGGATTGCCCCTTTCGGTAGTAGCACAGGGTTAAATACTGAGAATCCACACATTTTGTTCTTAAGTCCAGTATGTAGTTATCACATAATTTCAAACAGTATAGCCCCAAACAGGCCCCAAATCTGTCAAATATAAGACCAAATATAATGTAGGTGTCATAAACTACTTGGGGACCCCAGAAATGGCCTCTTAAAAAGTACAATGGGTGATAGACAAACACATTTATTTACCATCCAGTATGAACAATTCTTAACAATTTGTCACATTTGTATGCAAACTAAATAAATGAAACAGTGCAGATTGCTAGCCCTGTTCCTTCCTTCCAGCCAGGAGCCCCCACAGTGGTGAGCTGGTCGTTGCACCTCCATCTGCACAGTCTCTAGTCCACACACAGCAGCAGCAGCCACAGACTGTAGCTGCTTTAAGCAGACAAGGCATTCTATTGAAAGAGAATTGGCTGACAAATAGAATCCCTGAGAATACTGGTGCTGTAGGCTCAGATAATGAGCAGGTGCCCAAAGTGAGGTTATGCAGGCGGACCACAGAGACTGTGAGGATGCGGGGAGCTGGTGCTGTGCCTCTGCCCACCTTACTGTGGGAGGTGACCCTTCCCGAAGTAGATATTCTTTACTGACTACGGGGCTTTGTGTCTTCAGTTTGAGGTGCAAAGCCCCAGGTGGGATTGTCATGTTGGCCAGGCTAGATTCAGTGCTCATTCCCTGCTAGTATTTGGCATGATTTAGAGAAGCAAGGGCCTGGCTTTTTTGCTCTGTCATGGGAATTAGCCCTTGATTTTTACCAAGATTCATACAGCACTAAGCAGTCACACTGCAAATGCCTGTGCATTCATGTGTGCTGTGTTTCCCAAGATCACTATGTATTCATAAAGGAAGAAAGGGAAGGTTTGCCTTTTGTAAGTGCTAATGAGTGGTGTCAAACTGTATGTCTTTCTCTATATTCTTGGGTTTTATCCCCACTTGGCATTACTTCTTTTAGGTCATTCTGTGATATTCTATCATATAAATAAACTACATTTAAAAAATTCCTTTATGAACGTTCAGTGTGTCCCCCAGTTTTCCTCCATGAGAACATTGCTGCAGGGAGCATCCGCGGATGTGTCTCCCAGTGCAACGTGCCTCAGTGGAGTATATTCTTAGAAGCTGAATTGCCAGGGTGGAGGGAGTTTTTAGTTTTATAAGATGCTGCGAAATTGCTACAAAAAGTGTCTGAACCAGTTTATATTCCCAGAAGCACTGCATGAGAGTTTTATTTTTCCTATATCTTTTCCCAAAATTGATATTGTCAGACTTTAAATTTTTGGCCAGCTGAGAGATGGCAGCCTGCTTTATTATTAGGTTCTGTGGCGTTACAGAGAAACTGGCTGGTTCCTACATTCCATGGATCTCTGCTGATGGCGCCTACCCAGATAATGGCAGCATGGTTCTATTAGAAATATAAACACTTACAAGAATGTCTTAGCTTTTTCTTACATGGATTTAAATAGATCATTAGGCCCCCCTCTGTATTACAGAGAAGATCTGTGTGGTTGTTATCTGACGGGGGTTTTGACATAGTTGTCTAATTCCGTCTGAAGGGGCTTTGCTCTCCCATATCTGTATTTGGTATTCTAAAGCTCACCGAACACGCAAGTTAACTCACAGCCATCCTCTCGTTCATTACTAAGGTAGTCAATACTGTCGTATCATTTTACATTTATCTTTTTTTCTGTGTCAGCAAGGCTAAGGAGTTCAAGATGAATTTCTAACCCTTCCCACTTTCCCAAAAAGGCAGGAAAATGATCAAGGCTGTACCTAATTGAAACAGCAGGGCAGATTTAGGAAGTGGAATACAATTACCTGAGCTGGAACTTGGCCAAATTCCCAGAGTAATAGCCTCTGGCTGGACAAACGCCATAGGATTTTCTGATACATATCCGTGGACTCTGATCTACCTCTTATTAGGATGTAAAAGAATAAGAGCCAGAAATACTGCACACCTACTAAGTGCTGAATGCTCCAGTGACATATGCTGTCTCCATTTCTTAGAGCAGACTTCACTGCAAGGCAGACGTTGCCCTGGGTATGCGTGTGGTGGGACAGCCAGGGTTGCTCAGGGCTTCCTGTTAGCTCCCCTAGGTTCTTTCTTCATCTGGCCACTGGCCACCATAGTAGCTCCTGAAAGGTGCCACTGAATTTCAGTCACTGTGTTCAGCAAAGTCATAAAGACTTATCCTTCTGCCAGTGCATTCCAAAACTGTGTCTCCTGCAGTTTTTGTTCTGCCCCAGGAGGCCGCTTCCTATGGCCAGAGAAACGGCGTTTAGGTTCTCTCCCTTGGAGAATACCCGTGCTAATCCCTAATTGGCTTTGCGAACTGCTGTGAGGAGGCAAGGATTGCAAACGGGCTCTATACCAAGGTGATGTATGTAGGACAACAGCGTTTTGAACTGTAAGCCTTAAATGGTTTTAATGATAGCCCTTCTGTAGTTGTTTTCCTCAGTATCTAAGTTTATGGGGAAAACATGCAAATAGAGATTTTAAGGAAGGCAATAGTTTGGCTTTCAAATGGAAAGTATTACAGGTAATATTTTATGAGATTTCCTAACAAGATTTCTTAATAATAATCAATTATTTTGAAATTTTGATGCTCATTAAATTTAAGTCCTAAAGAAGCATAAATATTTCATATCCAAAAATGCACTTCCAAATGGATGCAGAATTGCTGAATGTCATTTACTTCACCATAAAGGCTCCTATTTGGATTCATATAGGTTTATGGGTAGGCATTACAACATTTTTTAATAGTAGCTGTTCTGATACAAGTATACAGTTGCTCATAAAGTTGATTTTAATGTAGTGACGATAAGATGCAAGACCAGCTTGAACGTGGAGATGGCTGTGCAGAATCAGCAGCTCTCTAGCTTGCAACCATTTCTAATAAACATAGAGAATTCTTGTATTTGGTATGCATGCTAAAAAATATGTCTTGAATTTGGTTAAATAATCTTGGTAGGAAAAACTGAAGAAACATTTTATCAGCTTCATAATGTTGTCTCCTGTTTTTAAATACATCTAAGCCACGCATAAATGAGTGTTTCTATTATACCTGGAGTGTTGATATATATTTTTAGATCTTATAAACCTGAGAGAATTTTAACAGGTTTGTTGAGCTATAATTCATATGCCATAGAGTTTACCCATTTAAAGCATATGATTCGGTGGCTTCTAGTATGTTCACAGAGTTAGCTGACCTTTAAATACTTTCTGTGCCCCCCAGTAGACCTCGTACCCACTAAGGGTCATTCTCCATTCCCTCTGGCCCCCAATCCCGGACCTAGACAATCGTTATTTACTTTCTATCTGTAGATTTGCTTGTTCTACAATTTTATTTAAATATAGCCATGCAATACGTGGCCATTTGTGCCTGGCTTCTTTCACTTAGCAAAGTATATCAAAGTTCATCCACGTTGTAGCCTGTATCAATACCTCATGCCCATTTCAAGCCAAGACATAGCCCACTGTATAGATAGATACACCACATTTTATTTAATCACTTATCAGTTGATAGACATTTAGATTGTTTTCACCTTTGGATATTGTCAATAAATAATACTGCTGTGAACATTTGTGAACAGATTTTTGTATGGAGATACCTTTTCAGTTCTCTTGGCTGTATATTTGGAGGAGGAATTGCTGGGTCTCATTGTAACTTTGTTTAGCATTTTGAGGACCTCTGAGGTTGTTTTTCACATTGACTGCACCATTTCACATTCCAAAGAGCAGTGCATGAAGATTCCTGTTTCTCCATATTCTTGCCAGTACCTAATGTCTGTTTATATTACAGCCATCCTCTTGGATTGGAAGTGCATCTCTTTGTGGTTTGGATTACCTGATAGTTAGTGACGTTAAGCATCTTACCATGTGTTTATTGGCTATTTGTATATCTTTTTTTGAGAAATATCTGTTCAGCTCCTTTCTCCATTTTTAATTGAATTATCTACCTTTTTATTCAATTGGAAGAGTTTTATAGATAGAGAGGTAGATACAAATAAATTCCTTAACAGACACATGATTGGAAAATATTCCTCCCTCAATCCATGGGTTTTTAAAACAAATTCTTAATTGCATCCTTTGCAGGAAAAACTTTTTAAATTTTAATAAAGTTGTCTATTTTTTCTTTTCTCACTCATGCCAATTGTATTATTTAATGTTTTATCTAAGCATGCTTTGCTTAATCCAGTATCGTAAAGGTTTACCTCCATGTTTTCTCCTAAGAGTTTTATAGTTTCAATTATTACATATAGGTCTAAGAAGTGTTTGGAGTTAATGTTTGCATATGCTGTAAGAAAGTGGTGCACCTGTCTTCTTTTTATGTATGGACACCCCATTACTCCATTGGGATTTGTTGACAGACTATTTATTATTTTCCATTGAACTGCCATGGCACCCCTGTTGAAAAATCAGTTAGCCATTAATATAAACGCTTATTTCTGTGCCCTCAATTCAGTTCAGTTCAGTTGACTTATATGACTCTTCCTCTGCGTGTACTCCACTGCTTTTAGTAACTGTGACTTAGTAAAAATTTTGAAATTGGGTCCTATGAATCCTTCAACTTTATTCTTTCAATATTATTTTACGTGTTCTTAATGATTTCAGTCAAAAAAAAAGGAGCTGGGATATTCATAGGAATTGTGATAAATCTGTAGATTGCTTTGGGTTGAGAGTTTATTGCCATCTTAACAATATTTGGTTTTCTGATCTGTGAACACAGGATGCTCTTCCTTTTGTTGAGGTCTTTCAAAATTTCCTTCAGTAGTGTTTGTAGCTTTCAGAGTAGGAGTTTTGTACTTCCTTTGTAAAATTATTCCTAAGTATTTTATTTTGATGTTATACAAAAATATCATGGAGTTGTATTAAAGAAATTCATTTCATAATGTTCATTGCTAGCTTGTAGAAATACAACAAGTTTTTTTGGATATTGACCTTGAGACCTTGTATATTATATTCTGAGAGTTGACACCTTCCTGAACTTATTAGATCTATTTTTTATTTTTGACTGACCATTAGGCTTATTTATATACATAGTCAGCATGTCCTTTTCAAGACGTGTATTCAGATTGCTACTTTTTCAATCTACATGCCTTTTATTCTTTTACTTGCTTGTTTGCTGCAGGTAGAACCCCCCAGGATAACCTTGAATAGAAGCAGAAAGAGCAGAAGTGCTTGTTTTGTTGTTAATATTAAGAGGAAGCCTTCAGTCTGATGAAGGTGATGCTAGCATCACATTATTTGTAGAATCTTGTTTTCTGTGATGAAGTTCCTTTTTATTTTTAGTTTGTTGAATGTTATTATCATGAAAGGTTTTTGGTTTTACTAAATCCTTTTTCTTTGTCTATCAGATTATCATGTGGTTTCTGTTTCATATTCTGCTGGTGTGGTGTGTTTTATTGATTAATTTTTGGATGTTAAAGCAACCTAGCATTCCTAGGATAAATCCCACTCAGGCATGGTATATAATCTCTTTATATGTTGTCATATAGCACATTAAATAGAAAGTTATTTGCATGTATGCTGCCTTGAATTCTGAAATCAGTTGAATACAGTTATATAGAATTGTGACCACTAAATCATGGAAAAGATTCAAAGCCCTTATAAACTTTATGTTGCATAAATAGAACACAAAATCCAAGACTATTGTGTATTACTACTAAGACAGTATGAAATAATTCAGCAGTTTGTTTAAACATTAAGAAATGCAAAATTCACAATATGGTTTCTTAAGTTCAAAATTAATCTTTGTAAAAAATGTTTTTTGGTCATTTATTAACTTTCATGGCCGTATATTATTGGCCTATTTCCAAATTTAGATTATTTTATGAATACTCCTTAACTAGTGTAATAATAGCAACAAAGTATAAATTAAAATTGTCTTTGGAATTGTGTTCTTCTTAATAAAGGCAAAACTGTGCACTTTGGCTGAGAGATGTGTAGGACCCAGAATTGACATTTCATTTTAAACATGTAGGAACTTAACTTGGATTTTTCTCCAATGGATTCTCATTCTTTAAGACACAAAAATAACTCTAAAAGTTATTTTTAGTGCTTAGCTTACTTTTTTCTGATAAGAGTGTTGAATGTTTTTCCATTTGAATAATTCTTACATTAAGGCCTATTATTATTGGGCAGTGCCTGTGGCTCATTGGGTAGGGCCCTGGCCCCATATACCGAGGGTGGCAGGTTAAAACCTGTCCCTGGCCAAACTGCAACAAAAAAATAGCCGGGCATTGTGGGGGCTCCTATAGTCCTAGCTACTCAGGAGGCTCAGGCAAGAAAATCGCCTAAACCCAGGAGTTGGAGGTTGCTGTGAGCTGTGTGATGCCACGGCACTCTACCGTGGGCAATAAAGTGAGACTCTGTCTCTACAAAAAAAAAAAGACGTATTATCATTATTATTATTCTTATTGTTATTGTTACTATTACCTTTGAGATAAGATTTTGCTCTGTCATGCAGGTTGGAGTGGAGTGGCACTATTATAGCTCACTGCAGCCTTGAACTCCTGCGCTCAAGCCATCCTTCTATCTCATTCTCCAGAGTAGCTGGGGCTTTAGATGTGAGCCACCAGGCACAGTCAGTTCTTCTACCTTTTGCTGAGATGGAATCTGACTGTGTTGCTTGGTATGGTCTTGAACTCCTGGCCTCAAGTGATTCCCCTTCCTTGGCCTCTCAGTGCTGGGATTATAAGCATTAGCCACTACATCCAGCCTAGACAGATTCTTAACTTGTAAGCAAAACAAAGTTAATTTTGACCCAAAACTTGTTATGATTAAAGTTGCTTCTCCCAGTGTTTACCACTTTGAGATATCATCTAACTCCAGAAAGAGTAGCCCACATAACAAAAACCTAAAACTTCAGATGTTGGTGTGGATGTGGAGAAAAGGGAACACTTCTGCACTGCTGGTGGGAATGCAACCTAATATGTTCCTTTTGGAAAGAAGTTTGGAGAACACTCAAGGATCTAAAAGTAGACCCGCTGTTTGATCCTGTAATTCCTCTACTTAGTGTATATCCAGAAGAACAAAAATCACTTTGCAACAAAGATATTTGTACCAGATTGTTCATTGCGGCTCAATTCATAATAGTCAAGTCATGGAAGAACCCCAACTGCCCATAGACCCATGAATGGATTAATAAATTGTGGTATATGTATATCATGAAATATTATGCAACATTAAAAAAAGATGGAGACTTTGCCTCTTTTATGATTGATTACATGGATGGAGCTGGAACATGTCCTACTTAGTAAAGTATTTCAAGAATGGAAGAAAAAGTACTATTATGAAACCAATTTATAATTACACTTTCATATGAAAGAAAAATCACAACTATAGCCCAAGATGAAGGAGGGAAGAGGAGGGTCATGGGAGGGGAGGGGGAGGTTTGATGATGGGAGGGTAAATGGCGAGACTACACCTATGGTGCATATTGCAAGGGTACATGTCTAATCTATTAAGCATAGAGTATAAAGGTCTTAACAAGACAATTAAGTAAATGAGGTGAAGG
>NW_003852588.1:85977-134359 GCF_000181295.1 Otolemur garnettii
ATTATATTATATAAACAATTCCAAATTGTTTATAGAATCAGCATATTATACCTCATAAATGCATTAATGTATACATGATCTATGTGTTTATGACTCAATAAAAAAATATTAAAGTTGCTTGCTTTGGTAACAGAAGTTGGCCTTTTTAGACCTATAAACGATTCATATACAGCAAGTCCCCAAGTTGTAAACATCTGCTTTATGTACAACCCAACTTGCAGATGGAGGTTATGCATATTACAGTAAGTCTCCAAGTTACAATCATCCAACTGATGTACAACTCATACTTACAAATGGAGGCTATTACAGGTAATAGGTAAATGTGCCTATTCCAACTTATATACAAATTCAATTTAAGAACAGACCTACAGAACCTATCTCGTTGTAACCCAAGGGCTGCCTGTAATGGGATTGGTAATAATATTGTTTTCCTCACACCTAAATGTAAGGATTTATATTACTTAATACACATAAAGAAGTTATAACCATGCTTAGCAGATTCAAAGAACTTATTAGCTATTTATTATTAGTAGTAGTAGATACTATACCTTGATAGACTCTTAGAATTAGTTAGCTGAAAATCATAAAGCTAAATAGCTAAAGTGGTTGATTTCTTAGATTGGGGAATTTAGTTGTGTTCATTTTAAAATTTAAAACAATGTTTGCAAAATACATTGGTCTTCAGTGTTAGAGTACACAGTACCAGACTGGTCTTTTTGGCAGCAGTTAGCTCTGTGTTTGTGATGACAGGTTATATAAATAGAACCATTAACTGTTTATTCTGGCAGCCGGGCCAGAAATCCAGTACATTTCAACTTAAGCTATTACACCAAAATGTAAATTGAAATGGAAGGGGTTAGGTAATAGTCCTCTTGACCTACTTCACTTTGCACTTTGATCTTGCACATTACCTCATCTCTGATTTTTTTGCTAGTATTTGGAGATAAACTTGAAGAATCAATGATAATGAAACATCTACAAAAAGATTTGCATCTTAGTGATTTTTTTGTGGCTTTGGGACCACAGGCTGATTAATTGAGATCAATTAATATCCCAAACCTCTATTCTTTCTTAGTAAGAAAGTATGAGCTCTTTTCTCATTTCCAGTGATAGATCAGTTATTTGAAGTAGTAAGGAACATTTTTGAGAAGCAACAGTATGGCTGGGATGAGAGAATAGGATACTCATACCAAGAATCTGTTTGTTATTCATAGAAGATATTTAGTTTTTAGAACTCCTACAGATTTCAGAAAAAAGCTGGCATAGCATTTTGAAAGGGTATCCAGGAGACAAATGGGCCTATAAATTTGGAAGAGAGAATGTTTCATTTTGAATATGAGATAGATTGAAATTTTCTGTTCTAAGGTGGTATACCAGAGTTACGATTAAAGTTGTTTAGCAAGGTTCAGAGCATCCAACTCAACCTGAAATCTAAGTTTTTCTGTCTGTAGAGCTCTTTGTCTTGGGCTCTTTTCCCATTTCCAGTGATAGATCAGTTATTTCAAGTATTTCAGAACATTTTTGAGGGCCGGGTATCAGGCATACAGAATGTCTTGCTTGCATCATTTTGCTTACTCTTTATACATCCCCTATGAAGTAAGCACTTAAAAATTTCTATTTTATGAGTAAAAAGATTCTAAGACTTAGGTGTTAGAACTTTTGCATGCATTCAGAGATGGTAAAGGGCTGAATGAAGTATTGATGCTTGAACATACATATGTGCTGAAAATCCAAACCTAAAGTTGTGTCAGCCTGAAATGGCTTGCCACCTGAAAATGGTTCTAGGATTTACAGAACTGGACAAGGAAAATCCAGGCATCTTAAAACATTAGAAGATTCTATAAATCTTTAATATTTATTGAAAAAATGTAAACCCATTTTTAGTAGAAAGTTTATGCATTAAACATTGTATGTCTTCATCTGGTTTCCATTTGAGGTGTGGCTTTATTATCTTGGCCACATTTTTTTTTTCTGGCACCCTTTTCCTTAAACAAACAACAGTATTTCCTAAAGGCAGTCAGTTACTTCCAGGGGATGGTCCCTCCCCAGATATAATTTGAGTAGAAGCATAAATTCTTTAGAACCTTAATGTCATTATGAAAGGTGTGGACAGTCTTTGAGAAGGCCACCTTGAGGATCACAGTAACTCTAAAGAAGTGGAACTGTCATTCTGTGCAACTGGTCTATATTAAAGATAAATATAAACAGAAAAGAGTGCACATCACACAATTGTATCTTTGACCCCCTACTTAAAAGCGTAAGTTGTATTCTCACAGACAGCCCCCCCGGACACTTATTACAGCCAGCCCGAGGTGTCCAAGGGAGCTTGGTTCTAGCACTCCCTCTGCAGGTGCTGAAGTCCCTTACATGAAATGCCGAACATCCTCCTGTGTACCCTAAACCGTCTATATAGATTACTTCTAAAACCTAATATAGTGTAAATGTTGTGTAAATAGTTGTTAAATATACTTTTGTATTTTATTATCATATTGTTAATTTATATGCGTTTTTAAAAATAGTTTTGATCCACGGTTGGTTGAATCCAGAGATGTGGAGTCCACATATAGGGAGGGCTGACTGCATTGGCAGACTGCATTGCTATATGTGCATTACTACGTTTGAAACATGGCACTTAGGTGAGCTGTCACTCAGAGCCAGGCTTGCTATGGATGAACAGACACTTAGCAGAACCAATGACAACCCTCATATTCAAATATTTTATTATTACTAAGTTCGCTGACAGTGCAGAGTGCAAGCATTTTGTAAGTTTCCCAAGAAAGATTACAGAAGTTAATACTTAGTATATTTTAAATGTACAACAGGAACTTATTTCTCACAGTTTTTGAGATTAGGTTGGGGCATAGTCGTGTTATGGTGAGAGCCTCTTCTGGCTGCCTTTCTTGCTGTGTCTTTGCATGGCAAACAGGATGAGAGAAATCTCATTTTTTCCTTTGCAAAATAAAAAAATATTGATCTTATTTTTAATTGACACATAATTATACATATTTATGGAGTACGGAGTGATATTTTATACATAAATACAAATATAATGATGAAATCATGGTAATTAACATATTCTTCCCCTCAAATATTTATCATTTCTTTGTCCTGGGAACACTCCCAGGCCTTCTTTCTAGCTATTTGAAAACATAAAGTAAATTGCTTTTTACTGTAGTCACCCTGCAGTGCTATAGAACACTAGAAGCTATTGCTTCCAGCTAAGCTGTAATTTTGTACCTATTAACCAACAAGCTCCCTGTGCCCCAGCCCCCCATCCTTTACAGCCTCTAGTAACCACTATTCTACTCTCTTCCTCAAACGATCAGCTTTTTTGGCCTCCATGTATGAGGGAAAACGTGCAATATTTGACTTTCTCTGCTGTGCTTCCTTCATTTAACATAATGCCCTCTAGGCTCACTCATGTTTCTGGGAATGACAGGACAATACTTAATATTTTTGAAGAGGTGGTAAAAAGTGCACTCTCACACCCTGCTGTTAGAAATATCAATTATTTTAAGCTTTATGGAAAGCAGTTTGACAGTTTGTTTCAATAGTCCTTTAAAAATGTATATTTTCCTATAATTTGATTTATACATAACTGATGTACATATTTGAGGGTACATGTGATTCTTTAATACAGTCATATAATTTGTAAAGATCAAATCAGTGTAATTGGGATATCCATCACCTTAAATATTGATTTCTTGTATTGATTAACCATGATGTACACATACGGAAGTAAAATTCAATGGAAATTTAATGGGGGTGTGTGGGTAGGAGGGGCAGGGTAAACTCACCTAATGGGTGCAGTGCACTTGTTTCTGGGTGAAAGCACACTTACAACATTAACTTCAAACGAATAAATTATGTAATCAAAAAGTGTGTACTCTTGTAAGAGTGTAAAAAACTCTGAAATTAAAAATAAATTTTTAGAAATGTATCCCTTCTTTATGCTAAAAACATTCAAATTATCTTAATCAACTCCCTTCATGCTACCTCCGCCCTCCCCTCCCCTCCTCTGGTAGCCATCAGGCCACCCTGTCTTCATGACACCCACTTTTCTGGCTCCCAAATGTGAGTGAGAACAAGCAGTATTTGGTGTTCTGTGCTTGGCTTATTTTACTTAACATAATGGCCTCCAATTCCATCCATGTTGTTACAAATGACAGGAGTTCCTTCGTATTTATGGCTGAATAATATTACTTTGGGTATATACTATATTTTCTTTATCCATTCACTCACCAATGAGTACTTAGGTTGATTTCATGGATTTACAATTGTGAATAGTGCTACAGTAAATATGGGAGTGGAGGTAACTTTTTAATATATTGATTTCTTTTAATATATATATATATACCAAGAAGTAAATTTGCTGGATTATATGGTAGCTCTATTTTTAGTTTTTTGGCAAACTTCTTTCTATACAGTTTTTCCTAGTGGCTGCACTAATTTACATTTCCATCAACAGTATAAGAAGACCCTCCTTTCTCCATGTCCTCAACAGAATGTCATTCCCTGTCCTTTTGGTAAAAGCTAATTTAACTGGGCTGAGACGATATCTCATTGTGCTTTCGATTTGTACTTCTCTGATAATTTGTGATGTTGAGCCTTTATTTATATTATTTTGTATGCTTTCTTTTGAGAAATTTCTATTCAGATCTTTGGCCCATTTTGTAATAGTATTTATTTTATTTTATTTTAATTTTGCTATTGAGTTGTTTGAGCTCCCAGTTATTAATCCCTTGTCAGATGGGTAGTTTGCACAAATTTGTCCCATTCTGTGGTTTTCCTCTTTAGTTTGTTGGTTTGCTTTGCTGTACTGGACACTTTTTTAGCTTGATATAATCCCATTTGCCTATTTTTGCTTTGGTTACCTGTGCTTTGGAAGTCTTACACAAAATTCTGTGCCCGTACCAATGTCCTAGAGCATTGCCCAGTGTTTTCTTCTATTACTTGTATAGTTTCAGGTCTTAGATTTAAGTTTTTGATCCATTTTTACTTTATTTTTGTATATAGTGACAGAGAGCTAGTTTCATTCCTTTGCATATGGCTGTCTAGTTTACTCAGAATCATTTATTGAAGAGAAAGTCTTTTTCCCCATTGTGTATTTTGTTACATTTGTCAAAAATGAGTTGGTATCTGGGTTCCCTGTTCTGTTGCATTGGTCTGTGTGTCTGGCTTAATGCCATTACCATGCTGATTTGTTTTTTTATAGCTTTATGGTATTTGAACTCAGGTAGTGAAGGGGTTTGGGGTCACCAGATGAGGGGGTCTTGGGGAATAAAGAGGCTTTGATAGAAAGTCCATGTGGTGGGACTGAGGAACTCTGGGAGGAGCCCTCCCGAGTAAACCTCTGTCTATATTTAATGTCATAAAGCAGGAAAAAAATGGTTAAAAGTTACTTATCAGACATCAGCATTAAAGAAGGGGGGAACATGGAAAGTGTCAGACAGATGTCTCCAGTTTGTTTTGCAAAATCTTAAACCTTAAGCAAGACCTCTGCCTCCAGCCATTAAGAGGCTTTTGGAATCTAGAGAATCTTTACCATAACCATTAGGCCCAGTATTGCAACACCTCACATAGACATTCTCCATTGGAGGCCAGTTTTCCGATGTCCTGCACACATGCAGCTCACATGCCATTCTCGTGATTCTCTAGGTCTATCAAGCAGAAAGCAGTTTTATGCTAAACATCAGGCTCAGTTTCCTCTACAAGATAGTCTGATGCCTCTAGCTTTTTTCTTTTTGCTCAGAATTGCTTTGGCTATTTGGGGTCTTTTGTGTTCCATATAAATTTTAGGGTTTATAAATTTACTTTTGTAAAGAATTCCATTGGTATTTTGAGAGGGGTTGCGTTGAATCTGTAAATTGCTTTGGGTTGTAACAGTTTAACAATATTATATCTTCTAATTCATAAACATGGACTATCTTTTCATTTTTTTGTCTTCTTTAATTTCTTTCATTGATGTTTTGTAGTCTTCTCTGTATAGATCTTTCACTTCTTTGCTTAAGTGAATTGCTAGATATTTTATATACTTTCAGCTACCCGACATGGAATTGCTTTCTTGGGTTCTTTTTCAGAATGTTTGCTGTTGGGTTATATAAATGCTACTTATTTTTGTATGTTTATTGTGTATCCTTACCTTTCTTGAATTTGTTTACCAGTTCTAACAGGTGTTTGTTTGTTTGTTTGTTTGTTTTTGGTGGAATAGGGTTTTCTAAGTATAAGACCATGGCTTGAAAAAGGCTAATATGACTTGTGCCTTTCCAATTTAGACGACCTTTATTTCTTTCGTTTGCCTATTTTTCTGGCCAAGATTTCCAGTATTATGCTAAATAACAGTGGTTAAAGTAGGCATCCTTGTCTTATTCCAAATCTTAGAGGAAAGGTGTTTAATTTTTCTCCATCCGGTATGATGGTAGCTGTGAGTTTGTTATATATGTTCTTTGTTATTTTGAGATATGTTTCTTCTATACCAGGTTTGTTGAAGCTTTTATCATAAAGGGATGTTGAATTTTGTGGAGTACTTTTTCACTATATTTCAAAATGATCATGCAGCTTTTGTTCTTGGTTCTGTTAATGTGATGTGTCATGTTTATTGATTTGCATATGTTGAACTGTCCTTGAATCCCTGGGAAGAATCTCATTTGATCATGGTAAATGATCTTTTAGTGTGTTCTTGAATTTGGTTTGGTAGGGTGTTTGTGTGTGTGTGTGTGTGTGTGTGTTTGAGGATTTTTACATGGTGAATGATCTTTTAGTGTGTTCTTGAATTTGGTTTGGTAGGGTGTTTTTGTGTGTGTGTGTGTGTGTGTTTGAGGATTTTTACATTTTGTTCATCGGGGATATTAACCTGTAGTTACTTTTTTTGTTGTGTTCTTGTCTGGTTTGGTATCAGGGTGATGCTGACCTCATGAAATGAGCTTGGAAGCAGCCTCTCCTCTTCAGTTTTTTTTAAGACCTTGCGTAGAATTATTACTTCTTGTTCTTTAAGTGTTCAGTAGAATTCAGTAGTAGTGCCATTAGGTCCTGGTCTTTTCTCTGATGGGAGAGTTTATGCCTTTCATTTCATCAACTTTTTATTACGGCTTCAGTCTTCTTACTTATTTTTGGTTTGTTGAGGTTTTCTATCTCTTCACAATTCATTCCTGGGAGGTTATATTTATCCAGGAACTTGTCCATGTATTCTAGGGTTTCTTATTCATGAGCATGAAGTTGTTCCTAATGGTGTCTAATGATTCTTTGTATTTCAGTCGTCTCAGTTGTCATGTCTCCTTTTTCTTTCTGATTGTATTCATTTGGGTTTTATTTCTTTTTTTCTTAGGCTAGATAAAATTTTGTCAAATTTGTTTATCTTTTAGAAAACCAACTTGAAATTTTATTGATCTTCCTTTTTTTATTCTCAATTTTATTTATTTCTGCTCTGATCTTTATCATTTTTGTCCTTCTAATTTTTGAATTTGGTATTTCTTGCTTTTATAGTTGTTTGAAATGTATCATTAAGTTGTCGTCCTGCTGTGGTTTCTGTTTAGTAGTCTATTGCCAAATGAATTGGACCTCCTATATATGTTGTTAGAATGTTTTGTCCTGCTGGGTTTAAGATCTGTTCTTTGTCCTTGACCTTGGAGACTTAGATTATTATATGCCTTGGGGTAGCCCTATTTGGTTTGAATCTTTCTGATGTGCTCTGAATTTCTGTACCTGGATATTTATGTCTTTCTCAAATTTGGAATATTTCTGCTACTGTCACTTTGAATAAGCTTTCTACCTCTTGTTCTTGCTGTTCCCTCTTACACATCAATATTAGATTTGGTCTTATTCACTTAATTTTCTTTATCCCACAGATAATCTTTGTTCCTTCTCATTCTTTTTTCTTTTTGCTTCTCTGACTGTGTATTTTCAAATATCCTGTCTTTCAGCTTACTCCCTCTTTGCTCTGTTAAGTCTATTCTGCTTTTGAGCCTCTAATGAAATTTTAAATTCAGTGAATATATTTCTCAGTTCCAAGATTGCTGTTTGATTTTTATTATTTCAGTATCTTTTTTTTTTTTTTTTTTTTTTGTAGAGACAGTTTCACTTTATCGCCCTTGGTAGAGTGCCATGGTGTCACCCAGTTCACAGCAACCTCCAACTCCTGGGCTTAGGCCATTCTCTTGTCTCAGCCTCCTGAGTAGCTGGGACTACAGGCACCCACCACAATTCCTGGCTATTTTTTTGTTGCAGTTCAGCCAGGGTGGTTTTGAACACACCACCCTCAGCATATGGGGCTGGTGCCCCACCCACTAAGCCACAGGTGCTGCCCTATTTCAGTATCTTTGTTGAATTTCTCTAATAAATTTCTGAATTGCTGGTTCCTTGCTTTGTTCACTTGGGAAGGTCATAGTTCCCTTAGTTCCCAGTTTCCTGAGTGGTTTTAGGAGTGTGTGTGTGTGTGTATTCACTGAATTATTATTTACTTATTTCAGTTGTCTCCATCTGGCTTGTTTTGGTTTTTATTGGTTATGTTTGCCTAGAGATTCTTTGTAATTGTTAATTTCCTTCTTTCCTCCCTCCCTCTGTTTCCTTTTTGGAATTGCATTATACCTGGTTGTGTCAGAAGGCTGGCTAGGGGTTTGTGTCCAGGGGACCTGTGGAATGATCCTCGCAGGGTGTGGTGCTACTGAACAGCCACTCTGATTTGACATTCCCTTTGTTCAAGTTTACAAAGCAGAGTTTCCAGGCCTAGAGATGGTAATCCTATCTGACCCTCTGTCTCTGGTTGTGCTCAGGAATATTTCTCCCTTCAAATACTCCCCATGCTTTCTTTGGTTTCAGACTTGATCAAGTCTCCTGCCAAGGACCCCAAAATGGTAGGGAACTGGCTATCCCTCTCAGTCTCATTTTTTCCATCACAGAAACCCAGGAGTCAGGGACATGGCATGTGTGTTTTGTGCTGGGTAGACTGGAAGGGTGTTCATCTTGGATATGAAGTCCAGTTCTCTTACCATCTGCTCAGAATTGTTTTACTTCTTTGTAGCCCCCAAAACTGTTTCATTCTTATGTTTGAATTCTGGGTTTTGTCTTTTGATTTTTTTGTAGAGAGGACTGAATCTATTTTGCTTCTGTGCCAATATTTCAGGACTGGCAAAAATGTGTATTTTTTTGTCTTAGTAATTCAGTATCTAAAAGTTTAGCCTAGGGAAAAAACGTAGATATAATAATTTAATTATGTAAACTTTTATCTCAGAATTTTGTATAAAGGAAAGAAGCTCCAATGTTCACTAGTAAGGCAGTGTTTCTGTTATCTTGTGTCTATATTTCATATACTGGTGTTTTTCAACCTTTCACTATTTGGGGTCTGGCTAATTTTTTGTTGTAGGGACTACTCTGTGCATTTTAACATCCCTTATCTCTACCCAGTGGACGACAGTAGTACCATCATTACACCAGCTTTGACAGCCAAAAATGTCTCTAAACCTTATCAAATGTCTTGGGATGACAACATTACCCCCAGTTGAGAACTAAGGATATGTAGTAAGAACATTTAATAAAGAAAAATGCTGAGAACATCCACTAAAATTAAAAAAAAAAAAAGCCCATGGTTTTAAAAAAAATTAAAAAAAAACCCCAAGGCAAGAGATATCAATAAATCAAGTTAGAGGATATAAAATTTCTATAATGGGCGGCACCTGTGGCTCAAAGGAGTAGGGCGCCAGCCCCATAGGCTGAGGTGTCAGATGCAAACCCAGCCCCGGCCAAAAGTTGCAAAAAAATGTAAAATAAAGGGCAACGCCTGTGGCTCAGTGAGTAGGGCACCAGCCCCATATACCGAGGGTGGTGGGTTCAAACCCAGCCCCCGCTGAACTACAATAAAATAATAGCTGGGCATTGTGGCGGTAGCCTATAGTCCCAGCTACTAGGGAGGCTGAAGCAAGAGAATTACCTAAGCCCAGGAGTTGGAGGTTGCTGTGAGCAGTGGCGCTACGGCACTCTACCTAAGGCAATAATGTGAGACTGTGTCTCTTTAAAAAAAAAAAAGGTAAAATAAAATAAAATTTCTATAATGACAAAGGATTATTCAAAAAGTATGATGGAATAACAGAAACCAACACCAGGTTTCCCATAGGAGCCCGTGAATAACTTAGCTACATCTACAAGAGGGAGGATTCTACCAAGTGCTAGAAACTTCCTTTGTCAGTTCAGGAGGAATATATTTTTTAACCTTCATTCACCCCTTCATCCTGACCCCATGTTCAGCTTTCTTAGGATTTGGTTTTCCAGTTTCTTCCTCACCCAGTGCAAATAAATAATCTACATGAACATACTTGAATTCACTATGAGCCTATTTGCCAGGTTTGCCAGCCTATCTCAGGAGGCCCAAGCTGTAAGTGAAAATTTTATGTGTCTCCTCAAGAGGATATAGGATCCTCTCTATTTAAAAAATAATTAAATGTGCATATTTCAAAGATTGCTTCCAAGAAATACATTTATGTATATATACATATATACACACCACATGCACACAAGATCATACTCAAAATATTTACCAACCCTTCAGCACAGGCTCAGAATTAACCTAGTTGGGTGAAACTGCAAAATAGTGGCCCCAACTATAGTATTGCCTTAATCCAAGTTATCATGAAAAAATAACTACACACCCAGATATCTTACTGTGGAGACCTAACTTCTTGTAGTGGCCTGAAGCAAGATGACAGCAGGATTTGGAGTCTGGGAGATCAATTGGAAGAGGGCAGCACAGTGAGCTAAGCTATCATGGTAATGTGGAAGAGGGAATGTGGTCCACATAGGTGGAATGGGGCTTAGAGGCACTGTACTTAGATATTATTGGAAGGAAAACTTTTCCTCATCTGATGTTGGTACAGTGGTGGTAACCTGTAAATTAACTGATAAGAAACAAATTAATAGGAGAAAAGGCAAGGTTTATTTTCAAATGTGCAAGCCATAGCTCCTAGGTTAAAATTCTCTACATAACCAAAGACAAAGTTTTATCTTAGAAATTTGACCAAAGAGAAGGGGAAAGTGTTGAAGGTTCCCTTGGGCTTTTTGATGCTAATGACAATGGTTGCTCTGTCTCTCTGACAGCTGATTTAGCAGTAAACTATCTCAGAGGTAAGTAAATGGCAGATATGAGGCTCTATTTTAGTTAAATAAGGAAAGTTCAGATAAGCTTTCTTTCTGTATTTTCCTTAACTCAAATGTTTTTACTTTATCGGAACTCAGGAATCTGAGTGGGTCCCCACATTTCCCCTGTCTGAAATTTCTCTAGAAATTTTACCAAAAAAAGAAACTAGGTTGTTTGCTTTGGAGAGAGACATTTATTTGAGTTAAAAGTTGTACGGTAAGATATCTACCAAAAGGAGAGAAGAATTTAGATTAGAACAAGAAGACAAAAAGAAAAACAAATTATTGAGATGAATAGTCAGAGCTCACTATAAGCTCAGTTTCTAAGTCCAGAGGGCAGCCAGTTGAGATTTCTAGATGTCAGATCTTTGAAGTACCTTTAGTAAAGATGTCACACTGTGAACTAAAATAAAATCTTAAGCTCCTCAACCAACTGAATGGATACCCCAGTTGGCCAAGGGATCCCATAGATACCCTAAAGCTGAGTTGTTGGCCTTGAGAAGAGAGGTCAGACTTGCATCCTCATGGCCCCCTCCCTTCTTGGATATATCCTTTGTAACTCATTAAGGGGCCTAAGACTATACAAGGCAAAGCTCAAACCATACCTGAAGGCCATTAATTTATTAAGAAATATACTTGAGTTTTGGTAAAGGTCTAGTGGCTTATCTCTAATTAATGCATCCTTAATCCTTATCTTAAATTAAAATATTTTAAGCCTTTAGACCGGTGGTTCTCAACCTTCCTAATGCTGCTGTGTATTTTCATTGTTACAAAGGGTTGTGACCCACAGGTTGAGGACTGCTGCTTTAGACAAAGCTTCATTCCTTTAACCAATTACCAATGAAATATTTGTTGAATGTACTTATAACCTGTAACCTCACCCCGCTTTGGCCTTTTCTGGCAAAACCAGTGTCTGCTTTCCATGTATGGATTTAAGATATTAACTATATTTCCTGTATCCATGAATGTGTAAAAGCAAATGTTAATCCAGCTACCACGGGCGCGTTTTCTCAGCACCTCTATGCTCTGGCCACAAACATTCAGCTCAGAATAAACATCTTTAAATTATTTTACAGAGGTTGGTATTTTTCCATTTTCACAGTCATGGTTATCTCCAGGGGCAAAGCATGGAACATGCAGGTGTTCCAGTGAGCTTTCTGAGTGGCCCACACTGTTGTGGTGATAACTTCTGTGAAGTTATATCAAGTCATACAGCTTTAGCTTATAGCTTTGTTAATGTGCTTAGAATAATTTTATGGAAGAAAGAAAATGGAAATGGTTTCTAGCTAATGACATACATACTAAAATTGATGTATATTTTTAATGTTTGATTAGAACAACAATTTCCTTGACAAAAAACCCAGCTTTTCATCTTCCAGTATATTCATATTAATTTACTTGACTCTCAAAATTCTTAATTATCTCTGTACATGTTGGGTACCTCTGGTACCTAACATCATAATGGTTATAAAGATTTTTATTTAGTAGAAGTTTAATGTGTATTAAAGATGAGATGGGAGAGCAGAATTCCACAGAAGTTGAAATGTCAGGTGAAGAGTTTTTAAGGATATGGGTGTGTTTTTACTAATTTTAAATAATATGGTTAAATTTGCTATGTATGAGGCATTAACATCAGTTGCTTTTGTGATATTAGAAGGTCTTGCAACAATATGAGATAATCCACTGAAGCTTTGTGGAGGACATAACATTTGGAAGGGCCTTGAAAGAAGGTAAAATTCTAGCAGGCAGGCAGGGAAGCCCCTCCAAGAGGGGGTCAGAAAGTTTAAGGAAAGGCAGAGGTAGTGGGAAGTCTGGGAGAGGCCTTGTGGCTTCCTGGAATAAGCCTGGGCTTTGGAACTGGATAGTCCTGAGTTTATGTCCTGTTTCTGACACTAGTCAAGTTTCCACAAGTTCTTCCCATCAGAGAAATGGAGAAAATACTTCTCTTACAGATCATTTATGAGCAAATTGGAAAAGTTTCTGGCACATAACTACCCAATAAATGTTACCTTTTTTATTTTCTAAAAACAATGGGTTTTTAGTTTTTCAGGAACAAAGAATAGAAGGGAAATTTGATTTAGGGACTTTTTGTGGAGAATTTTTTCAAACCATAGAATTATGTTATTCTTAAGCAAGCAGTAATTTGATTAAATCAGTGAAAAATAGAGTTCATAGAGTTGTACCCTAATATGTAGTTTTCAGAAACAATGGTCCCTAGTTATGCTTGGTTGGAAATCATGAGAACATTTGTATGCTGAGCATCACGAGTACATTGTCTGAGTCATTAGTGGCCTCCAAATTAGCAATGGGGTTTTCCTGTGTGTTATTGATATTAAAATGTGACTTTCTTTGTTATTTGGCATAACCCACTTCCCTTCCTAATTGTATTCTGCTCAGGCGGATGCCAGCACGACTTTGTAATCTCTGTGCACCCAGTAGCAGGGCACCATTTTTTCTAAGTGTTTAGCCATGGCCTAAAGACACACTGACAATGAGAAAAATCTGGCAAGAATAATAATATATTTCCTAGTTATTCCAGATTTATGTGTCCCTCCCAGAAAGTATTATCATTTTATTCTCCTCCCTTTCTATTTCCTATCTTCTTTGCTACTCTTTCCCTCTATCGTTGTGATAAGAGAATGTTTTCTTAAAGGTAGAAGTTGTCATAAAATTTGAGTACTGACCTCTCATTCCAGTTCCCAGTCACCTGTTTTCAGTGTGATACAGAAATAGGTCTGCAAATCTCAGATGACATAGATAATCCCTTACTTAAACAGCTGTCCTGTGCGGACACTGTACATTATGAGACAGTGCTATTTAGCATTTGCAATCCTTCTTATTTCTTGAATTGGAAATAAGAATCAGCAAAAATTGCCATGCTGTTGCAGTTCCAGCGTCATTTCACAGAGTGTGTCTATAGGGATAGTATTTTTGGTAGCTGAAAAATATTACATAAATAATGTTGCATACCAATTAGTTGTGTTAAAATATATATTATGCACAGCCTTGTATTTCGGTTAAAAAGTTTCCTTGACAACATCATTTAACTTCTTACTGTTCTTTTCATGTTGCTAGTATAAATATCTAATATGTTTTTGTTCAAAACATCAATTAGGTTTCAGTATAATCTTTATTAATACAGATCTGTTATTACAGGCAGACTGCTGAGCTATGATAATTTGCACAGCAGGAACAGTAAAATATCTTCTTTCTGTTTGGTTCTATCCCAGAATGCTTGGCTTTTCTTTTTATGCTTTTACAAAGCACACCAAAACCTTTTATGATATCTTTTACAATTCTAGTGAAATCTTTAAAGCTCATATAAGCAAAAGCATTATTTTCTCTGAAGGTGAACAAAATGAAAAGGCCTCAAATTGCAGATAGATTAAAAAAGACGCTTATTCATTATAGATCTCCCCTTTTCATATTCTTCATTCTTTTTCCTCATGTAGCCAGAACCCCCCACTTCCTGCGGATTCAGAACGTGGAAGTCAATGCCGGCCAGTTTGCCACTTTCCAGTGCAGTGCCATCGGCAGGACCGTGGCAGGAGACAGGCTCTGGTTACAGGTATGGTAACTCACTTTCACCCAGAGTGAGTCCAGGGAGAAGAAAGAATCCATTCACCCGGGGAGGAACCCAGAGAAACACATTCAGCCTTTCAGGGCCCTTTTGTGAGACTTTCTTTCTTTATTAATGAATGAGCATTCTACTTAAGCTAATTATTTTCCTTCACACTTTTTTTGTTGTTGTTGGAGACAGAGTCTCACTCAGTCACCCTAGGGTTGCATGCCATGGCATCATGGCTCACAGCAACTTCAAACTCTTGGACTCAAGCAGTCTTCTTCTCAGCCTCCTGAATAGCTGGGGCTATAGGTACCCACCACAACACCACTAGTTTTTCTATTTTTAGTAGAGATGGGGTCTTGCTCTTGTTTTTTTTTTTTTTTTTATTAAATGATAGCTGTATACATTAATGCAAACATGGGGTACAGTGTAGTGTTTTCACATACATTTTGAAATACTTTCATCAAGCTGGTTCACATAAATTTCATGTCATTTGCATAGTCATTGTGTCAAAACATTTATATTCTAGTTCTAGAAAAGTTCACTTGTACCCTTGTTAGACAGATATTGGGGTCTCGCTCTTGCTCAGGCTTGGTCTCAAACTCCTGAGCTCAGGCAATCCACCCGCCTCAGCTTCCTGTGCTGTGATTACAGGCATGAGCCACCCTGTCTGGCCACACACACCTTTTTTGAATTTTGTTTTCTCTTGCTTTTGCATAGACATCTTGCTTTGGAAATCTGGTTGTCGAATTACCTTTAGAGCAGCATATTAAAATACAAAATTTGAACAAACTAGAGCCATACTTAATCTTCTGATATAATCCTTTTCTAAGTTAAACATGTTTTCTTACTTAACATTAAAAGAAAATAAAGTACAAAATGTGATACCCCCCCTTGCTCCCATGTTCGCACACATACAGTGTATAGGGATTTTTGTGATTTGAATTTCTAAGTAATAAGCTAAAACTTAGGAATTAATAATACTTCTTTTACTTTTGAGTATTTATAGTATAAATCTTCAGTGTAATTATAGATTGTGTGACTTGCTTTATAGTCTTTCAAATTCTACAAAATACAAATGTGTATTTTGCATGGCAGAACATTTCATGGATACGGCTGTGGTCCCAGGAATGTTGATGGAATGAGTGGGATTAAATTAGTGTCCCCTCTAACCAAAGTGTCACCTCTTTTTTAGGCTCTGGGTTTGGGTTTTCTCCCTCCCTTAGTATTCTTTCACTTCGTGCTTCCTTTTAAGCTTAATCTACAAGCTGCTCATTCTTCATCTTGACTAGCGTTGATTTTTTTCTGTATCTTTCCTTATTTTCTGTGGGTTTCTTAAAAATATATTATTTCCTTATTTTTAGTTTGCTACTGAGCTGAACTGACCTTCCTGTTTCGGCCCTCCTCCCGTGTACACTGTTGAGTTCCATGCAGGCTTCCACCTCTCCACACATGTTGGCCCTTTCTCTGAATCTGTCCTCTCCACCACCCATCATGCATCTCCCTTCTGCAGATAATCATGATTGTGATGTATTATTTTTGTGTGACACCATAGTTTTTAAATCTTTTATTTATTCCTGTACTGTCCCAAGATTAGTCAACAGTGGATTGTCAGCTGGGAAGTACATTCTAGAGAAGAGGCTTCTAAAAAGGGCTGGGGCCCTCTGTCATTCTCCCTCCATATCCAAGGGTGCCTGTCAAGGCAGATCTACCCAGGGAGGCGGAGTGTGTGTATAATAGTATGTTCCAAATTCGTCCTTACCTTTTTGTTTATCTCTATAAGTTTTGTAATGTCTGCTTTAAGAGCTCTTTGTAGCATGTGAAAACGGTCTTCAGTATTCAACCTTTTTTTGTCTTTTTATCCCACTTCCAAATGGTTTTAAATTCTTGATACTAGGATTCAGAATTGTTTTCTCAGCTACTCACTGTTTGGTATTCAACACAATCAAAGTGGCTCTCTGTGGCAATTAATGCTGAGGCAGACATCTTCTATTGACATTTCCATGAAAATTAAGCCTTTGATTTTATCTCTAGAAATCTTAATTGTTCATGGAAAATATTCTTGCTCCTATGTTTATGATAATATTACTTGAGTGAATATAGTATAAAGTTTAAGCTCTTTTAGACTTGGGTATCTTAGAATATCTTAACTATTTCCAAGAATATACAGGTACATTGAGGACACGATTTGCCTTTGCAAATGTCTTGAACTTGGTGTATTCCTGCTTAAACGTGAGCACTTATTTGGGGTTGGGAATCTTTACTTCCTATCGTAGTGGGAATATTTTGAATAGAGAATTTGTCACGTTGGATAGAGAAAGATAGTTACTGTTTTAGAAAAAGGTCTAAAGGCAGAGTTCTCAGCCCTGACTTGCTATAGAATCAGTTGGAAGGTGGTTTTTGTTTTGTTTTGTTTTAAGCATCTAGCCTATTCCAGATTCTGATTTAATTGGTCTGTGGTAGAGCTCAGCATTCCATGTTTTATTAAAGGGTTCCTAGGTGATTCCATTTCAACCAGGGTTGAAAATCACTAGTCTAGGAGGCAAAACACAATACATGTTTCGAATCAGAAGACCGAAAAAGGCAGATATAATGTATAAGTGGTATCTGTATTCAGTAACCTCATCATGAATTTCCCGTGTATTAGCTGTTTTTCTTTTCTATTAGATGTGAATTCTCCCCTTGGTCATTTTTTTCATAGTCAACCCCTTAATGTACTTCTTTTGCTCTGGTCTCCTCTTTTCTTGCCCCTCTTGTCTCAGAAACTGCTCATTGCTCTGCAGCTCCCTACACTGCATTGTGGGACGGGGATGATGCAGATAGAATCGCTGTGATTTTTAATGTTTAAATAGCATTTAGTTTGTCCTGTACTCAGGATGCTATTTGGTTTGTGAATCTTGGGATGTTAGGATAATTTTACTGTTAAATTTATTTCCTTTGCTTGGGTAGGCATTTTGTAGTGAGGTGTTTATTTTATTAATAGCTTATGAAATGAGACCTGTGCCCCTTCACTTGCAAGGACGGCTTCTGCTAAGGTCCATGTGCACCAAGCAGGTGTCCCTAGTGGTGAGGACTTCCAGCAGGTGCTGGTTTTGTAGATCCATCCTTGCCTTCCTGTCCAGGATATGTGGCTTATTGTCTAAGGCCATTTCTTAGAGGTTATGGGGAGACACAAACCTGTAATTGCAGACCAGGTCTCTCTAATCTAGGAGTATAATATCCTAATGTTATACTAGTTTCAAAATGCCTTTCTTTATGTAAACTCACTTGGGTCCTCAAAGTTAATTCTCAGATCCAGGCAGAAAATGGAGAAAAAATAGTTTTAGGTTTTTCTGTGATTTGAATCTCCCCTGAGGGTAAGTCAAGATTTAGAACGTAATAGCACATCTTTTATTTGGGAGGACATCAGTGTTTTTGAGTGCAGTCATTTATAGTCATTCTTGTTACTTATATTGCCTTTGAGCCCCACAACAAGCATTTTACTGGAGTTTCAGGGGTGTGTTGCACAGTGGATTCCTGCGGTCACATCTGTTTTAGAGCTGGGGAGTTTGAGGTTCAGGGTTGTCCTAGATTACAAAGACACGTAACTGACAAAGTTGGGGGTACTACAATTCTGTTTCTTTGCTTTTACTTCACCACTGATTAATTCTATGATACTATACTGTCTTCTCATATCTGGAAAGGAGGTGAAGGGGCAGCATGTACTTACATTTTGTTAGAATTTGCATGTGACCAACATTACATGATGAATATCAGGGAGCCATCCTGAGCATAGGGTAAAATGTTCATATCTACTGATATTATATGTCACATTGATCCACACCCATAATTGCTTAAAATACAGATTAAATTTAATCCTTGTCAGAGTTTTACAAAAACATAACACAAATAAATCTGAGGATGACACTAATGAAGAAATGTTTATGATTAACAGATGTGTTCCATCTGCTTATTTTTTCTTGATCTCATCTGTGGACCACAAAGGTCATTACCAGTGTAAGATGATTTTTAGAATACTGAACAAAAGCATTAAACCTAGACTATGAGCAACCATTGTCATAGCAGCAAAGTACTTAAAACACCTTCCAGACAATGAATGGTAGGAGGACAGCATCTGTAGGTCTCTTTTCTTATAGTAGAAAATGGATATGCGATGAAGGCCTTGAAGATGCTTGCTGCACGCCATCAGATATGGCAATGTAAACATAGAAACATGGGATGTAACAGTATGAGAGACTAAAATTAAATGTACTGTGAATATCCTTCAAGCCTCCAAAAAAGACCATATTTCTTGCTGATAGCAACTTTCTAATCACTTGTAAAGTTTGAAGCCTACATTTTGAAAATATCTCAGTGTGCATGTGTATATACATATATAAAACTGAGAAGATAAATGGAATTTTATATTTTCTTTTTACACTTTTTCATACTGTTATGCTTTTTTAAAAATACTTTTGTTTGCTGATGGAGAACTTCTGAGTTGCATATTTTTTATGTAGTCATTGACCTTATTGAAACTACTATTCTTTAGAATTTTAATTTTTTCATTTTTATACATTTGCCTATTTCTCTTAGAAATTCATGTTATAATACCTGTTGCAGCTTTTCAGTAAAGGAAAGTGATAATAAAAATTAGCTGGTGTTGCTGTTTATACATCTGTAGACAACTTCCACCACACAATTCTAGGGCATATTTATTTTATTAATAAAAAATATCCTCTTCCTCTGCTTTTGGTCCTGTTTTGATATTTTTATAACTTTTACTCTTTAATTCATTTCTGACCGTTGTGGAGACTCCTATATTCCTTACTCTTATTACATAGCTACCATGTCATACTCAGAGTGGGTAGGAAATAAAATTTGTCCAGCCTCCAGGACAAATAGCAAGAAGCATGGAGGCCATTTGAGATGCCATTTCAACAGTGGATATATTGAAACATCGATCAGGCCTACTATGATATGTTTGTGAATAGAAGCCAGCAAAAAAAAATCTGGAAAGTAACTATTTTCTCTTAATCGATCTTAGACGTCCCAACCATTTTTAAGTGACATAATTTTTAGAATTACCATAATATATAACCTCTGAGTTTGGGACAGTCCTTCAAATTAAATTACTTATTTTGTTAACAAGAAAACAACATCCTGGAAAAGGGAGGTGGGAAACTTTATCATAGTCACATATTTAATTTTTATATTTGTTATATGTGACCACATTTTATTAGTGAAATTCAGTTTTAAATGTATAATGCATTTATGTTTATATAGATAGATATTTATATGTAAACATTATTATTTATTTACAACATAGTGAACTTTGTTGACTGGACTTTTCTGCACTGAGAGATCTTGCATTTAAGTAAAATTAGCCTTTTAACCAGCTTTACCATTGAGATATCCGTGTTAAACTTTAGAACTTTAGAATCTGTCACTGCACAACATAATTGAGAGCTCTCCTCTTTTGCAAAAAAAGCTTGGAGTTTATTATAAGTTAGGCACCAAAAAAAAAAGTTAGGCACCAGAATAGCCTTTTAAAAAGATTTCATAATAAGCCTTAGTTCATATAAATAGAAAAGGTAGTCATAATATGTTACTGTAACCCCCTCCCCCCATCTGAAGTTTTACTTTCTCCTATTTCAGTTACCTACAGTCAACTACGGTCTGAAAATATTAAATGGGATACTTTAAATATAAGCAATTCATATGTTTTCAATTGTGTGCTGTTCTGTGTAATGTGATGAAATCTCTCTCTGTCCTGCCCTCCTCAGGATGTGAGTACCTTTGTCCAGTGGATCCACCCTGTAGCTGCTGTTCCCTAACTACCTAAGAGCTATCTGGGTTCTCATATCAGTTGTCATGGATCACAGTCATTACAATCATATCATCCTTACTTTATTTGATCATGGCACTGAAGCACAAGAGTAGTGATGCTGGCAAGTCAGACATGCCAAAGAAAAGACAAAAAGTGCTTCATTTAAGTGAAAAGGATCCCAGCTTAGGAAAGAAAAAACAATTGTATGGTAAGCTTGCGAAGATACAATAAGAATGTATCTTCTATGCCTGAAATTATGAAGAAGAAAAAGATATTCATTCTAGTTTTTCTGGTGCATTTCAAACGCAAAAATTACAGTACAGTGTGTTAATCACTTAGGTAAGAATGAAAAAAACATTAAATTTGTGGGTGGAAGAAATGAACAGAAACATATTCTGATTGACAGCAGTCAGATTCGGTATTCTTCATGGTTTCAGGCATTAATGGGGGTTCTTGGACTGTATCTCCCATGGATAAAGTGACCCACTGTACCCTGGTATCAACACTGGTACAACCTAGCATATAGAACCTGCTTGTGCCTTGCAAATACCCAATGAATAACTACCAGTACATGGAACTTACTGAATACTGGAACAAATTATGTGTTTCCTCCAGGTCATCCTCACAGGCAGATTCAGAGTTGGAGCAGGAAAACAGGAATGAAGGAAATAATTCTGTAATTCAGGAGGCTTGCCTTAGGCCCACAGTTCTTGTCTAAAGGGATAGGAAAGAGGGATATGGGGCCTGGTAGTCTCTCTTGTGCTGTTGTAGATTATACAGCAAATATCATACAGAGTAACAAAAACAGACTAATAACAGGCATACATTAGAGTAATTTTAGAAGCAAATATGTCAAAATAACATTTTTCCTAAACTGTTAGTTCTTGTACCCTCTCCTTAGGCTTTTTTCTTATCTATCATAAAGCTTTTTTTTTTCCCTGTAATCTCCTCTTTAAAAAAGATCTTGCTATAGTACCTCAGTTAAAAGTAATAGAAATATACCTTTAATAAGGATATTCCATTTGAGTTTGCACAGTGGCAACACCTGTGCATAGTAGGATGAAGGAAACCTGCCTCCTCTACCTTTTGTAAGGGATGTAATTCAGTATGCACTATTAATTTAGGGAGTCCAATTTTCTTGAAAAAACAAAAAACTTGAGGGAGTGAATCAAGATGGTGGACGAGAAGAATCATTCAGCTGAGCTCTCCTAGAACAATTGGGGAAAACGACAGAATCCATTCATTCCCTGGCACAGGGACCTTACCCAGAGTTGTAGCTCAGGGAGCATAGCGAGGATGCAGTGAGCTGGATACAGCATATGATCTGGAGTGGTCAAAATCTGATGAATTAGACGAGTGGTTGCAACCTGCTGAGATCAGCTGGCCCCCAATGGAGGTCTGGGATGAGAGGAAGACTTTCCAGAGTATTCAGTTTTAGGGGGAAGCTGTGCATTGAATGGAAAGCTTGGAAGAATGGGCAGACTTGAACAGTAAACAGCAACCAGATTTGAATGCCATTTAGAGTGGATTTGCCATAGGTTTGGTGACTGTCAAGATAGCCATACTGAGAAGGTCTCTGTGAAGAGCCTGGAGGCTACCATTGTGGGAAGGTCCTCGGAAGGTCTTAGCAGGGGCCTAAAGCATGGTCTTAATTCCACCTACCAGGATCAGAACTCCACTCTTGGGGCAGGCTGAGGGATTCCTGCACCCCACAGGAACTGGAGTCAGGGGGCACTGTAAGACCTGCAAACAACAAGGTGATCACTGAAAGCAATTAAGTTAGAAATAAGGACCAGAGAGGTTGCTGACTGTGTACTCTGTCTCCTAAAAATAACACAGTGCTACCTGGTGTCCCAGCAACATATTGCAATATACTGTCATCAAGAGCAAGGCTTCCTATTTTCTGACCACGAAGAAGAGTTTGGCTTTGCTCAGGCTGAGGCCACTTGAAGACTTAAGCTCTGAGACAATGTTTGGAAGCAAAGGAGGGAGCAGGAAGGAAAAAGGAAGACAAGGAGGTGAACAAGAAGAAAGAAACAGGAGGAGGAACTAACAGAAAAACCAAAATAGAGCGACTCCCCCAAGGGACCATGAAGGCTGCTACTGCACCTATAAAGAATTAGTGGATTTGATGGAAAGGCAGTTTAAAATATGGATGATAAAGACAATAAAAGGAATGGACGTGAAAATGGAAAGAAAGAACCAAAAGAGAAATATGTAGAATATAGAAAGGATATGGCAGAGCTTAAGGAAATGAAGGAGACAATCAGGGAATGTAAAGATACAGTAGAAAGTATCAAAAATAGGTTCAATCATGGGGAAGAAAGAACCTCAAAGATAGAGGATAAAGTTTTTGTATTAACCCAGGTAGTTAAAGAGATGGAAAAGAAGAGAGAGAAAGCAAAACAGGCACTTAGACAACTAGGACACTTTATGAACTGTTCAAACATAAGAATAATAGGAATCTCTGAAGGGGAGAAAGATTGTCTCAAAGGTATAGAAGCCCTACTGTATACTATAATAAATGAAAACTTTCCAAGTTTTACTAAAGATCCTGAACACTTCTTTCAGAAGGATATCATACCCTGGGTCATCTCAACTCAAACAGAGCTTCTCCATTGAGAAGAGCTTCTACATTGTAATGAACCTGTCCAAAGTCAAGATGGAAGAAAAAATTCTGTAGGCATCCGGGAGTCAATGCCAACAGACCTACAGAGGCAGAGCCATTAGGATGACAGCAGACTTTTCAATAGAAACCTTCTAACCCAGAAAAGAATGGTCATCCACCTTCAATATTCTTAAAACAATTTCCACTCCAGAATTCTGTGTTCTACTAAACTAAGCTTCAGAACTGATTAAATCTTTTACAGATAAACAAATACTGTGGAAGCTCACCACAAAACCAGCTCTATAGGAAATTCTTAGACTGATTCTCAACACTGCCCATCATGATGGACCACCAGCAAAGTAAACACCTAGAAGCTAATGGTCAAAACTTAGCTTCCACAAAGGCTAATATTACACCACAGACTTCACAAAATAAGATAAATAGAACTGCACCACACTTATCAATTCTCTCAATAAATGTAAATGGACTAAATTTACCACTGAAGTGGCATAGGTTGGCTGATTGGATTTAAAAAAAAAAGTGCAAACCATTCATATGTTGTCTCCAGGTAACACACCTAGCCTTGAAGGACAAATCAAGGCTCAGGGTCAAGGGATGGAAAGCAGTATTTCAAGCAAATGCAAATCAGAAGAAAGGAGAGGTTGTGATCTTATATTCAGATACAAGCTAATTTAAAACAACTAAAGTTAAGAAAGACAAAGATGGACACTTTATACTGGTCTAAGGAACAATACAGGGCAGCGCCTGTGGCTCAAAGGGGTAGGGCACAGCCCCATATACCAGAGGTGGTAGGTTTCAAACCCAGCCCCTGGCCAAAAAAGGGGGAACAATACAACAAGAAGACATTTCAATTTTAAATATTTATGCACAGAACTTAAATGCTCCCAGATTTATGAAACAGACCATAGTGGATCTGAACAACATGATATCCCATAACACCATGATATCCAGTGACTTTAATACCCCTCTGACAGAACTGGAAAGATCTCCTAAATAGAAACTAAACAGAGATTCAAAGGACTTAAATGTGACCCTAGAACAAATGGGTTTAATAGCCATATAGAGAACATACCATCTCAAACCTAAAGAATATAATTATAATTTTTCTCACCAGCCCATGGATACCCCAAAATCGACCACATTCTAGGATACAAATCAAACCTCAGCAAAATTAAAAGAATAGAAATTATACCTTGTATCTTCTTAGACCACAAGGCAATAAAGGTGGAAGTCAACTACAACAAAAACGTTTATATCCATGCAAAGACTTGGAAATTAAATAACCTTATGCCGAAATGATAGTTGGTTTCAGGAAGAGATAAAAGAGGATGTCATTAAATTCCTCAAACATAACAACAATGAAGACGCAGATTACCAAAATCTGTGGGATACAGCAAAAGCAGTCTTAAGAGGGAAATTTATTGCATTACATGCCTACATTTGAAAAACAGAGAGCACATGAACAGAGTCATGAACCATCTTATAGAATTGGAGAAAGAAGAACAATCTCATCCCAAAATCAGCAGAAGAAAGGAAATCACCAAAATTAAATCAGAGATTAATGAAATTGAAAATAAAATAATCATTCAGAAAAGTAATAAAACAAAATGCTGTTTTTTTGAAAAAATAAATAAAATAGATAAACCTTTGGCTAACTAGAAACAGAAAAGTAAAATCTCTAATAAACTCACTCAGAAACGATAAAGGGGAAATAACAACAGATGCCCCAGAGACTACAAGAGATCATCTCTGAGTACTATAAGAAACTCTATGCCCAGAAATTTGACAATGTAGTGGAAATGGATCAATGCCTAGAATCATACCCTCTCCCTAGATATAACCAAGAAGAAATAGACCTCTTTAACAGACTGATTTCAAGCACTGAGATCGAAGAAACAATAAAAAACCTACCAATAAAAAAATGCACTAGTACAGACAGGTTCACACCAAAATTCCATCAAACCATCATAGAAGAGCTTACACCCATACTGCAGAAATTATTCTAAAAAATTAAGGAGGAAGGAGTCTTCCCCAATACATTCTATGAAGCAAACATCACTCTGATACCAAAACCAGGAAAAGACCCAACTAAAAAGGAGAACTTCAGACCAATTTCACTAATGGCAATAGATGCAGAAGCTCTCAATAAAATCCTACCTAATGGTTCATGCCTGTAATCCCAGCACTCTGGGAGGCTGAGGTGGGTGGATTTACAGAGCTCAGTATTTGAGAACAGCCTGAGCAAGAGCGAGACTCCACCTCTAAAAATAGCTGGGTGTTGTAGCAAACACCTGTAGTCCTAGTTACTCGAGAGGCTGAGGCAAGAGAATTTCTTGAGCCCAGGAGTTTGAGGTTGCTGTGAGCTATGATGCCATGGCACTCTACTGAGGGTAACAAACTAAGATTGTCTAAAAAAAAAAAAAGAAAAGAAAAAGTATTGTAGCCAATAGATTACAGCTACACATTAAAAAAATCATTCATCATGATTAAGTATGTTTCATCCCAGGGATGCAAGGCTAGTTTAACATACTCAAGTCCACAAACGTAATTCACCATATCAACAAAAGCAAAAACAAAGACCATATGATCCTCTCTATAGATGCAGAAAAATCATTTGGTGAAATTCAGCATCCTTTTCTAACTAGAACATTTAAGAATATAGGTAGCTTATTTCTTAATCTGATCAAAGGCATCTATGACAAATCCACAGCTAATATTATACTGAATGGAGTAAAACTGAAAGCTTTTCCACTTAGAACTGGAACCCCACAAGGTTGTTCTTTATCGCCACTACTGTTCAAAACATAGTGCTGGAAGTTCTAGCCAATACAGTCAGGCAAGAGAAGGAAATAAAAGTTATCCAAATGGGTACAGAGGAGGTCAGACTCTCCCTCTTTGCCAACGATATGATCTTATACTTGGAGAACTATGAAGACTCAACTGCAAGACTCCTGGAAGTTATCAAAAAATACAGCAGTGTCCCAGGATATTCAATCAATACCCAGAAATCAGTTGTGTTTGTATATGCCAATAATAGTCAAAATGAGAAGCTAATCAAAGACACAGTTTCCTTCACAGTAGCTTAAAAAACGAACTACCTAGGAATATACCTATAAAAAGAGTTGAAGGACCTCTACAAAGAAAATTATGAAACCCTAAGAAAAGAAAGAGTAGAAAATATTAACAAATGGAAGAACATACCATCCTTATGGCTAGGAAGAATCAAAATTGTCAAAATTTCTATATTTCCCAAAGCAATCTACAGATTCATTGCAATACCTATTAAAATACCATCATCGTACTTTCAAGATTTGGAAAAATAATTCTTCATTTTGTATGGAACCAGAAGAAACCCCATATATGCAAGGCAATTCTTAGGATTAAAAACAAAGGTGGGGTATCACCCTAACATACTTTTGGCTATACTACAAGGCCATAGTGATCAAAACAACATGGTATTGTAACAAAAATAGAGTCATTGACACTTTAAACCAAGTAGAAAACCGTGAGATGAAACTAACATTTAGAGCCACCTTATCTTTGATAAACCAAACAAGAACATAACATTGGGGAAAAGAATCCCTATTCAACAAATGGTGTTAGGAAAACTGGATAACCACATGTAAAAGACTGAAACCCGCACCTCTTACCACTTATAAAAATCAATTCAAAATAGATAAAAGATTTAAATCTAAGGCATGAAACAATAAAAATCCTCAAAGAACTTATGAGGAAAACATTTGACGATATTGGCCTGGTGAGAGTTTATGAAGAAGACTTCTATGGCAATTGCAACATCAACAAAAATAAACAAATCAGATTTAATTAAATGGAAAAGCTTCTTTACAGCTAAGGAAACAACAACCAAAGCAAATAGACAACCATCAGGATGGGAAAAGATATTTGCTTATTATGAATCAGACAAAAGCCTGATAACTAGGATCTATAGACAACTGAAATTAACCAACAAAAAAAGATCCAACTATCCCATATATCACTGGGCAAGAGCAATGAATAGAACCTTCTGTAAAGAAGATAGATGAATGGCTAACAAACATATGAAAAAATGCTCATTGTCTCTAATCATCAGAGAAATGCAAATCAAAGCTATCCTGAGATATTACCAAATGACCTAAATCACAAAGTCTCAAAGCTGCAGATGCTGGCATGGATATGGAGAGAAGGAACACTTTTACACTGCTGGTGGGACTGCAAACTAATAAAACCTTTTTGGAAGGAAGTATGAAGAATCCTCAAAGAACTCAAGCTAGACCTCCCATTTGATCCTGCAGTCCCATTACTAGGCATCTAGCCAGAAGAAAAAAAATCCTTTTATCATAAGGACAGTCACACTAGATTGTTCGTTGCAGCTCAATTTACAGTTGCCAAAATGTGGAAACAATCTAAATGCCCACTAACCCAGGAATGGATTAATAAGCTGCAGTATATGTATACAATAGAATAGTATTCAGCCTTTAAAAAAGATGGAGACTTTACATATTATGTATTATGTAAATAATAGATTATATGTTATCTACCTGGATAGAGGTAGAACACATTCTTCTTAGTAAAGCAACATAAAAATGGAGAAGCAAGAATCCATACTCACTTCTAATACGAAGGCAGTAGATGGGCTAATACAAGGGGGGCAGGGGAAAGAGGGAGCGTGGAGAGGGGAAGAGGGAGGGGGTGGGAAGTCATGGTGTATGGCACACTTGGGGATGGGACACAATTATAAGAGGGATTTTACCTAACAAATGCAAGAAAATAAAATAAAATTTTTTTAAAAAACTCAGAATTAAACTTTTAGCAGTTGGCCTAGAGATAGATTTATAATTTTGAGAGTTTGACATGTAATTACACTTAGTTAAGCATGAGTTATCTAATTGTGAAAAAAGCATTTCTCACTAGTCTAATAAATTTCTCACATTCCTTTTCTGAACTCAGATAATTTTAGACCTTTTTTTTTTTTCCCTGAGAGAGAAAAGGAAATTTTGAGAATTTTATAACTTAAAGTGATTCTTATAAGAAAGAGCTTCTCTCATCTACTGTAGAATTTGGTTTGTGAATGAAGAAATTTATAAGTTGTATGAATAGTATTTATAAGATTGACTTGAACAGATGTATTTAATATGAAATAATTACACGTGCATTTTCTGAGTGCTGCTATGTGCTAGGTACTCTGCTAGGTGATGTCCAGGGTTTTTTGTTTTTTGTTTTTTTTCATTGATCCCGTAAAAACTTTATTAGATGCCCATTTATGGAAGAAGAAACAGACTGAACAGCTCATTGGTAATAAGAAGAGTTGGCATGTGAACAAAGGTCATGTATGTTCAAAATCTGTGCCCAGAAGCATAATGCCTATTCCTCAGTATAATGAAGGGCATAAGCATTGCATCACAAACTGATCAGCCTCATGTGTAACTTCAGTGATAGAATTTAAAGTTAGAATTGTTTCCCTGTGTGTGCTGTTTTGCCTTGGCTTTTGTGTTGAGGAACGCATGCCTGCGGTCAACCTTTGTTGGTGCCTTTTAGCTTCATTTGTGGATCACGAAGAGAAAAAAATCACAATGGTTTTTCAGAACAATTTTGTTATTATATATAAAAGCCACAGAATGATTTGAAAAAAGGTAAAATTATGGTTCCCTTGGCAAGCTTCACTAGAGTATTTTACATCTTATATATTAAAGCATAAATTTAACATCACTTAGCATCATATAAAATACCAGAAACCCACAAAGAGGACTATCTTCAGTTGCCATAGGAACCATTTGTCTCTAAAATTTTGAGTGGTTAAAATCATATTCATTATTGTTTTAGTCCGTTAAATATCTGTATCTATATAATATAATATTGAACATTCAGACTGAAACCACTGAAAACCTTCAAGCATATACCTGCATGTTTTAACTTAGTATCGTTTTGTATGACTTTAATTTAATGGTAAAGATTTTCTTTATTTTGATAAAACAATATGACTTATCTAGGGAGATTGCGGAAGGAATTAATAAATTTTACTTAGTGATATTACCTCAGTCAAAAAATAAAAATAAAGAAACATAAGCAGCCAGCATTTCAGTAGGGTGCAGCAGGAGCAGCAAGGACAGCTGTCCCCTCCCCAGCCACCTGCAAGGTGTCCAGGCCAAGACTTGAAATTGGACTTTGAGAAGTACAGGCCAGGCTGGTTTTTTCAGGAGGCCAGAAGAAAAATGCATTGGCTACTAATTGTAAAGACTTTTGCCTTTGGACCCATGAAGCGTAAATCCTCCTTCCTATTCATTGGAAGTTTCACTAGCTTACTTGCTTCCAAGCATCCAAGGCTGTCACGAGAAAAGGGAAGGCAGAGATGGCTGTGGTCCTGTAATTCTGTAAGTGAAGGCTCCAAATATTAAGATTCTTTGTTCTGTATCCTTTTAGCAAAACAGAGCTGAGGATGAGGATCTTGGGGAATCTAGTGACTGTTAAGGTCTCTAGTTTTTCCATCTTTTGTCTCTCATTTTTGGAAGGGGAGGTAAAAGGGGAAAGAATTTTAGCTAGAAGATTTAGGTATCTTTTTAGGTGGCTCTGAAGGTGCTTGAAGATTTTCAGTCTGTTAATTGGGAATTTTGTGCTCAGAAGAGAAAAAGGAAGGTTTACTTAGGTCCTTCCTTGAGATAGGAAGAAAATTTGAGAACTTTCGAGACAGTTTTAATTTCAAAAATGCCTTTCAGACCATAGAACTGGCATTTAGAACAAACTTTACAACTGATAGTCTTGGCACAACACAAGTTGGGATGTGGCTCTAGACATCTCTGACTAGCACAGTAGCTGCCAGGCACTTCCAGCAGAGGATGAACTCTGAAATCCTAAAGCAGTTCAGTTTTCCTCTTTTATAAGAATTGACATCCAGCTGGGCACTGTGGTTCATGCCTGTAATCCTCACACTCTGGGAGGCCCAGGCAGGTGGATTGCTTGACTTCAGGAGTTCAATTCCAGCCTGAGCAAGAGTGAGACCCCATCTCTAACAATAGCCAGGCTTTATGGCAGGCACCTGTAGTCCCAGTTACTCAGGAGGCTGAAGCAAGAGAATCACTTCAGCTCAAGAATTTGAGGTTGTTATGAGCTATGATGCCATAGCACTCTACTGAAGGTGACAAAATGAGACTTTGTCTCAAAAAAGAAAAAAAAATGATGTCCACTAAAGCACAAGGATAAGTGACAAATTAATGGAATATCTATTTCTTCTTGAGATTTAGAAGCCAGTTATAACCTTTATTTCAGAAATTCTACACTTTTTGTGTCTAAGGATATGATTATTAGTTACACAAAGGTTGCTGTATGACAGGGCTACAACTACTTGGGTATGACTCCTTTTCCCAAAACAGCATTTTCTTTTGTATTATGGAGGTATCTTTACCATGTAAATGGTCCTGTTCTTTTGCAAAATGTAAATGACACCTAGATAAAATGGCTCTTTGATATGTATAGCATTGGGGTATTGATAAGCCAGCAGCAAAACCATCTGTTTTCTTGGGAACATAATCATGATTAAAATAGTCATTCAGATATATAAAAGTGGAAGATTTTTTTCTTCTTGTTTGGTTTGGTTTTTTTGTTGAGACAGAGTCTCTCTGTGTTGCCCTGGGTAGAGTGTTATAGCATGATAGCTCACACTGCAATCCCGAACTCCTGGGCTCAAGTGATCTGCTTGCCTCAGACTCCTAAGTAGCTGGTACTACTCAGAAAAAGAATAAGACCCTGTCTCTAAAAATAGCCAGGCACCTGCCACAATGCCTGGCTATTTTTAGAGACAGGGTCTTATTCTTGCTTAGGCTGGTCTCAAACTCCTGAGCTCAGGCAATCCACCCGCCTTGGCCTCTCTCCCAGGGCTAGGATTATAGGCGTGAGACATAGCACCTGGCCATAGTGGCTATTAATATTGCTATTATTGTCATCATCATGAACTTGTGGTTTTAAATACATTTGGTGTGTTTGAATCTCTTACACTTACCTTTATTGCTACTCAAATCTTGCCTCATCCACCACAGTGGGGCATAGGGAAAGAGGGTAACTCCTGTCCTAAGCTATCTGAGATAGCTGCTTGGCTTTCTGGTGTGACAACATGTTCTGGGCTTATACATGGTGAAATAAAGGGTCATGACACAGTCTGTCTCAAAACTTTCATAGTGACCTATGTATTTTTCATTTTCCACCTCTGGCCCAGAATTAGCCCATTTCTCCAGCCATTTCTTCTTTAGCCGTGTTAATGACTACCTGGTCTTTTAGATTATGTCCAGTAGGAGGCACCACACTGCTACCTGCCCCATACTGGAGTGCTGGCAGGACAGTTCTGGAGGGAGCGGGCAGAGTCCTAGCTGTGCAAACTCAAACCTTTAAATATTAAAAAGGTATTAGTCAGTGTCAGGCTCCTTAGTTTGATTTAGCTGAGTTAAACTAGTCAACAGTTGGATATTTGATTTTAAGCCTAAAAAACTTCTAATTTCATTGGTATTTCTAATTACTGGATTATTATGTATGTATATCCTACATTATTTGGATAAACCTCTAAATAACATTTAAGCAGAAGTTTGGTAAATAGTGTTAATCAGATAATACAAATATATAATGAAACTAACTATGGCTAAATAACAGAACAAGGTCCTAAATCTCCACAATCAAATTCTACTTGAACGTGCCTATAAGATACTCAAATAATATGGTATTCCTTTAGACGTATGAGTATCACCCACTTTGGTTTTCTGTATATTCATTAGCCAACTTAAAGTATACTTGTCAATTTACAGAGGGTGCCAAAAAATGTATACACATTTTAAGAAAGGAAAAAGCTATATTAAAATTGTAATACTCAACATATACTGATAATGTTCATTATCTTGTATGTTGTATCTTGTGTCTCTTATAATTACAGAAGTTAAACGTGACTTGAGTTTGTTGGTATATCCTATGCTGTAAGACAGAAAGAACATCTGATTGTAGTACAGTATTCCAAATTTATAAATATTTGGGGTTAGCTTGGTCATGGTCTAGAAATTAAAGGTCAATACTGTCTTGATAATTAAAATAAGATATATTGGCTGTAGAAAGTGAGATTTGTTGAGGTTTTCAATTAATATTGGATTTAGCTTATATGAGATATTTCAAATAAAATTACCTCTGGCCCTGCTGATGTTATTAATATTAGTGATCTCGGTGGTAACAGTTTCAATTGGTATTTCACAAATGGGCATATTTTAAAGTGGGATAATACAGACTATTTTCTCTATTGAAGAAATGAAAATTCAGTTTAATCCCCACCTGTATGGCAGAGGAAGGGGGACTGGCTCACATCTCCTCTGAGCCTGTGCTCTCAGAGTGGCTCCAAAATGCCTGAGGTTGATTAATTTGCTGCAAGTGCTGCTAACTTCCCAGACCTCAATTCTTTCAATCGTTGCTCTGATTATTGTGAACTATTTCTGAAAGACTTAGACTTAATATGTATCTTTTTGCTGGTAAATTACTGCTCATTTAGAAGTCCCAGAGTTAGTCCATTGCATAAAGAAGGTTGTAAGTCTAATTTAAATAACTATCAGTACTTTGTTCTGCCATGCTCAAATTGAAATACATGCACATTTAAAGATATTCTTGCTTTTATAAAGAGCTGTATTTAACCTAGCAGATCATTTCTTCTCAGCCATCGCTGGTTTCATTAAGTTGACAAAGGATGGGTCAGTAATTTCTTTAACAGCCCTGGGCATTCTATTGCAGTGCTTTGTGTGGATTTGAGGGTTTTGTTCCCATCAATTGTGTCCTTAGTGTCTTTTCCTGTGAACTTACACATGGTGGAGGACAATTTGGATGTCCACCCTTGGTCCTTGGTCATTTCTCCTGCTCTTTCTGTCATGCTGTTAAGAATGTATAGCTCCAGTGCTTGGAAGGGCTGCCTCTTCCTAACTGCAAATTGAGAGAAATCTGGCTGGCAAATTTGCTATTTCTATCTGATGTTCACATTCATCATTTTGTTGTGCTAAATTTTCCCTCTAGGCTCCTAGCTGCTCAGTGGTACCAGAGGGTCTGAACACATTGTCCTCTCTGGGCATCAATGCCATGGACAGAGGACAACAGGGAAAAGGCCTCTTGTGTCCTTCTTCTCCTGTCCTGCAGCAGAGGAAGCGGGTTGGCCACTATTCCCTGCACTTCTCAGTCTCATTCCAGTTGAAAAAGAGGATCTGGGGATCTAAGGCTTCTTAAAATCAAGTAATTTAGTTGCTCATTCAATGTCAAAATCCCTTTTAATATCACCAGCTTACCTTCCTAGGGTGTTCCAGGCCAGGTATGGTTTGTGTGCTAAATATACAATAGTAAGATCATGGCACAGGTCCCTGCCTTTGGGGACGTGTATGCTAGTTGGGAGATAGTGACCATGACAGGGAAGTTAATTATGTGGTGTGTTAAGAAGGGTTCAGCCAGTCAGTGCCACCTAGGAGAGTGTTTCAATTTTAAACTTAGGGGCCAGGTTAGGCCTTGGTGAGGAGATACTTGAGCAGTGCCTGGGGGCAGGTGGAGAAGTTAGCTATGGCAGTAGGTGGGGAGAGCGTGTCAAGAAGAGGAAGACGCCGCCCCACGTGAAATGCCCTGTGCTGAGCTTGTTCCAGCAGAGGAAGTCGAGGTGCCCCCTCTCCAGACACTATTTTGTTAATACATCAGAATATTGAAATCATTTTTAAAAATACACTTCAGAATCTTTATATACTTTTCAATGATTGTTGCAGTATGGGAGGGAGCCACAACACAGCAGACTGAGAGTTCCCCTAGCAGGGACTTCTGAACAAAGGGAGGAATAGGGATAAATTCACACATAGTTTCTACCTAGAGACCTGGAGAGAGGGACACCGTGTAGCCCTGTAGGAAGTAGATAAGGGCCCCTTCCAACCAAATTCTCAAAAGCCTTTCCCAGGGGTTCAGGGGTGTGCATATACAAAGTAAAAGGTAGGATGGGAACTATCTCATGTTCCAATTAAACAGGCAATCTTTTGCTCAAGGAAGAGGGTTATCAGGGTGAAGAACAGTGGAGCACTAAATTACAAATCAAAGGACACTATCCCAGGGGCTTAATGAGGGAGAGTTACAGCTCACAGGTTAGGGAGCTTCAGTTTGAGGGTAATTGTCAGCTGCTGTCTGACTTGATTGGTATCCTATCTCAGCTAAGCTGCTGATTTCTATTTAAACAGTTCTCAGACTATTTTTTACCTATTCTGCTGAACTTTCCACCCCTCCCCTTGTCACCATAGATGTATAGTGTGGGGGAGAGGGTGGGCTGAGGCTCAGGCATTCCTGCGGGAGTCCTCTGGAATGCCAGCTATACTATGCTTCTACTCACAAATGGTGGAGGTGCTCCAAAGTCCTGTCTCTAGTACCCACTGGTAGTCTAATTTCACAAGGAAGTATAGGATTTACATTTATTTCATCCGTGTTTATCTTGTTAGTTTAAATTCATTGTTTAACTTTGTAGATCTTTTTCTCTGTTCATGTGCTCATTCGTTATCACCTGTACATTTGAATAAGCATGTCTATGACTTAATTAAAGGCATTAATGCCTCTGCAGTCAGGGATGAGGCACCAGAAACAGATGTCAGCGTTGATGCCAACAAGCAGCTGCGGATCTGGTCATTCCCTCATTTCTAGCACACCTGGTCCTCCTGGGATTTATCCCCTGTCACTCACTCTCCTGGTGTCCACAGAACCAGCCTAGGAGATGCTGCCTGATGCCTAGCAAGTCTCTGTCTTTCTCACTTCCTAATGGCCCAAGAGATAGGATTTGACACTGTACAGGAGAAAGATGTCTTATCTTTCCCCCACTCACTGCAAGGTTCATGGCCAAACGCCATACCAAAAGACAGATTGATAAGAGGAAAAAAGCATAAAGATTTATTTAATTTAAGTTTTACATGACATAGGAGTCTTCAGAAAGTAAAGACTTAGGAAAAACTCCTTAGTTTTAAGGGCAGTCATGCAGCAGTGAGATCGGAGGACAAAGGGTCTGATCTAATGGTGATAACGGGGGAATTTAGCAAGGCTCGTTTGTGCAGATCGCTCTTGGCTTCTCTATGTGACACTCTGTCCTTCAGGTGTAGGGCAGAACACCTGAGGTTTGTAGGGGAGAGAGGAGGTGGGAGGAGGACAAAGAATGACCTTCCTGCTTCTGGGTTCTTAAAATTTCTTCCGGCTTAAAATACTGAGTATGCCAAGGTGCACACGCTGAGGCAGCCTTTCCTGTACTGCATCAACACTGAGAAAATAATGGGAGAGAACTCTTTCTGTCCTTCCCCCACCCCTCACCCTCATTCCTCCTGCCTTGACCTAGGTGTGGATTGCATTACCCCAGGTAGGGATCCCCTCTTCATGTGTGTCATCTTGCAATGGAGCTAATAAAGAACATAAGGGTGCTGTTGAACCTGACCAAATTTTCAGCATCAAGAAACAAGAAGATCCTCATCAAAGTCAGGATTTCAAAGGAAAAGGACGATGCCTGTGGAATGACACCTCTCTCTTGCAAGTCTGGGCATTGGATCTCCCTCTCTGCCCCTCTCCAGCCCTGGGCAGCTGCTTTGCCCCCTCCCCAGCCCCTTCTGTTGCCTCTCCTGTTCCCCCATCTCTTTCTGACTTCACTCTGTCCTCCTCCCTCTTTTCTCTTCTTTCTTCCCTCTGTTTTTCCACCACCCTCCTCCTATTGCTCTCTTGTGCCTTCACTCTTTCCTGGTTTGTTCTCTGCCCCTTTCATTCATCTGTCCATTTTACAGATAGTGGCTGCCACGGCCACCTCCATGGTTGTCTCTGTCCAGGCAGTGATTCTACCGCATGCCTCCAAGTAGGATTTTCTACTTGTAGGGTATTATTTGCAATGCCACAAATTTAAATGGTATACATCAATCTGAGTGATTACTCTTGTTGATATTTAAATATTTCGATGTGTTAGAATTCTGAGGATACATTGTAGTAGGACTATGTGCTCTTCACTTCCAAAATGGGATTCAATTTGAATTAAGAATGCTATCTAGTAAGAAAATAATTTTGTTCTGTAAAAGCCACCTGGTGCCACAAAAATAAATAGAAATATTCCTCTAAATATTTGATCCCTCATTGAAAAACAGGGTTCGTGTTAAATATATAAAATATATTTGTCAATTAAAAATAACACGATTCTTATGAATATGCAGGATGACCATAAAGTTTGTGTGCAACTTATTTTTGTTTCCATTTTGATTTTCATTTTGTTAATAAAACCACTTCATAATTTTTCATTCTCTTTGACCTGATAATTTTGCTTTTTAAAATCTCTTACTAAGAAAGAGGGATTATCTTACTTCATAATAGTGAAAAATATAAAAGTATAGTAATAGGAAAATATATAAATAATGGATGTAATCACATGAAAGGATGGTTTTAAAACTATCTAATAATGTAAAAAAATTCCACAGGAAGTTTAAATGAAGATATACAACCTACTATATATTTTAGATTACCATTTCAAATTTTATTTAAATTAAAACAATGCATAACAGAAAAATAAGTAGTATACTAAAATATTAAAGCTGTTTATCTCAAAGTGATGGGATTATGCATAGTTTAAAAAATCTATATTATTTACTCCCTGTATATATATTTAAAGTTTATATAGTAAACATCTGAATTTAAAGATGATTTCTCTTTTTATCAACTTTAAGATTATGCAGGCCTCTGTTATGCCAGGACATTGGTGTAGCTAATATCTCTGAGATATCCAGAATGCTATTCCATCTGAATTTGTTCCTCCCTGTCTGGATAAATCAAGCTTTTCTCTCTTGCTTTCCTCTCTTGGGCCTGTTTGGACATAGCAGGTCCTTGGGTCTCATATTTATCCTTATTTCCTTCTTCATTTCACTCACTGAGGGCATTTTATCTACTCATACACTTTCAACCTGCACTCATTATTTTAGGGAACCTTTTGAATGTATGTCCAAAAACCAGAGTTTATGACATTGAGCTGCAGGGAGTAAATTGTGGTAAAAGAAGCATAACATGAAATTTACCATTTTGACCATTTTTAAGTGTACTTTCAGTGCCAAGTACGTTCATTCACCATGTTATGTAAACATCACCACTACTTCCAAAAATTCTCCATCACCTGAAACAAAAAATATTAAGAATAAAGTCTCATCCCTCTTTTAAATTTAGTCCCTGTTCATCGCCATTCTGTTCCATCTCTATGAATTCTCCCATTCTAGATACCCGTACTTCACACCAGCAGTATTTGCCTTTCTGTGACTGGCTTCTTCCACTTAGCACAGTGTCTGTAAGGTTCATCCTTGTCATAGCATGTGTCAGAATTCCCTTCCTTTTTAAGGCTGGATAATAGTCTGTTCTATGTATTTGTCATATATTGTTTTTCCATTCTTCTGTTGTTATAAAGTTGGGTTGTTGTCTACTTTCAGCTATCACAATAATGTGGCTGTGATTATACACGGGTTGATGGATTATGGTGGGAATGTGATGGGTGGCTTTCTAAGAAGAGAAGAGAGACCAAGGTTCATAGTCTCAGCTCCCTTGCCATGTGATGCCCTGTGCCACCCTAGGACTCTGCAGAGAGTTCCCTTCAGCAAGAAGGCCCTTACTAGATACTACCCCTTGACCTTGGGCCTCTCACTAAGAAATAAATTTGTTTTCCTCTATGTGCTGTGGGAGGCAGTTCATTGGTCTGCATTGCCCTTATTGCCTAACTTGTCTGTTTTTCTAACCAGACAGTAAATTCAATTATGTGCAACAGAATTGTTTTTTTGACTCTATGTTCTTATATATGACAGAGTATGTGCCTCATAAAAGATAGTAAGAAGTGGTTGAATGAATGCTTGAATCCATGCGTGTATGAATGACTTAATGCAAAATGACGTGCAGATTTGAGTAAGACACGTGATTTTCTATTCCCGTGTGGCTCCTAAGCTAAAAGGAAAGCTGGTTAGCACTTGGTTTCTCCTCCTTATGTACCATTTCTCAGGGGGAAGCTAAATCTAACTTTTTGTGTGATCAAATACATGGGATTGTAAAAAAGACTCATCCTTGGGAATTCATTTGACATGTTAGAGTGGTGTAGAGTTACCACTCTGAAGCTGTTTATTTTATAGGGTAAGTATATAGCACGAAGACAGAGCAACCATGACTAATACTCATATAACCATCTGTATAAATCCAGGAAGGAGGCTTTCTCATACTTGAGTGCCCTTTGTACAACCTTAAATAGTTGTGAGCAGTCAACAAGTACATGCTTTAAAACTCTTTTGAATAAACATCATTTTGAGAAACACTGTTTCTGTTAGAAAAAATATTGGAGTATTATTATAGAAGTATATTTTTACAGGATTTAAGACACAAGTGAGTAAATAGATAGCCCTATGGCCTTTTTGTTGTTGTTAATAAACAAAACAAACACTTTGAGACATTAAATCTGCCTTTCCTGAGGGTTTAATTTTTTTCTCCTAAAACAAAAACAAAAACAAAAAAAACAGAGATTAGATTTTTTTCTAGTTTGAAAAAAAGACAAATTTAATCTTATGGAATAGAGATAATTTGATTATTTAATTTACAAAGTGGGGTGAGGATTAGAGACTGAATGTATATGGAATACAGAGGGAAACGCTTTCTCCTATTAATTAATAATGCTAAATTTTGTTTTACAACTTTTTAGTGCTGTCAGATCAAATTTAGGCCATTTGGTAAAACACATGTACACAAAGGCATATTTGGGACTTCATATTCTAATTTATGACATTTTAAGGTAGAAACAAGACTGTTTTTACAGAAAATAATGATAGTGTTGGTGGAACTATTTTTCCCTACCCATGATGTTTCCTTCCCTGTGGCAGGAATTCTACTCTGGCAGCACTCCTGCCTGCATTCTCACTGCCCAAGCAGGAGCTGTCTGGGAGGAAGTGCTGAGCATGCACAGCCCAGCCCTTTCTGTGGGGAACTAACTGCCTGTGGGAACTCTGCTCCTCCATCCTGTGAGTTTTACAGCAGCACCCAACAGATAGGAGCCTTGTGATTTTCTAGTGCAGCTGTGACTGGGTGGGTGAGTCTGTTTAATTCTGTGCTTCAGCGTTATCAAGCCCATTGTTCCTGCACACCTAAGCCATATGCTGCAGTGTCAGGTTTTTAGTACTAAGGGTGGTATTTTGACAGTCTCTGCCTTTTTGAACTTATCTCTCAGGTGGTCCAAATCTTGGGCGGGGATGCATGGTGCCAGTCATTATGACAGTGTCCTTTATACATCTGTGAATTCTCACAGAAGCCCTGAAAGTGAGTTGTAGTGACTCCTCTTCACAGCTGAGGAAAGTGAGGCTCTACAAAGGTTAAATCCTTTGAATGATTATTAGGTTTGACACCCTGCTCAGGCTTAACTCCTAAACTGTGTCTATGAGGACATGCTGCCAATCAAAATATCACGATGAAGTCTTTTAAGGGACTTTGCATATAAATCACCGAGTAATACAGATGAGTATTCCTTTGTAGCTTAGCATTTTCATAATTACAAATGCAAACATTTTAATATGGCCTTCAAGTCCCTGACTTCCCAGGTGCTTGCCCACCTCCCCCAGTACCACTGGCTACTGTACCTTCCTCCAAAGGCTCCAGCTCTTTCTAACAGTCATGGGCTCCTGTGCTGTTTCTCTCACTAGAATGCTTTTTCCCTCACACCCTTCCCCTTTGCCTGGTTAGCTCCCGCTCACCCTTCAGATCTCAGTTCACATGTCACTTCCTCAAACCAGCCTCCCCAGGCCACCATATAGGTGTCTAGACTTGGTCCATGCTGTGATTTCTGTGAGCCACCTGGTCTTCCCCTTCACCGCCATGGCCATCATGTGTGATTGTGCGTTCATTGCAAGCCTGTGTTCCCCAATCAGCTGAAGCTCCACAAGCACAGTAACCATGTTTGTGTTGCTCATCCTTGTCAGCAAAATGTCTTGACATAGTGATAGCTCCTGGTTGGCACCCCAAGAATGGTTGCTAGGTGGAAAATAGACACAGGGCTTGGCATCATGTGTTATATATATCATAGATAAAGTCTTTTAAGGGATTTTGCATATAAATCACCAAGGGATATATATATATGTATATATATGTTCTTCAATAATATATCTTTCTAATAAATATCAGCTATAAACATGTATATTTTATATATACATATATGTATATAATATATATACACATTTTCTTTCATATGAAAGAAATATAGCTGTGATATATATTAGAAAGATATTGAAGAAATATATATATCTTTGAGTATATATATATATATGAAAGAAAGAAAAAGCAAGAAAGAGTGAACTTAAATCTTTAGCCTCCGTTTGAGGCTTTCATCTATTAGACGCAAAGAATGGATTTCCAAGTATGTATAACTAAAAGGGTTACTTAATATACGAGGATGATCAAAGAAACAACTGTCCCAATGGGGGAACCTGCTTTACGTGGTCCTGTGAGGAGCTTCTCGTTACATTTCAGGGTCACTGAATAGCAGTCAAGCGTCTGCTGTAAGTTGGTTTTTGCATATCCAGGAAGAACATCACACAGGTTGAACTGGTCTTCCAGGCCTGTTCTTTCCATAGGGAATACTCTAAAACCTATCTGACATTTTGATGCTATTCTTAATGAATTGTTTAGTAGCTCATATAAAAATCAGGTCAATAATAGGGTAGTGGATGAGTTCATTTTGTTTCCTATTTCAGCATTAAAAAAGGAAGAAAGTGTATGGAAAGACCAAAGATTGGTAGTTTGGGAGCAAGATAAAGAATGTTCCCATTGATTTTCTTCCCCTATTGCACTAATCTAACATAATTAATATCTTGAAGGGGGCAAAAGCAAGAAATTTCTGCATACTTAATTTTGCATCCCTCGGCCTTTAAAGTGCTGATGATGGTGGAATTTCAGTTTCCTGGCCAGCTGTTCTCATGGAAAAACTGCGTATGGGTAATAAACCACTGAACCAAGATCTGCATGGAGGGACCCTGCTAAGATTGCTGTGAGGCGCCTTGCTGTTTTGATGTGGTGGCTGACAGTGCTGCTTTCTGTCCCCATACCTGTTGATTCAGGGCATTGATGTACGAGACGCTCCTCTGAAGGAAATCAGGGTGACCAGCTCACGAAGATTCATAGCTTCCTTTAATGTCGTGAACACAACAAAACGCGATGCCGGAAAGTACCGCTGCGTGATTCGCACAGAAGGAGGTGTCGGGATATCAAACTATGCAGAGTTGGTAGTTAAAGGTACTTAATGTGTTTTTATACCCCCAAATAATCTATGAAAATGAAGATGCTAGATGGTTTTAGTTCATTATTTGTTTAAAGCTCAAACTTATCCTTGTCTGTTTCTTAACCGTGGTTTGGTGACAGGCTATTTTGACGGATTGCATTTAAGCACGAATTTTGCACGTGCACAAATATATTTTTGAAAAATGTATTTCTTTATGTTGATTTAGTTACATACAAAGCAATGAATGTAGCAAGGTCTTCTGCCAACTCTGTATACCAAGATTACAAACTATAAATTTTTTTAAGGAATAAAATTTTTACTGATAGAAAATCACTTAAAATGCAAATATTCACCAGGCAGTGTGTTTATGATAGCAGGGTGGTTAATAAAATGAAGCAGTGTCACTATAAAAATGCTCAGTCGTATCATCCAAGCCGTACTGATAATACTGTGTTAACATTTGTAATGTTTCAGTTAGGTTCTATTACTGTATTTTGCATGACTGAAAAATTGAGTCTTTATATTCAAGAAAGTGGAGGATGGTGAGAGAAAATAGAGAAGGGAAATAAGTTTCCTTTCACTGGTTTAATGCTTTTTTTGTGGGCTGACGAGTTTACAGTATTAAGCTGCTACGGTAATTTTTGGTTCCAAACAGGGTAATTTGAACTTGGAGGTGTACCTTGAGGCATTTTTACACAACTCATAGCAAGCCATTGCTGTTTTCTCTAGGAGAATAGAATGATTCCTGCTTTTTTCCTTATGTTTTTAAAATGTGGAACATAAAATTGATCTCTTTTAGATGGGCTATTCCTTTTATCGGCAAATTCCTAATGTAGGCTGGTTAAAATCACAGAACTGGTTATGGGGGGTAGGCCAGTGGCTTGCCCTCTCTGTACTTCAGTCCCTTGTGTGTAAAGTAGATATAATAACATCTACCTTACAGGGCTGTAAGGAGTATCATATACAAAAAAATAGGTGTGTAGCATATCTGGTACTTGTATTCTTTTTTTTTTGAGATAAGAGTCTCACTTTATGCCCTTGGTAGAGTGCTGTGGCATCATAGCTCACAGCAACCTCAAACTCTTGGGCTTAAGCAATTCTCTTGCCTCAGCCTCCCGAGTAGCTGGAACTACAGATGCCTGCCATAACACCTGGCTATTTTTTTGTTGCAGTTTGGCTGGAGCCAAGTTCGAACCTGCCACCCTTGGTACATGGAGCTGGTGCCCTACCCACTGAGCCACAGGGAAATAATACAGAAATTATTCTCAAGAAAATAGGATACTAGTAACAATATCTTAAATGAGTGAGTGTACTCATGGCCCTTTGTAACCTTGCCTCTGACTATGTTGAATGACAGTTCAACAAGGCTTGCTGCTAACTTTTGCATCTTGAAGGTCATTATCTGCTCTTTCAGCCTGGCTACAGAAATGCCTTAGGGTGTCCTATAAATGGCCCATTCCATGTTTCAGTTCAAGGAATTGCTTAATGATATAAATTGATATTAAATCATTGTGAGTTAAACCAGAACTGTTTAAAGAAATGAAGGACCAGCATGAAGTTCCAGCTTATAAACAATAGGAACAAAACGTTAGTAAATGAGAGCAGGAGCAGTGGCTCACCCTGTAATTCCAGGCTGAGGCTGAGGTGGGCTGATTGCCTGAGCTAGAGTGTGACCCCATCTCTACAAAGAGCCAGGCATTGTGGCAGGCACCTGTAGTCCCACCTACTTGGTGGCTGAAGCAAGCAGATCACTCAAGCCCAAGAGTTTGACATTGCTGTGAGCTGTGATGCCACAGCACTCTACCAAGGGTGACAAAATGAGACTCTGTCTCAAAAAAAAAGAAACAAATTTTAGTAAATGTACATTATGGCTGTGGTCCCTAAAATAAAATTTATTCAAAATTTGGTCTTTTGAGATTTATTTATTTGAAATCTATTCAAACTTTTTGAAATTTATTTAAAACTTAGTCTAATGAGATTTCTCTAGTTATTTAGAAAATTCTATATGATTTATCACAGCTTGAAGTGGAAGAACAAAGACACCCTATCCCAACAGAGGGAAAATTGCTGGTGTGTCTTAGTTGCTCTAGGAATAAACATGATGTCATCTCAGGTGCAAACCTCAAGTGGTCCTAGTTTTTCTTAGGCCCTGTTCAGCAGGAATCATGGCTGTAATCCATTAGCTATGTCTGCCATTCAGGAGGGTAGGAGAAGTTGCAGCAAGCAAGCCATCAAATGCTGGTAGTAGGATATCCCAAGCTTTATTTTCTATGCATTTATATAAGCAAAATGAGTTAAAAATAAATTATGCCAAAAAGCACCAGTCCATTAAATAGTCTTGAAAAAAGTAAGTACGTCTTTGTTTTTCTGAGGTGGCAATTCATTGAGGTAGAAATATGTGTAGAATGTTTTGTACAACGATCTCGTTTATTATGTGTGATATCATTTTGTAGTGACACTGGCATATGGGACACCTTCATTTGGTGCCTGGAGAGCCTTTCAATACAGCATCTGACTAATAGACTGGGAAAACCATTTTTCACAAGATTGACAATGATGTGTAAAAAGAGTCAGTCTCAGGTTTTAAACAGTTAAGAGAGACTTTGCTGGGTTGTAAAAAGTGTTTGCTATTGATTTCTCAGATTTCTATCAAGCTGGGCGTAACTTGCTCTTTGCTTCAGAGCTTTCCTTTCTATTCACTGCTTTAATAAGACTTATTACTGGAAGTTTTCTGAATGACAGCAATGGTAGACTTCATTGTCCGGAATGCTCAATTCTCTGAAGCTGAATCGTGTCCCTTGTGATACTCTTTTAGGAAGCAAGTCATCCCAGAAATGTGTATATAATGAGATAAACGATAATTTCAGGCATGTATTTTAAGGTGATATCATCTTTGGAATATAAACATGTGTATAAGGAAACTGAATTCAATGATATAGGAAACTAGTACCTTTGAAGGTTTTTGAAGACATTTTCAGTAAAAGGGTTGACAGTGGAATGCTGCTTGGAGCTTCAATGCAGTGACTTACAGTGAAGAAAAACAATCCTTTAATGTCTGTGTAAAGGACTCATTTAAATGAGTACACCCACTCATTTAAGATTTTGTTACTAGTATCTTAAAATAGATAACAACATCAGTGTATTTTTGTCCTGAGAATATTCTCTGTATTAATTTCCATTAAGAAAAGTACCAGATATGCTAATTTGCATGTGCTATGCAAAATGGGTTGTGGCCTTAAACAAAGCAGGCCACAACAAATACCTAAAACAAAACAAATACCTTCTTGCCTACTTCAACAAGCTTAGGTGTTCAAAGATGGTTTATTTCACAACACTGAATGTTGTAAAACCTTTATCAGTTTGCTTTTTCTTGTTAACCTGAACGAAACCATCCTCATCAACTTCAATTCTGAAATTTAAATGTCTTCTACCTTTTAATAATTGATGTGTTTGCCTTTCAGAGCCCCCTGTTCCCATCGCCCCACCTCAGCTTGCTTCCGTGGGCGCGACCTACCTGTGGATACAGCTCAATGCCAACTCCATCAATGGGGACGGGCCTATTGTTGCCCGGGAGGTAGAGTACTGCACAGCCAGTGGAAGCTGGAATGACAGGCAGCCAGTGGATTCCACGAGTTATAAAATTGGACACCTTGACCCAGATACTGAATACGAGATTAGTGTACTCCTCACCAGACCTGGGGAGGGCGGCACCGGGTCTCCTGGGCCAGCTCTCAGGACAAGAACAAAGTGTGCCGGTGAGTATGACTAGTCCTGTAGCTAATCGTCATCTTGTCTCTGGGCATCGATTGGCAGCACTGGGGTCGGTCGAGTGGCTAACATGCTTCGCCCTCACTCTGTCTGCATCCTGCAAGTGAACAGAAAAAGCCCCTTCTCCTGTGGGTAGTCTCCTAACAGCTCGTGAACTTGGGGAGCAGTGACCTCAGCCTTCTTCCACTCCTGTATCCGTACTCTTGATTTATATCTTACTTGGGTACCACAGTTCATCCAGGAACTGTGCCCCTGATGTTCACAGAAACCACCTCCTTTATGTTGTCCTCTAATAGGTCAGACCTTCTTGTTCTGGTCCCTTTGTTTTATGTCCACAGTCACTGTGCCTGTAGCCTGGAGGGGCTTCAGAATAATAGAGCTTTAAAGCTGTGTTTTATTGATGGATTTTTAATGGAATCTGCTGGCCAATGACTTGGGGCCATTTGTAACATAAGCAAGAGTGATTTGTGGGCTAGACTCAGTCTTTAGGTTCCTAGATTATAAATTTCTAATTGTACTAAACCCATTTTTCAACTTCAATACAAGTAGGGTTGATGGAGACAGAAATGTAAAGTCTTACAAAAATTAAAACCTGGAGAAAGCTCCCGAGGTGTGAGTCTTGCTTCTGTATGCCTGTTCTTTGGGGGTGGGTAGAGCAAAATAGCATGCTGGCATAGTGAAGTGCTGCTGTTTTATCATGTAAATGAAGGATTTCTGTATTGAAGTGTGTGCTGCAGTGAGGAGATTTCATAAATTTTTATGGAGTTAATTCTTCAGATAGCATTATTTAAGAAGTCGCTTATTAATGTGTTTTTAAAATACTTAGCACTGTCTGACCCTGTCTGGTAGAAGCAGGAGAAATTATTAAAACTTTACAGTTATAGGGTTTTTTCCTGCATAATTTGGGTTCTATTGTTTCCACAAGTTCAATACTCCTGGGAAAATTGTTTAAAGGGAGAAATATTTTTGTTAGAAAAGGAAACAGGTACTTTTTCGGCCAGGGATGCATGCTGTGGAGGATGGCGACTGGCCTGTCTGAGCAGACTCTGCACCTGGAAGTTTTGTGCATGTTGTACCTGTTTCCCAGACCTGGAATCCGTACCCCCCTGCACCTCCCTACAGAGTTCCTGGGGTAAGAACCGCTGTTCCGGACTGGTGATTCACACAGCCCTGTCTGGTGGTTCCAAGAACGCGGTTTCTTAATTCTTCCTCTTCTTTTCTTTCTAAACTTTTTCCTCTCCTCTCTTCTTTTAGTTGAGTGCATTCCTTCCTTTCTGTGAAATATTTCTTACTTTATCGTATCAGCTGTTGTAATGCAAAGAAGACCTGTGTATAACAATGGCCTGTATCGTTTAACAACATGGGAATTGCTTGCAAATCTGTTGTTTATTTGACATCTGTCTGTGAAGCCCCTGGGGCAGGCACTGTGTTCCCCATGTTAGAGACTGGTTTAGAATGGGGCTAGTGACATTTCACTTCAGTATTACTCTGAGAAATCCTGTGGGCATGGCAATATATAGTTTCCCTCCCTCTCTGAAGGAAGCTTGGATTGTCATTGTCTGGATGCAGAGAGTGTGATCTGTCATTCTAGTCAGGAGGTAGCACCCTCCCCTGAATGTTCCCAGTTCTGTTCTTTTTTTTTTTTTTTTTTAATACATGTTTTTGTCTTTCTGTAGGTTCTGTACCTGTACATTTCAGCCATTGGCACATTGCTATATACATGTCTCCTGATTATAATGCACGGTACGATAAAGGCTTTCGGAAAGCCTTTTGATACTGCTGCAGGATGTGTAAATATACAACTCTCAAAGGGACAGAGTACCTTTTATAGCATTTGGAAGAGCTTTTTAAGAAAGGAAACCAGTTTTGAACTAATGTGTGTATGCTAACACTATGCCTTAAAGTTTGCAACCCAAACTGGGTAAGGCAAGCTGGGAAGCACCCCTTGGCCTGTTACCCCGTGCGTGCACCCTGCCGTTGGCCATGTTCCTGGCACACACTCCTGGTGGGCCACACACTGACACTGAGGATTTTGGAAAAAGTTACAATTGAGCAAGTCAACCTTAGAAAACAGGCATATATTAGAGAGAGCCAAATTCAGAAATAAGAGGCACATGCTGGGCGCGGTGGCTCAGCCTGTAATGCCAGGACTTGGGAGGCCGAGGCCGGTGCATTGCCCGAGCTCACAGGTTCAAGATTAGCTTGAGCAAAACCAAGACCTTTTATCTACCAAAAATAGAAAAACTGAGGCAGGAGGATCGCTTGAGCCCATGAAGCTGGAGGTTGCTGTGAACTATGACCTCATGGCACCCTATCCAGGGCAACAGCTTGACACTCTGTCTCACCAAAGGAAAAAAAAAAGAGAGAGAAAGACAAGGGGTAGATGTGTTGGGGGCGTGAGGGGAGTGAGGTGCTGAAGTACAATGAGCCTTTCCCTGTGGGGAGAAATGGCATTCACCATTTTCTGACCTGAGGCTTTCAAGAATGTCTACAGATAATATTGGTACCTGCTGTCTATGATCTGTGTGGAATTGTGGGAAGTAGGACTGAGTTAAAGGGAAGAAGACAGATGCTGCAAGTTGTACATAGGAAAATTTGATGTCGGTCTCAAACTGTCATTCAGATGGTTTGTGAGCATTTAGGATTCATAAAGGACAAGATGTGGATCTTAACAGCCTGTGAGAAATACTAAGCATTCTGCAGGAGTAGATGGGAAATGTCCTCGGTCAGACGTAAACAAGGAAACAGTCTAATAGGATGCTGAGTAGAAGAAATAAATGCAAATTCATCCTGGGTGCTTTAACATGCCAAGAGTACTGGTCTGGAATTAGAGTATGAAAATTTAGCAGCAACATGTGTGAGGAAAAGATTGAGGATTTGGCTTCAGTGGAAATGAATATGCTATATAATTCGTATGTATTATCCTTATGAAGCTGTTGTCTACCACCACCACGCCTTAGGAAAAACAAAAACTAACTAAAACAAAAACACAACCTAGTGTGATCTTAGGTTGCATTAGTAATGTAAATGCCCATTTTGAAGAGCCTACCAGTGCTGTTTGGGCTCCTCTCAATTATCCTGTTTATTTCTAGTTCCTATATTTTAAGAGAGACAGCACAAAACAGACTGTACCCATGAGGAGAGCAGTCAAGACAGGAAAGGTGGCGGACCTTGCCTGACCAGTAAGACAGGAAAGGTCGAGGAACCTTGCCTGACCAGTAAGACAGGAAAGGT
>NW_003852588.1:137184-160458 GCF_000181295.1 Otolemur garnettii
GGAACCTTGCCTGACCAGTAAGACAGGAAAGGTGGTGGACCTTGCCTGACCAGTAGGACAGGAAAGGTCGAGGAACCTTGCCTGACCAGTGAGGAATAGGTGAAGAAACTGAGGAAGGGGATGGGAGGAAGGCCCTGTGCACATTTGACAAGAGCCGTGTAATGAGTAAGGAGTTACCGTGTGGGTGATTTGCTCAGGCAGAAGCTGACGTTGTGCAAGGTGACTTCCATGTTGAGAAGAGGATTGAGCTGATTGACCTTGAAGATCTCTTCAATATGAAATTCTGGAACTCATTTCTTGTTCTCTTTCTCCTTGAAAGTCTTTCCATTTCACTTTTATTTCCTCCTTGTCCAAATACTCCAAAATCATACTTATAAAGTCCTCTTCTGTGGGCCAGGAGAGGTCTGCTATGACCTTTCCAAAAATCTGAGCCAAGGGGTAAGAGAATATGAGTTTTTGTTATAGTTAAATAAAACAAAATTAAAAGACTGACTCATACTCTGAGATTTGCAGCCTAGTGTTTCTGCTGAAATATTTCTTAATTCCTGAAGTGACAGTGCTGGTGAGTGCTACAGCCAGAGGCTGTGGTTGAGAGCACTGCCTTTGGGACCAACTGCCTGAGTTTGAGTCCTGGCTCTGCCTGGAGCTCAACATGAGACTGCAGGAAACTGCTCCCCTTCTCTGGGCTTAGGTTGACTTATCTATAAAGCAGGGTTGATGATAACAGTAATACATATTTCATAGTTTTGTAGTGTAGCCTTAGTGAGCTAATGCCTTTTAGATGCCTAGATCAGACCCTTACCCAAGCAAATGATGGATCTAAGTTAACAGCTATTTAAATTTCTTTTTATGTTTTAGCATTTTAATTCAGAAGAATTAGACACTGGTAGTCTGACTGCATTGCCCCAGATTTTTTAGAAATATTGTTTACCTACGAATTCTAAAATCTGAGCACTATAGTTTAGTATCATGGGCTCATAGAAGTCTCTGCAGTTGAGCATTATATTCGTGAAGACATCAGTCATTTTCTCATTCACTAAATCCGTTTGTTTTGGCCAAGCTTTGTATTTTCATTTCTGTGCTGCATTGAAGAGACCTGCTCTGTTGTTTCTTGGTGATACTCATGAAACTGTATTTAGCTTCTTATATTAAAATGGCAGGATTGCTATATATTGCCAGTTCTCTGTGCAATAGAATTGATTTTCCTGTGTGGCTCATAGATGCAATCTCATTACCTAGTCAGATTTCTGCAGGAATTGTATTGTCACATACTTCCAGAATGCTTGCTTCTTATGCTTCTGAAAATTATTTCCAATTATATGCTCGGGCTCACCACATGAAACCTTGATCCAATTTCTTAGCTTCTCTGATTCCACATCTTTATCTCTAAATAGGGGCATTGACCCCTGCTCTGACTGTAGCAGAAGTGTTTTTGAAGATCAGATCTTATCTATAAAGATATTTTAAAACTGATAAAATGTTCTCCCTGTATGGGTTACTGAAAAGAAAAAAAAAAGATTATTGTCAAGAGTTAACTTCAAGATTTATATGCACATCTAATTATTTCCCAGCTTTTCAGTTCAGCTATAGTTGGGTAACTTCAGAGAGTTAAAATTACGTTAACATCCAGTTAAACAAAATGCAGTTTAGTTTGTGATTTCTGATAACTTATATTCTTATAATTATGTGCACCCTGTATATCAAAAGCCTAAATGGGAACTTTTTGAAAGAGAGAAAAGGCTGATTTTGTTAGGTTAATTTTCACAGTGGACTTTTTATTTATTTTATTTGGGGATACTGCTTTCTATATATTCTGGTTACTGGTTAATTATGGTTAAGTGATTTACTAGTAACTGGTCCCAGGAATTAAAAAAAGGATGATTATAAACTAATGACTAAAACAATTAAGATTGGTGAAAGTAGAAAGAAAGATGAACTGAAATGTGTTCCTTAGAATTAATGTAACTAGATATCTTTTAAAAAATGATTGCATCTTTTAAAAAAAAGTTATTCATAAGTTATTTATTGAGTGCCATATATGCCAGGCTCTGTGGGGGTAGAGCAACAAGATAAGATTGTAAGATTGCCTGTAGTCCTTACATATTTGGGAGTATTGGAGGGAGGAAGTGTTTAGGCAACATATACATATAAATGCGTGTATAAGACAATGTCTGGTAATTATCAGTGCTCTGAAGAAGTAGAACCATGGGTGGAGACTGGAGAAGTAAGAGACAGTATTTATTATTATTTTTATTGCAGTAAAATATAAATAACAAAATTTACCGTCTTAACCAGTTCTAAGTGTACAGTTTAATGGTGTTAAGTACATTCAACCAATCTCCAGGACTTTGTCATCTAACAAAACTAAAATTCTGTACCCATTAAACACTAATTCCCCATTCCCTCTCCTCACAGCTCTTGGCAGCCACTGTTCTGCTTCCTTTCTCTGGGAATTTGACTATACTTGGTATCTCATTTTAGTGGAATAACAGACTATTTCTCAGTCGACTGACTCCACTGAGCATAATGTCATCCATCCTGGTCAGTGCTGTACCATATGTGATTATACCTTTTAAATTGTGCTGCTAATTGTATTGTATGTGCTTAATTCATGTGATTCTTTGGGAAGTATTTTGACACTTTAATCACTGACATTTAGCTTTCAACTAAATTAATAATTCTCATAGCTCAAAAATGAATTATCTTTAGGACTTATGAACTTTTTTTTTTTTGAGACAGAGTCTCAAACTGTCACCCTGGGTAGAGTGCTGTGATGTCATAGCTCACAGCAACTCCCAACTCTTGAGCTTAAGTGATTCTCTTGCCTCAGCCTCTCATGTAACTGGGACTACAGATGCCCACCACAATGCCTGGCTATTTTTTGGTTCTAGTTCTCATTGTTGTTTAATGAGGCCAGGCTGGATTTGTACCCGCCAGCTCCAGTGTATGTGGCTGGCACCTTAACCACTTGAGCTACAGGTGCTGAGCCAGGACTTACAAACTTTTTAACTAGTAAATCATATAGTGCTGTGTTTCTAAGGATTCTAGCTGCAAGCAAGCATTCTGGAAGTACTGTGTCAAAGTGGTAGAGCTAAACCACTGCAAGTTAGCCTTCTTATTTTTGAGAAAGAAGAGCGATGAATAAGAAGTTGGAGTGTTTTTAAAACTTCTTTAAACTAATAAGGAAGGATGAGGGTTTTTGTTTGGTTTTTTATTTGTTTTTTGAGACAGAATCTCACTCTGTTGCCCAGGCTAGAGTGCTGGGGCATCCGTTAGCCCCGCTCATAGCAGCCTCATACTCCTGGCTCAAGTTATCCTCTTGCCTCAGCTTCCCAAGTACCTGGGATTATGGGATCCACCACAATGCCCAGCTAAGTTTTCTACTTTTAGTAGTGATGGGGTCTCGCTCTTGCTCAGACTGGTCTAAAACTTCTGAGCTCAAAGGATCCTGCCATCTTGGCCACCCAGAGTAGAAGGCTTATAGGCCATCGCACTTGGTGAGTTCTTATACCTATCTGCCTAGAAGTGCGTGTAATATTTGTTTGCTTTATATATACCTAGTTAGAGTCTTTTACATACTGTAATAAAAACTGAATATATATTCATTAAAATTCATTTTTATTCTCAGATGCTTTGCTAACATGGAGTTTAGGTATCTACCTGTGGCATTTCCAGTGATGTAAGATAGTGGGTGTATTTTTCACTGTTTTGTGCCATTTCACCTTTCAGTGTTCTTTGGTCTGTGAGAAGTTAGGTGTCTGCTTAACCCATTGTCGTATGCATTTTTGTCTCCTGTTCTTTGTGATGACAGTTGTATTGTTGCATTTGAACAAATATATTTTGAGTAACTCTCTGTGTTCTTGCCATGTCCTTTGATGAACAAATACCATATAGGAACAAAGGGCCTGCAGTCCTTAAGAATAAGGACCCAGCATTCTTGATTGTGGGGATTTTGTGTTAACTACAAGTTTAAAGTACTGTTTTCTTTTATTATAATACCCTCAGGCCATTTCTAAGTATGATTTATATAGTAGCACCCTCTGGAGTATGAGGTCCAGTCTAAAGGTTATGAGATTTAAGATAATATTAGCTTTGAAATATTAATTCATTATGTTTGCCTAGTCACTGGAATGACTCATTTTAAATACACCTGAGATAGATTATCATATCATAAGTGAGTAGTGATAGATTTCTTGTCAAAGGAGCATTACATGAAGCCCAGGCTGTGTGATGTCTGCATTTAACCCACGGCCAGCCTCTCTGCTATTACTTTATTATTTGTAGTTTCTTCTTGTGGGAGAAAAGGAAACATTTTGGTTAGAATGGTGCTAATTGACATTAAACTATGCCAAAACCTGATTTTTTCCTCCTACGTCAAGGATGGTCAGATTTTTTTGGTTCTGTATAAAATCATCACTTGTATTACAATTAATGTTTGGACTTCCTTGGCTGGCCTGCGAGCTGCCAGGGGCCAGTTGGAGCTGATCTAACAATGGCTGCTATTCAGAGGAATAAAGACCAAACACCTAATTGAATGGAACATAATTTATTTTTATTTGATTTTATTTTTTTTTGACCAAGGCTTTAATATAGGAACATAGTTTATTTTTAATTCAAATTTATTTACCAGGGGAAAAAAAATTAAAGTGTTCTAATTCTAAAACAGCTCTGCCAAAGGGCAACATGATTTTAATGCATTTTTTTAGACATTAAACCATTAACAACCTCTATTAATTATAAACGTTGAAAGGGCATAAAAAGTCTTCCCTATTAGCCTGCGGAGGTGACACTTTGCTTTGAGGACATCACGCTTGCCTAGGACAGGAGTGCATTAGCGATGCAGCACCTTTTTATTATATCAAGTCCTTTCCTTTCAAGTGTTTAGGCCCCAGAAGCGTTGAAATTAATACTTAAACCTCAAATTCTGTTGGCTTTTAACATTGATTCAGCCCTTTCCCTGTGTCTAAACCCTAAGGTGGTGGAGACAGCACAGAAGTCCTTGAGCAGTGCTGTAGGAGAGGTGTGGAAGCTCTCTGTAAAGGGCTTGGGGGTGGTTCTTCTTAGGTTACCCAGTGACGACTCCAGGATTGTGACAGTTCCCTAGGAGGTGTCGAGTAGGCCCCCTGGCAGTGAGAAATGAGCATGGAACAGTGCTGCTCAGCTTCCACTAAGCTTGTTCTTGAAATCTTTTTAGGCAGCTTCCCATGCAGCTTTGAATAAGCCGAGAAGATGGAGAAAATCAAGAGAAAGTGCTGGAGATTGGCAGTCAGAGGCTTGTGGCCGAGGCCAGCTGTCCCTTGGATGAGCTAACGCTGGAAAGAGTCACACAGCTGTGCCAGGCCACATGTTGTGCGTCTGTCAGGGCTTGACTTGCTTCCATCCATCTCTGCCTGAGAGGGGTTAGCTCTGGGAGAAGCGTGATTGGCACTAGTGTCGGTCCTTGGGTGAGCACTAGTTGTGGTATGTGGAGTGTGGGCCTGGAGCGCCACTAAGTCTGAGGGTAACTTTGCTTCCCCCAGCAAGCTCTCCTTGTAAAGGGGAAGCATCTACTACAGCTGTTTGGAGAATTCTTAGAGAGACATTGTGCCCTCTAAAATTTCCCCATATCCATCTCTTACATATTTAGCAAGGAAAAAAGTATTGGTAGTGAAATGATTAATTTTTAATTAGAGCAAGTGCCTTAGTTGGGTAGCACCTTTACGGCCTCCCTGTTAGCGGCTGTAATGCCGGGGGCCGTGCACAATCAGTCTGTGGCATGCTGAAGTTCTTTGAAAGGACTTTGAACATAATGGACTGTTTTACATTATCACAGAGGCTTGTACTTTGGGAACATTCAGAGAAGATAACGTTCTACTGCAACGGTTCTCAACCTTTGGGTCACAACCCCCAGGAACTGTATTAAAGGGCCGCAGCACTAGGAAGGTTGAGAACCATTGCTCTGCTGGGAAAGCTTCTTTCAATTTACCACGTGACTTGGGTGAGTGCTAGTTCTAACACTGGTGGCTAAAAATCCTCAAATTACTTAGCCTTCCTTCATCTAGTTTCTTAATACCTCTAGTCAATTTTTTTTAAAGTCAATAACAACATCTTCTTCATAATGCTGCTGGGAAGATTACATATGCTATAATAATGTGCTGGAAAACTAGTTTTGGTCCCCCAGTGGACCCTGAATCTTAAGTAGGTTCACCGTTAGATTCTAGCAATTTACAAAATCAGGTTTTGTTGCAACCAAGTGTACATACTACTGTCGTAAAATCTTCCAATAGGATTTTTAAGCCGAATGAGTTTGGTTTCATTTGACTCGTATCAAGTTGCAGTTTGGTTTAAGTAAAATAAAAGATAAATGTGTGTTCTCAAGCCAGTGCCAAAAAAATGATCACGTGTTCAGTGGGAGCTGGGAGAACTTTTCCTTTTCACTCTTTCAAGTGTTGTCAAGATAGAAAACAGCATAGTGATCCAGAGTTACTGTGCTGCAAGGTGACAGGGAAATAGAATAACTGGGAATGCTTTATTTATGTGTGGGACATGGTTGTTCTGCGATTGTGGATCTATTATAAGTGACAAAATAAGTGTTTTTGGCACTTTAACCCCTGGAAGTATTCTTCTCTAAACTATAACACCTCCAGGTTTGCCCAGACAGACAGCTTGAGGACGGTTTGGCACACAGGTAAAATCCACGTATGAGGCTGCTTATATAAGAGCCAGGCTTTCCTGTGCGCTGTGCCCTGACCCAGAGGCAGGAAGTAGTCTTAGGAACGCCTGCCGCTCTTGCCTTGCCATCTCTGTGTGTGTGGTGCCTGGAACCTCACATGCAGCATTTTCATTTAAAAACGATGTCCTACATTGGGAAACAGGCGGATTTTATCTTGATGTCACATGTCCTATGTGCTGCTTTCTCTCCATTACCCTCTCAGCATGCCCAGATTCATTCTCCTCTTATTAAACCAGCTCTCAGTTTATTCTTCCCCATTAAAATGGAGGGTTGACTATTTCCACACGGGGACACATTCAGTGGCATTTGGACTCCAATTAGAACTTGGCAACTTCATCCGTAAGGCTAAAGCCACCCATGCTTTTACAGACTAGTAAGAAGTAAAATAAATGAGACATAAAACTTATTTAGTAAAAGGACAGATTATGAAAGCTTGACAGTATGTCAAAATTCTAGTTTACAGGGATTAGTCGTGTTCCTTTGTTTATGTAACACTTTTTATAAATCAATCTTAAGAATATAAAGAACGAGTAATTGCTTTACCTATTAGAATAAATTGCAAGTGAATAGAAAGCTTTAAAAATGAATAATGCATATAAATGAAATTTAAATTATAAATACACGAAATTTTATTAGGAAATATGGTTGTACCTATTATTAAAATAAGAAAGATAATAGAACTGCTTGATATCAAAATTGCTGATCTTTCATCCATGTTATTACTCTTGTAAAATGAGTAATATAAGTAATATTACTGTTCAGGTAAAATATTTCTATTGACTAAATAGCAAGTTTCTTTCTTATAGATCTAGACAAGTGACTGTTTACACATATTTATAGCAGCATTGAAATCCCTTTCTAAAGGGATGTTTAGTAATAAATTATCACTAGAAAATGTATAAATCTTAAAATATATTTTTGCTACATATATTGTGTTTTACTATTCTTTAGCTAGGCTGTAGTGTTCCTCATCTGGATCAGTGAATTCATCATAAATAAAATTTTATTTGTTAAGGTTTATATCTTGTTAATGCTCTAATTTAATTCCTGCAGTCCTAGTTGTCATATAAGAAGGCAAAAAATACAGGAATATATTATGAAGAGTTAATAGATTCCCTCATCTTTTTTTCCAAGGCTAATCACAGCTAACATTTTTCTGTTTATCTTTCTATGTCTTCAGCTATGTTCATTTAGACACACAAATATCAGTATACGTCCTCAGTCCCTCCCTTACAAATTCGAACAAAACGGGATTCTATTGTACTATACGTGTTAGTCTACAGCTTGATTTCACATCTGTCGGTATTCTCAGAATGTCTCTCCAGTTGCTACCATTGAGTGCAGTGTGTATACAGAGGCTGTCAACAAATGTATATACATTTTAAAAAAGGAAAAAAATGGTATTAAAATTATAATACTCAATATATACAAATAACAAAAAATACAAGTCATGTTAAGCACCTCTCATAATTTCAGAGTTCAAATGTGATTTGAGTTTATTTTGTTACCAAGAAATACTTATATTTGACATAGTTAAATTTATCAATGTTATATTTTAGGAATGCCCATATATGTTAATATATGATGAAAGTATCATTGGAATGTAATCAGTCTAAACATACATTATTTTATTCTAAGTGTATGTCTAGACGGGTGGTTAATTTTCTAATTAAATCATTGTTTCTTCCTAATGGCTTCTTGCGTTCCGGTCTGGTTTTAGCAGGTGTTTCTTTTCATTTTTGCTGACTGTGTTAGAGTTCATTTGTATAGATACTTAATCAGTGAGATTCTGGTCAAAAGCCTTGACAGGAAGGCGACAGGGCCAGGGAGACTCTTGGGGAAGGTCCCTTTGCCCTTTAATGATGTGGTGCCTGGGAATGTGGCAGGTGTCATGTGACCACAGGGGACCGAGTGGAAAGGCAGCTCCTGTGACAGCAAAGTTGACACCACTGAATTAAAATGCCCTCCACACCTCATTTTGGTTTGATGCATTTGCTTGTTTATTAATCTAGTCAAATATTTATTGAGAATCTATTATTTCATAGCTACTCTCCTAGGCTTTGAGGATGGAGTGGTAGGCAAAAGAAATGAGTCCCCTGCACTCATGGACATAGCTTTTAATTTCTGAAGTTCTCCGTTGGTTTGAAATGCATGCACATTTTACGTGAAGGAAAGCTTGTGGAGATTTTCAGAGCAGCTGTAGGGAAGAGGTTCTAAAAGTGAACAAAAACACTAAATAGAAACATCCCAGATAAATTGTTTTAATCAGGGTTTGGGGGGCTGAAAGTAACATAAACCTGCCCATGTAGGTTAACAGTCAGGAATCGTATTTAATAAGAAGTGCGTAGGCAAGTCACACTTTGCACTTTGTTGACTGTTGACTTGGTGATATTACCAGGAGTCAGTTCTTTCCAAATACTCTCCTCCAGGGGCTTCAACCTAAGACTGATTCTCTTCATGGACACAGTTCGTATTTAGAAGCAACTAGAGAAAATTGCTGTCCTCACGTTTAACAGAGGGGAGACAAGAATGAGACTGTAATGCATTTCTTTCAATCTTTGAGGTCAGTTAAGGATCAGTAATAGCAATCAGTATGTGTTCATAGGCTGATTGCCTTCATACTCCCATTCTCAAACTATAAAGTACCATAATGATGGGAATGTGCATCAGGATCACTTGGAAGACTCGTTACGAGATGGATGGCTAGCTCCTACCCCAGAGTTTACGGTGCAGTAGATTTAGGGTTTGGCTCAGGAATTCACATTTCAAATAAATTCCCAAGTGATTCTGATGTTGCTGGTTGACAGCTACTTATTTTCATTAATAAAGATGAACCCTTGTACCACAACCCTGTTGGAATGGCTAAAATCCAGCACAGTGCCACACCAAAGGCCAGTGAGGATGTGGAGGAGCTGGAACTCTGTCTTACTGCTGGTGAGGATGCAAAATTATACAATCTGGAAGACAGTTTGGCATTCTCTAGAATGTTGCAGTTGTGCCCTTTGCTATTTATTCAAAGGAGTTTAAAACTGTCCACACAAAAACTGTGCACCAATGTTTATAGAAGCTTTGTTGTTAGCAAAACTTGGCCTGTAATCCTAACCCTCTGGGCGGCTGAGGCAGGTAGATTGCTTAAGGTCAGGAATTCGAGACTAGCCTGAGCAAGAGCAAGACCCCCATCTCTACTAAACAAACACTACCTGAGTATTGTGGCAGGCACCTATAGTCCCAAGCTGCTTGGGAGGCTAAGACAAGAGGATTGCTTGACCCCAGAAGTTTGAGGTTGCTGTGAGGTATGATGTTGCCATGGCACTCTTGCCTGAGGCAACAGAGTGAAACTGTGGTCTGGAAAAAAAAAAGGCGAAACTTGTAAGCAGCCAAGCTGTCCTTCTGTAGGTGGCTGTATAAACTATGACGTAGCCAATGAAATATTATTCAGTGTTAGAAAGACATGAAAAGACATAAAGCTATAAGGCCTTGAAAAGACATGGAGGAAACTTAAATGGATATTAAAGTGTCAGAGAAGCCTAACTGAAAATGCTACATACTGTCTGGTTTCAACTACAGTCACATGCCAAGTAGTGATGATTTGGTAAATGTGGGACCACATATATGGAGGTGGTGCCACAAGATGATAATGGAGGTGAAAATGTCAGCTAGTGATGTCATAGCCATCATACGTCATAGCGTAACATGGTGGCTTTTCTGCATTTACAATTATTTAAATACACAAATAGCAGTGTGCCCAGGAGCAGCAGGCACACTGAGTGGTCTCGGTGTGTAGTGGGCCACACCATCTAGGTCTGTGTGAGCACACCAGCATGTTTGCACAGCGACAAAACACCTAATGACTCGTTGCTCAGAGCACGTCCCTGTCCTTAGGTAACACATGAATATATTCTGGAAAAGGCATAACTGTGGAAATGGTACAAAGATCAGTGGCTGCTGGAGGTTTCAGGGGAGACAGGGATGAACAGACAGAGCACAGAGTAGTTTTAGGACAGTGACAGTGTCCTGTATGACACTGCAGTGGCACAACATTTATCTATACACACAGAATGTACCTCTCCAGGAGTGAACCCTGATGTCTCTGTGGAATTTGGGCGATGATGTAGGTTCATCAGTTGGAACAAAGGCACCACTCAGATGTAGTATGTGGGGGGCTCTGCATGTGCGAGTGGGAAAATCTCTGGACCTGACCCTCAGTGTTGCTGTGGACCTAAAACCGTTCTGTAAGAAAAAGTCTATTTATGAAAAGAAAATGAGAGTGAGTCTTGGGTCTAGGAAGGGATGAGCCAGTCCTGAGCCACAAGGTGTGGAGGACTAAGCAGCTGAACAGAATCCAGGGTTTGAGGAACTGCCGGGAAGGAGGAGAATAAATGTCAGGTGAGCTGCCAGCCCCCGGGTACAAAGTGGTATGAATGGAATGGAGTGTTCATAGCATGACTGTTAAAACACTGGGTAAGATTTAGTGCTGATTTTAAGTAAACTCAATTTTGTTTACATACTATCAATCACAAATCAGAGCTTCAAAGAAACGTGCTTTTAATTTTTTTATTTAAAGTTTGATTTTAACAGGGATATTAGAAGATACGAATTGGAAATTGTGGTTATCAATTGGAAATCTGTAGTTTTTACTCTACATGGATCTAACTCTAGGCTGAGTTTCAGTGAGAGAAAGTGATAACACCTGAACTGTGTAGGGGTTGTTGGGATGCCCTTCTCCATGGGTCTCTCAGACCTGTGCACATCTCACAAGCAGAGGCACTGCGGGCCTTTGTACTGAGCAGCTTTGGGAGGTAGAAATAATGTCTCTGCCTGGAGCACGGGACACACTTTCTTACTGCCCAGTGTAAGAAAGATAATGTTTCACTCTGCAGCAAAGGGTAGGCAGGCTTGCTTACTGCCCACAGTGAAAGATTTGGGTTCCCTATGCTCAGGGTTCTTCAGCAGTGACACAAACCAGCTTCCCCTTGGACTGGTCTGTGTTGGCCCATGGGGAGCAACCAGAGCACGGAGCTCCTGCCACTCACTGTGTAGTCATCAGTACAGTCCTCTGTCTCTGATCCTCTCTGACTCTGCAGAAGAGTCTCGGTCTTCTCCAAGTATACATGAAGTGGTGGCAGGCTAACTTGTAGGCTTGCAAGCTGATTGAAACCTCAGACATACCGCGGTTCTTGACAGAAGATGTTTGAAGGAAAAAAGATTGACTTGTATATAAATTCACCTAACTACTAAATTTTTCGTTGACTGGAAAATTGAGGGCTGAGTTACTGAAGCCACTTGCACAAGTACAAGCACGTCTGTGTGCACAAACATGCGGCATCTGTGGAGGCAGAGGCTCCTCTGGGAATGAGTGAGTACTCCCCGCACCTGGGAATGAGTACTCCCCGCGCCTTGGGGACATTGCCCGTCTGCTTCTGTGCAGACCTAGCCTCTGTGAGTAAAGCCTGCAGCCCTGGGTTAGAGTTGATTTAAGGGTGGATTAGACAGTAAGAATCTCTTATTTCGAGACAGAACCAGATAAAACGGACACAAACTGAGTGGAGAAGTTCATTATTGTATACATAAAGTATAGCTGTAACCTGACAGGGTCATTCACCACCGAGAGATATTTATCTGCCAGAGTAATTTAGTGGTACCTCTGCTAAGGAACAGAACGTACAGAATGGAGGATTAGTTCATCTTCTCCTTTATTTTTCTGTATGTTTGCCTCTTGCTGCAATTTTGTGAGAATGGGTAACATTTTATTTTAAATTATAAAATGGGACTGTGTTTGACTTTTAAGTATTAAATGTGCTTTCTGGTCCAAAGGATATTGGACATACTGAGCTGGTCACATGAAATGTTTTGTCTGCAGCTTCTGTCTCATGTTAGGGGTCTGTTGTGCTGACTTAGGAGACGTGTGTCTCCTAAGATTAGCATACATCTGTTTCTTTATAAAAAGAATTTCTTTGTTATGCTATGAGATCATAACTCTTGCTGTATACTTTATCATGTCTGATCCTTCTTATCACACAGAGATCAAACTCAACTTTCTGTAATTATTAAAAAGCATTTCTGCCATAATATTAAGGTCAGGATATTAAACATTAGGAGGGTCTGTGAGCATGTGACAGACTATTCTTCCATATAAATTCCCTTATTGGTTTAGGGTTCTTTCCACCTGCAGAATTGCCTATAGCGACCTTTAAAACATGGTGCTTCCCTGTGGACACTGGCAGAACTCAGCTCTGGGCTTCCACCTGTGCTTTCCCTGAGCTGTAGGTCCCTAGCAAAGAAAATTATATGTTACCTGGGTGACCCTGTCTATAAGCTGGGTTTTTAATTTAATTGCTAGCTATACTGAAGCTAAATTTGTTGTGAAAGTGACTGAAAACAAAAGTGAGGGCAGAGAGATGATTTCTGCAGATGATCAGAGGAAATCACTCGTCTGCCATTGTAGTGGCCTTTGTTCTGGCCAATGTTTGTCTGACCCTATCTAAATATAGAAAGCACAGAAACCAAGGAAGAATCCTGTAGTTTCCAAGAATGACTTCTCAGGAGATCAGCAGTGTAGGTTGCCATGTATGTGAGGATTTGGGATGCAGAAATACCAATCGTCGGCAATTTATAATTTCTTCATCAGTTGGACACCTTTGGAAACATTCAGAAAGGTAGATCTCAGCATCTCTTTGGAGCAGATTGTGAATCTAAAGTGTTTCATTTGAAACAAATGGTTAACATGTTACAAGTGAAAAAATGTAAGTTAAACCCTCCTTTTCCCAAAGATAGTATTGCGGTCATACATGCATTACTTTTTCCAGCAGTTTATTCTCAGAAAATGGCATCATTTTGAATAAGTCATAGCAGAAATTAAGTACAAATGAGAATACAAAAGCACAGGCTCCCGTGTCGTGGTGTTGGGATGAGTGTTCCCTTGTCACCTTGCAGAGCGTGGCGTGCACAGGAGGAGGCCCAGATGGGCACGGGGAGGTTGGGGCGCCGGCTGCGCTGGCATTTCTGTTGAAGCAGCATGGGACGCAGTTCCTTTTTCCGACTGAGAAAGACTTCAGGGCCAGGGGCCACTGCCCTGTGTCCATGCCTCTTGCGTGCCTGCATGGCTCTGTCCTTAGCCCAGCTCTTGCCACTGCCACCCATGTGCTTTCGCATAGGCACCCGGTGCCGACTCCCTGGGCCCCTCCATCTGTCACTGCTAAAGTGCAGTGGAGCAACTTACTCCTCCCCACTACCTTCCCTTTCTTCCCCAGGCTCCTAAAAATTTTTTTCAGGGCGGCGCCTGTGGCTCAGTGGGTAGGGTGCTGGCCCCATATACCAAGGCTGGCAGGTTGAAACCCAGCCACAGCCAAATTGCAACAACAATAACAAAAATAGCTGGGCGTTGTGGTGGACGCCTGTAGTCCCAGCTACTCGGGTGACTGAGGCAAGAGAATCGCCTAAGCCCTAGGAGTTGAAAGTCGCTGTGAGCTGTGACACCACAGCACTCTACCAAGGGCAATTAAAAAAAAATTGTTTTTTCTTTCAATTTTTGTACACACTGCCTACTTGTTCTGGCCAGAAACTTGAGTTGCCCTTGACTCTTTCCACTGAGTCTCCACCTATACTGAATCAGTTACTCAGCCCCACCCATTCTCCTTCCTGGGTGTCTGAGTGTTGGGGAGTTTCCTTTGCAATGCCTCTAAGCCTAGCCTGAGGTGGCCCACTGTTGCACACGTGTAGCTCATCTTCCTAAATTCCTTTTGTTCCCCTACAGCGTTTCTCTACCCTATAGTCAGAGGTCTTTTTAAAATGCAAATTCTCCCAGAATCATCAGAGAAATGCAAATCAAAACCAGTTTGAGATACTATCTAACTGCAGTAAGAGTAGCCCACATAGCAAAACCCCAAAACTACAGGTGTTGGCTTCCATGTGGAGAAAAGGGAACACTCCTACACTGCTGGTGGGAATGCAAGCTAGTACATTCCTTTTGGAAAGAAGTTTGGAGAACACTCAGGGATCTAAAAATTGACCTGCCATTGGATCCTGTAATTCCTCTACTAGGAGTATATCCAAAAGACCAAAAATCACTTTGCAAAAAGATATTTGCACCAGATTATTCATTGCAGCTCAATTCATAATAGTCAACTTATGGAAGAAGCCCAAGTGCCCATTAACCCATGAATGGATTAATAAATTGTGGTATATGTATACCATGGAATATTATGCAGCCTTAAAAAAGATGAAGCCTTTACCTCTTTTCTGTTTACATGGAGGGATCTGGAACATATTCTCCTGAGTAAAATGTCTCAAGAATGGAGGAAAAAGTATCCAATGTACTCAGTACTTCTATGAAACCTACTTATACTTACTCACACTTTCTTACGAAAGATAGAACACAACTATAGCCCAGGATGAAGGAGAGTAATGGAGTGGGAAGGGAGGGGAGGAGGGAAGTTTGACAGAGGGAGGGTAAAAGGCGGGACCACAGCTATGGAGCATATGACAAGGGTACAAGTCAAATCTGTGAAGTTTCGAAAATAGATGTTTTAGCATAATAATCAAGTAAAAGAGGTGAAAGCTGTGTTGATTGGTTTAATGTAACCACGTCAGAGTGTATAAAAAAAAGAATTAGCACATTGTACCCCACATATGCATGAATGTATTCATGATCTATGTGTATTTGACTTAATAAAAAAAATAAAATGCAAATTCATTTGTGCCATTTCTAAGCAAAGGTGGATAGCTGGTGACATACAAACTCTTATGCAGTACCCCCAGCTCTGCCCACTTGCCCTGTCTTTTTTCTCCACAACTCCTCTCACAGTTGGACATCCTAGATGCTGATTCCCCTGTTAGTCTCTCTCCCTCCCCTGGGCTATAACTGGGCAGGGCAGGGCTTTTGTCTGTCTGTCTTGCTGTGCCCAGGAAGGCCCTCAGGGTGGCTGGCTCTGTCCTCCTTTCTGTCAGCTGCCCATGGCTTTCCCATTGCTTTCTCAGTTCCAGCCTTATTCCTTTTTTTAATTTTTTTTTCAGGTTGTTATAGGGATACATATGTTTTGTTGACATAATTTGCTTTTGTAAGGTTAAAGTCAGAGTTAAAGGTGTATCCTTCACCCCGAAAGTGTGCATTATACCTCTGCAATATGCCTGCTGTGTAGGAACCTGGACTTCACTCCCCACTTGAATTTCATTGAGTTTTGCTTCCATCTAAGCTTGTAGGTATTGGTCAACTAGTTCCAAGTTAGTGCTGAGCACATATGGTGTTTATTTCTCCATTCTTGTGATACTTCACTTAGAAGAATGGCCTCCAGTTGTTACAAAAGATACTAGGTCTCCATCCTTTTTATGGCTGAAGAGTATTCCATGGTATACATATACCACAACTTATTAATCAGTTTATGTATTGATGGGCACTTGGGTTGTTTTCACATCTTTGTGATTGTGAATTGTGCCACTATAAACATTTGAGTACACATGTCTTTATGATGAAATGTCTTGTTCTTTGGGGTAAATACCTAGTAGTGGGAATGCAGGATCAAATGGTAGGCTTACTTTTAGTTCTTTGAGGACTCTTCGTACTACTTTCCATGCAGGTTGTACGAGTTTCCAATGCCTCCAAAAGAGTTCCTTTCTCTCCGCATCCACATCAACATCTGTTGCTTTGAGACTTTCTGATGTGAGCCCTTCTCACTGGGGTTAGGTGATGGCTCAGTGTGGCTTTGGTTTGCATTTTTCTGATGGTTAGAGATTGAATTTTTTTTCATGTGTTTGTTGGCCATTGTTCTATCTCCATAAGAAAAGATTCAGTTCAAAAGTTTCCTTCTCAGTTTTTTATGTGGTTGTTTGGTATTTTCTTGTTGATTGGTTTGAGTTATTTATAGATTCTGATTATTACCCCTTTGTCAGATATTAGCATGTGAATATCTTCTCCCATTCTGTAGGTTGTCTTTTGCTTTGTTGATTGTGTCCTTCGCTGTGCAGAAACTTTTTAACTTGATCAAGTCCCATTTATTCATTTATTTATTGTTGCTACAATTGCCATTGGGGTCTTCTTCATAAATTCTTTCTCTGGGCTTATGTCTTTAAGAGTTTTTCCCATACTTTCTTCTAGATTTTTATCATTTCCTGTCTTAGGTTTAAATCTTTTACCTATTGTGAGTTACTTTTTGTGAGTGGTGTGAGTCCAGTTTCAGTCTTTTACTTGTGGCTATCCAGTCCTCCCAGCATTATTTATTGAGTAGGGATTCTTTCCCCCAATGTTTGCTTTGTCAAAAATCAGATTCAAGGTAAGAGGCTTGTTTTCATTTCTTGGTTTTCTATTCTGTTTGTATATCTGTATTTTTGTGCCAGCACCATACTGTTTTGGTCACTATAGCCTTATAGTTATAACCTGAAGTCTGATGAAGTGAAGCCTCCAGATTTGTTCTTATTTTGTAGGATTACATTGGATATTTGGGATCTTTTTGGATTTCATAGAAAGCATAGAACTATTTTTTCAAGATCTGAAAAATATGGTGTTGATATTTTAATGGGGATTGCATTGAATCTATAAATCACTTTGGATAGTATGGACATTTAAATGATGTTGATTCTGCTAATCTGTGAGCATGATATGGTTTTCCATCTGTTAATATCCTCTGCAATTTCTTTTCTCAGCATTTTACACTTCTCTCTAAAGAGATCCTTCAAACTTCGTTAAAGATATTCCAAGGTATTTCATTTTCTGATGATGGTACTGTGAAAGATACTGTGTCATTGATTTGATTCTCAGCGTGGATGTTGTTGGCCTATGTGAAAGCTCCTGATATGTGTACATTGATCTAATATCCTGAAATATTGCTGTATTTATTCAAACTTCCAGGAGTTTCTTGGTTGAGTCTTAGAGGTTTTCCCTTTTCATGTTCTGTTCCCTGTTTCAGAAATGCTTTTTCCTGATCTTTTCCACTTGTCAAAGACACAGGCAAAGGATCCGGGAAACGTTGTTTTATTCCCCAGACAAAATCAGCAGCCCGTGCCTCGTTCTGCCATGATGTGTTGAGTAGAGGCATTTGTCTTGTGTACTGTTAATAACGTTTTCTGCTCTTCATGTCATCATTCGTCTCTACCATGGATAAGTCCTATTTCTTCTTATCTCTTGTGCACCATAGCCAGACATATATTAGGGACCCAGGAAATGTTCTGAACATTTAAGTAACTCCTGCTCCTAGTTCTGTCTAGGTCAGGCTATTTCCTACTTGCAATATATTTGCTCATCTTTTTTGCTACTAACCTTCTGTGAGAAGATAATCTGTGAAAGGTCATTATCAAGTTATCTCAGCACTTATTTAATGTGTGTTTAGCTGCTTTACTGTCACATAAAAACGTGTGGTAGTAAAATAAAGTAATAAAGCTGTCAATAAAAACTCTACTTCCACTCAATATTTAATGCTAAAGAGCATGAGACATTTGAGATTTTCATCCATAATAGTAAATTGATGTTATCAAGGCTGGTGGCTGATCATTTTGCCTTGAAATATTGTTAACTTGATGAATAAAAATGTAAATTGTTACAGCACAGTATGTTCTGGAAAGTAGTGTGCTTCAGTGTTCTTTTATGTAATAATCTCCAGATGAGGTCAGGATATGAAGCAGCCTCAGGCTTTAAAGCCCCCTGATGTTTCTAAGCAAAGCAGCCACAGTGATGACTGTGGATCAGAAGTCATAGTCCTGGAAGAGTCAAGAAAATGCCAGCATGCTAACTTCTTTAGGGCGTTGTAGTTTATAAGGTACTGCCACATCAGTTTGCTTACCTAATTCCCATCACAACTGAGAGGTAGGTAACAGTGCCCTCGTTTTCCACATCAGGAAGCTGAGGTTCAGCGGGGTTAGGAGATGATATTCAGAGGTGACACCAAGCTCAAGTACAGTTCTAAATGTGTCTAACTCCAAATCAGTTGGCTTCTGTTATGGAATAGCTGTTTCATTGCTTGGGTGCTAAAAATTCAAATTGATACAAGCATATGAAATATTTATAAAATCTACTTTCATGATCAATTTCCAGGAGTAAACTGCAAATAGTAGTGTGTAGGTGCTGTGTGGACCTGAGTACAGATGTAGATTTAAGAGTGTGCACGGTCCCTGCTTTTAATAGTCCTGGCCGCTTTCTCGGTGGGAGGATGTGTAAAGCAAAGGAAAGTTCTTTCAGAGTCTGGGATCCATTTATAAAAACTCCAAGTTATTGTCCTCGACAGTATAAAACTTTCAGAATTCTACAGGAAAGTAAACCTTCATTTCAAAATTATACTTTGAAGTTTGAAGATAAAAGGAAAGCTGTCTGAGGCCCAGTGCTCAAATAGATGGACTAAAAACATTTAAAAAAAATTTCTGGAGTGCTTATCAGAATTTGAAATGAATGTGGTAACAGATCTCCTCTAGTTCAAGTCCTCAGTCTGTGTAACAGAGCTTTAAGCAGCTTAGCTCAGCCTGACACACATGAGAATCAAAGCTTTTTGTAGGGTTTTGAAATGTGTTTCATTTTCTCAAGAAAGAGAAAAGCAGATTCTTTGCTTTTTATACCTGGTCACCTAGGAATATTTTCAATTCTGTGGCTCTGGTCCACTCTTATAGCAACACAGAGAAACACAGTGAAACTTACTTAAATCTGTGATTGCCAGCTGTTGCCTGGACAATATTTCTAATTGTCTCTCCGTGCCAGAAAGAGCCAGCTTCGTTTAGGTGGAGATTGGAAGCCTGCTCCTGATGTGGAGAGCAGTGGGCACACGTGAATGCAGGTGCAGGGGTGCGAGTGGCTGGCACGGGACTTCAGCATCTGGAAGCAGTTGAAGAGTAAGGTTGTGCCCTGAAGTGGTTTAAATTTAGCAAACCTTTATGCCTGGAAAATGCCGTTACACACAATACTTTATAGTGGTGTTCTGAGTTAGTGTTATGGGCTGAATTATGTTCTCCTTAAATTCGTAATCTAATCCAATCTACTGGTGTCCATATAAAATAAGGAGTTGAGGACATAGGTGTGTTCAGAGGGAAGACCTCTGAGGACACAGGGAAAAGATGGTCATCTATACCCCAGGAGAAGGGCCTGAGGAGGAACTGGCCCCACAGCACACAGACCTGACTTCTAGCTGCAGAACTGCAGATAGTACATCTGTTGTTTAAACCACCAGCCTGTGGCTTTTTGTTAGGGCAGTGCTAGCAAACTGGCATGACTGGTGAGGCAAATAGGAGATTGTTGGTTAAACAAAGCTCTTTTAAGCTCTAAGTGAGGCCTAAAATCTATCTTTATTCCCACATTCCTCATGATATGCCTCTGAGAACAATGTATAAAAGTCTATGTAAGCCTTTGTTCAGTTGTGGTTAAATATGATTTTATGAGGATTGTTCTCATAACTAGAAGGTTAACTCTGTTATAATTACGTGAGTCAACTGAAGCTGGGTAAGCTAGTAAAGGAACGTGTGGAGAAGTGTTTGTCTTAAAGTGTTCTTAAATTATTAATAACATAAGCTCTGCCTTCAAAATATTTAACAAACATGAAAATCAGTGACTGAGGGAAGATTGGTCATGTTTCCTGGTAGTCTCCTTGTCATTTCATAGCTAAACAATTTGCAGTCAGTGGAAAGTACACCAGCAGCAAATCCTGTGTCAGTTACCCCCTGGGGACATAGGGAGGGGGAGGGACCCTGTATTCCAGGGCACAGTGGGGGGCTGATGTTGAAATTGACCTGGGTGAAGTTTTCATTTTTATTTTATCTGGGTCAGGATACCCATGAAAAGCAAATAGACTTAATACTCACATTAATACCATATTATCTAATTTTAAAAACATATTATTGAGGATTAATGCATTTCAGACTTAAAACTATGTGTTCTTGTCACAAAGGATGTAAAATTTTGTCAAATGATTTTTCAGTGTCTATTGAATAGATCGTATGTTCTTTTTCTTTTTTTTTTTTTTTTTTTTTGCTTCCATGTATATGGTGAATTACATTTCTGGACATAACATATGTTGAACCAACCTTGCCTCCCTGGTATAAAGCCCACCTGGTCATGATGTATATGATTTTTTTAATGTATAGCTGTATTCTGTTTGCTAGGATTTTATTGAAGATTTTTGCATCAGTATTCATTAGAAAATTACTCTGTAGTTTTCTCTTTTTGTTGGGTCCTTTCGTGGTCTTGGTGTAAGGATGCAGTCTGCTTCAAAGAAAATGTTGGAGGGGGTTCCTTCCTTCTCTGTGTTTTGGAATAGTTTCTGCAATGTAGATATGAACTCCTCTTTGAAGTTTTGGTAGAATTCTGTTCTGAAGCTTTTCTTTGTTGGAAGATGTTTTATTGTTGTTGCAATTTCTATGCTTGATATTGATCTGTTCAGAATTTCTAGTTCTTTCTGGTTGAATTGAGGGAGGTGGGTGTGATTCCAGGTATTGGTCCATTTCCTCCACATTTTCAATTCTGGGTATAACATTTTTTTTTTTTTGTAGTATTCAGTGATGATCTATTGTATCTCTGTGGCATCTGTTGTTATTTTCCTTTTTTCATTTCTGATTGAGGTTATTAAAGCTCTTAGTTTCCTGTTTCTAGTCAATCTAGCCAAGGGTTGATTGATTTTATTAATCTTTTCAAAGAACCGACTTTTTGTTTTGCCAATCTTCTGAATGGTTATTATGTTCTCAATTTCATTTATTTCCGATCTAATTGTGGTTATTTCTTTTCTTCTGCTAGGTTTGGAATTGGATTTCTTTTTGTTTTTTAATTCCTTGAGGTGATTCATTATATTGTTGATTTGTGCTCTTTCTGGTCTTTTGGATGTGTACATTTAATGCAATTAATTTTCCTATTAGGACTGCCTTTGCAGTATCCCATAGGTTTTTGTTTTTGTTTTTGTTTTTTGAGACAGAGTCTCACTTTGTCACCCTTGGTAGAGTGCTGTGGTGTCACAGCTCACAGCAACCTCAACTCTTGGGCTCAAGCGATCCTCTTCCCTCAGCCTCTCAAGTAACTGGGACTGCAGGTGCCTGCTGCAATGCCAGGGTATTTTTTTGAGAGAGGGGTCTCGCTTTTGCTCAGGATGGTCTCAAACCTGTGAGCTCAGGCCATCCACCAGCATCCATCTCCCAAGTGCTGGGATTACAGGCGTGAGCCACCACACCCAGCTGTCCCACAGGTCCTGATAGCTTATGCCTTCATTGTCATTTTGTTTGAGAAATCTAATGATTTTCTTCTTTATCTCCTGTTTGACTCAGCTATGGTTCAGCATAAGGCTGTTTAGTTTCCACAACTCTGTGGAGATGAAGTTTTTTGCTGGAGTTGAGTTCTACTTTTATTCCATGGTAGTCCAAAAACATACAAGGTATAATCTCAGTTCTTTTAGGTTTGTTGAGATTTGTTTTGTGCCCTAAGATATAGTCAATTTTGGGGAATGATCCATGGGCTGACAAAAAGAACTCATATACTCAATTTTATTGAGGTGGAGGGTTTCATATTTGTCTGTTGAGTCCATTCATTGCTTCTTTGTTAATTTCTGCTTGGAGGATATGTCTAGTTCTGTCAGAGGGTGTTGAAGTCCCCAGACTTAAAATTATGATTCATTTTTGTTTAAGTGAATTGATTTATCTTGAAATCTTAAGTAAACAAAAAAATTTTATTCTTCGATATGTTCCCCTGAAAGTATGTATTTGAAAGAAAAAAAGATTTAGAAACACTTTTAATGATCTGATATTATGGTAAAATAAACATAATTCTTTCATTAGTTTTTGGTTTTAATAGAATAAACAGATCATTTTTAATTTTGATTAAAAGGAAATTAAAAGAGCTTTTTAAAAATTTTATTATAGTAAAATATATATATATAAATATTTGTTTTAACCACTTGTAAAAGTATAATTCAGGGCCATTAAATGCATCCACAATATTATGTAGCCATCATGGCTGTCCAGCCCCCCAAAACATTTCTTTATCCCTAAATAAAGCTCTGTGCCTACTAAATGACAATCCCTACTTTTTCCTTCCTCCCAGCCTTTGGCAACTTTTTTTCTATTTTCTGTGTCTGTGAATTTTATTTTATTTTTATTTTATTTTATTTATTTTTTATTAAATCATAGCTGTATACAATAATGCAATCATGGTATATAGTGTGCTGGTTTTATATACAATTTGAAATATTAGGACTTTCTTTATATTCCATATTAGTGTTCACTTCTTAATATTCATTTAAACATAGCCATGACTCCTTAAGCAGGAATTCTCAGCCCAGTAAGAAGCACTCTATAACTCTTCACTTTTCAAGCAAGAGCTGTAGGGGTCCTGGCCACCCGCTGTGTGTATGGCAATCCTTCATGGCATCCTGTTGAATAGCCTCCTATCCCCTTGTTGACTTCAATTTTTCTACCATATCCATTCAGTTCTTACTGGTCAGTGTATCTAAAGTTGAATTCATTTGCTTCCACAAACTTTCTATAAGGTTCTATTGTATGCCCAGAATAGGAAAACAAGATTCTTTTTTATTTGCTGGTCACTGTGTGCTTTCCTCCTTCTCACCTCCCCTCCCACAGGCCTTCTCTCTCTCTCTCTCTCTCTCTCTCTCTCTCTC
>NW_003852588.1:160478-184499 GCF_000181295.1 Otolemur garnettii
CTCTCTCTCTCTCTCTCTCTCTCTCTCTCTCTCTCTCCATGAAGCTCTGCAGTGCTTTCTCTCAATGTCTGTTGATCTTATCTTTTCTGCACGTGTACCCTTTGTATCTATCCTGACATTTACCATCATTCAAACCACTCGTGCCTCTGTATATTTGCAGTGCCAAGAGTTGTGCACGTGTATGCACGTGTGCATGCTAATGTGCTCTGGAGTTCAGATTATCTTCTCCTAGTAAGGAAGGACTATGTTGACGTCCTTTGGATAACGTCAGGTAGAGATGACTGTGTAGTGAATGGTTTCAATGATAGTATTTTTTGTGATAACTACTTATAAGTTTTAAAAATATGACTATAAAAATCATTAAATATTCAGCCAAACTATTTTGAATTTAAAAGCCTCAGCTGGGTTATTTTCAGGATTCTGGGGTTCTTCCCAGAAGGAGGGAATGCTGATTGACACAGATTTGTGGAGGTGAAGCTCTTAGCCTTCTGTCCCTGAGGGATAAACCGAGGACTTCATGTGTTGTAGGCAGTTTATACTGATCAGTAAGACAGAGGCAGATCTTCCTCCATGCTGCCCTTTTATAAGTTGTTTTTTTCCCTCAAGAGTACGCTCTGTGTTATATCAGCCCAGTTCTCTGCACATTAATGATAGTGAAGCTTTGGGGGACGGGGGATGGGTGGATTGTAGGAAGCTGGTCTCATTGTGCCAGGTTTTGTAGGCAACAGGGTATTGTAATGGCTTTTTACATGAATGATTGCTGTAGATAATGGAAACCTTGTGAAAATGATTCAGATTAAGCTTCTGGTTTGCTTTAAGCTTACTGACCCAATATAATTGAGTGTAAATCAGTGGAATCAGTGAGTTTATATTCTTGCAGTTCATATCAATGTATGCTTGAGAATGAAGAAACCATGATTTTTTAAATTTGCTTTTCTGCTTCTGCCCTGACCACAGGAAGAATTTCATGCAAGCATTGGGGAAACTTCAAAAAAACAAACAAACAAAACTCTTTAAAACTCTACTGATCCCACTCACTGTTAAATAATATTTATATCAGAAACTATGCTAAAGTGAGAAATAATGCAAAACAGATAATGTAGAGGTTGTTTTATTCTAGAGACACTGGGCCTTCAACCACAGGAGGATTGTGGTGACATTCATGGAATTATTGTTCTTTGTGACTAGAAAAATGGCTCATGACTGGCAAGGAAAGGAGGAAAAGAAAGTAGGGAAGATTGAAGAAAGGAGGGAGGAAGGAAGAGAAGGAGGCAGAAGACACAGGAAAATCTAAGGTAGTCTTCAGAATATCTAGTAAAGTGAAACAAATATTTGTTTGCAAAGCATTAGCATATACTAGAATCCCAGGGTCTAATTTCATTAATATCCTTGCAGCGAATAATGTTGCTGAAAGAAAGGAACTAGCTGCACCAAGCAGATTTATATTTTTTAGTAGCAGCCCAATGTAGCAACTATATAAACATCTTTGGTTTGGTTTGGTTTTAAATGAATAAAATGTTAGTTGTCGGACTCAGGAGAGCTTGTTCCCACTAGTAATAGACATGAGGGTTTTGCTGATGTCCATGCAGATCGTGATTCCCAGAAAAAGTTGAGCAGTGAAAAAGAAAAAAAAAAAGAGCAGTGAATGTTGTAAGGGCTCATAACTTAAGGAATATGAGTAGGAAGGCTGTAACTTATGGAAATTATGTAGTAAAGAACCCACTGTGAGATGCATGGATAATGTTTCAGATTCTTGAGTTTTTTTCCATTAAGATGTTGGGGAAGGGAAAGGTTTTGTTTGTTTGTTTTTAAATCAGTAAAGCTACAGAAAAAAATACAGTAAGAGGAAAAACGTTGGGCAAAAAGGAAGGATCTTTGAATCTGTCAAAGGAAGAGATACTTTGTTTAAATCTGATGTGCATTTTCCTTGTACATTCCCGTAGGTGGGCAGGAAAGAGGGAGTTCTTGTGACCCCACTCCTGCTTCCTCCAGAGGAGCTGCCCTAAGAGCTCTTATATCTTTGAGTGTTCTGGGTGTGATCTTATTTAACAAAATACTTCAACTAAAAGTGTTATTTAACTTTTTACTGCAGTCCCAAATCATTCACTTTATTGATCATGGAGGCAACAAAAAACTTCTTATAGCTAGCAAATAATTGCTTCATTGGAAAAGATTTAACGACAGGCATTTATGAGATGCTGTGCCAAAGCACCATGTTTTACTCAGCTTTTTTAAGGTTCAGAAGTACCTTTTTTCTATGCTTAAATGGGAGAAGTCAAAAGACCAACTTCACATTTGTTACTATCTTCTCTGCCTCCCCATTGTCATCATAAACACTGATAGGTGGTCAGTATATCCAGGGAGCACAGAGATTAAAAAGTTATGCAGGAATTTGCAATTTAGTTGAGATACAGAACGTATACACTCACAAGAAAAATACTGTTCGAGCAGTACAGTAAGTCCTCACAAACATTGTCAATAGGTTTTCAGAAACGATGATTTTAAGAGAAATGACATATAACAAAACTTAATTATACTGTAGACTAAGTGATAGGAGCAGAGGTTTAGTTATTATAGGACATTTATAGTCACAAAAAATCATCAAAATTCAAAATACTTAAAACACTTCTAATATAAAACATTGAAATGTAAGCTATTGCATACATTTAAGAAAGATTAATGAATACAGGAAAAATAATTCTTTGTGCACCAGCGAGTGATAGAAGTCATAATGATAATAAGAATACAGAGGAAAACTGTAAGGAGCACATTCTGCCATTGCACAGTTCAAAAACAAACAATATCACAATGATAAAGAACCAAAAAGAATTCCTGGAACTCAAGAAATTAATGAATGAAATAAAAAACATAACCACTGTCTTCAAAATAGACCAGATCAAGTAGAAGAAAAAAATTACTAAATGTGAAGACAGGTTTTTTAAAATAACCCAGTCAGACACAAAATTAAAAAATAAAGAAAAAAATTATAAATGGCACTTTGGTAGACTAAGGTAGGTGGATTGCTTGTGGCTAGAAGTTTGAGACCACGTTAGGCAACAAAGTGAGACCCTGTCTCAACAAAAATAAAAATAACTAGCCAGGAGTGGTGGCACCTTCCTGTAGGCCAAGCTACTCAGGAAGCTGAAGTGGGAGGTTCCTTTTATGCCAGGAGTTCAAGGTTAACTATGAGGTCTGATCATGCCACTGTATTCCAGCCTGAGAGAACAAAACCCTATCTCTAGAAAAGGAAAAGAAATAAAGAATGAAGAAAGCCTGCATGTTGTGTAAGACACCATCAAGATAACAAATACCCAAATTTTGAGAGTAGTAAATTTAAAGATATGGAAAAAGACATAGAAAACGTATTTTGTGAAATAATAATCAAAGTCTTCTCAAGTCTTGAAAAAGATTTAGGCATCTAGATATAAGAAGCTTAAGGATACCCAATATAGCCCTCAAAAGGTGTTCTCTGAGGTACATTATAAACTTTCAAAAGTTAAAGACAGAATTCTAAAATAGCAAGATAAAAGCATCAAGTCACATGTAAGGGAATTTCCATCAGATTAACAGCTGATTTCTCAGAAGAATCTTCCAGGCCAGGAGAAAATAGGTTATTATATTCTATATGCTAAAAGAAAAACAAATCTTTTTTTTTTTTAAATTAAATCATAGCAGTGAACATTAATACTATCATGGGGTACAGTGTACTGTTTCTGTATACAATTTGAAATACTTTCATCCAACTGGTTAACATAGCCTTCATGTCTTTTTCTTAGTTATTGTGTTAAGACATTTATATTCTACATTTAGAGAGATTCACATGTACCATGGGATGAACCATACGTGTGATCCCACCAATCCATTAAGAAAGATGGAGACTTTATCTCCTTTATGTTTACATGGATGGAACTGAAAAATATTCTTCTTAGCAAAGTATTCCAAGAAAGGAAGAAAAAGAAAAAAAAATTCTTAATCAAAAAATACTGTAGCAATGCTATTCTTCAGAAATAAAGTCTTTCTAAGACAGATAAAAACTGATGCAATTTATCACTACTAGACTCACTATACAAGAAATGCTTAAGGGAGATCATCATCTAGAAATGAAAAGATGATGCCCAACACATGAAAACACACTGGCATCTATAACTTACTAGAAAAGGAGATACACAAAAGAGGTAGAAAAAGGAATCTAACATTATCCTACAGAAAGCCACCAAATCGCAAAGATGAGCAATGCAAAAGGATGAAAGGAACAAAGGATGTACAAAACAAACAGAAAACAATTAACAAAATGATAGGAGTAAGTGCTCACTTATGAGTAACGACGTATAAACAGTTTAAATTCTACATTTAAAATGTATAGACTGGCTAACTGTATTTAAAAAAAGTAAAAAGGCCTGCCCATACGGTTCCTTTTACTTTAACTTTTACAAGTTAAAGTTCATCTTTAAAGATACACATAGACTGAAAGTAAAGGGATGGAAAAATGTATTTTACAAAAGAAACCCACAGCGCGTAGGACTAGATATACTTTTATCAGATAAAATAAACAATTTAAGTCAAAAAACATAAAAAGAGGTGATGATGGTTATTGTGTATGTGTGTATACACGTGTATATCATCACTGGAGCACCCAGATGTATAGAGCAAATATGATTAGAGCTAAAGGAGGAGATAGACCCCACCAATACAATAACAACTGGGGACTTCAGCGTGAGAGATGATTTAGGCAGAAAAACAACAAAGAAACATTGTATTTAAACTGTATTGTACACCAAATGGACGTAATAGACATTGACAAATATGTCATCCAACAACTGCAGAGAACACACATCTTCTCATCAGTATACAGAATGTTCCCTAGAACATGTGTTAGGCTACGAAACACATTTAAACAAATATACAAAAATCAAAATCACAAATAAATGTTCAAATCAGGAGGGAATAAAATGAGAAATTAGTAACGAGACAAACTAGAACATGTATTAAACATGAGGAAATTAAATAACATGCATTTATGAGTGACCACTGGGTGATTGAAGAAATTGAGAAGGAAACAAATTTCATGAAACAAATGAAAATGGAAACACAACATATCAAAGCTTATCAGATACAACAAAAACAGTGCTATGAAAAAAATTTATAGCAATGAATATCTACGTCAATAAAATAGAAAGACTTCAAACAAACAACCTAATGATGCACCTCCAGGAATTAGAAGAGCAAGAACAAACCAAAACCACAATTATTAGAAGGAAAGAAATAATAACTAACAGGGCTGAACTAAACAAAATAAAGACTAAAAATAATACAAAAGATTAAAGCACCAAAAATTTGTTTTTTGAACAGATAAAAAAAAATGACAAACCTTTAGCTGGATGAAGAAAAAGAGAAGACCCAAATAAAATCAAATGTAAAAAAAAAAAAAAAGAAGATATTGTAATTGACACTACAGAAAAAGAATTATTAGAGACCATTTTGAGTACATATGGACCAAAAATTATAAAAACCTAGAAGAAATGGAAAACTTTGGACATAAAGAACCTACCAAGATTGAACCAAGAAGAAATATAAAACTTTGACAGACCAATAATGAGTAAAGATATTAGTCACTAATAAATAGCCTCCAACAACACCCAGGATTGAATGGCTTTACTGCTGAATTCTACCAAATGTATAAAGAACTAACACTAATTCTTCTTAAACCATTCCAAAAAATTTAAGGAAATGAATTCTTCCCAATTCATTTTACTAGGCAAGCATTGCCTTGATGCTAAAACAAGGGCATAACAAAAAATCAAAACAAACAAACTAAAACATTAAAGGATAATATCTTTCATGAATATGACTGTAAAAATCCTCCACAAAATACTAGCAAACTGATTCTAACAACACATCAAAAAATAATATACCATGATAAAGTGGGATTTATCCCAGGGATGCAAGGATGGTTTCTATATACAAATCAATAAATGTGATGTACCACATCAACAGAATAAGGGACAGAAATCATATTACCATCTCAGTAGATGCAGAAAATGCATTTGATAACATTCAACATCCCCTCATGATTAGTCTTTCAATAAACTAGACACAGAAGGAATATACCTCAAAACAATAAAGGCTGTATATGAAATACAGCTAACATCATACTGAATAGATAAAAACTTAAGAAACCTGGAACAAGTCAAAGATGCCTACTTTCTCCACTTTTATTCAGAATTACAAAGGCAGTCTTAGAGCAATTAGGTTAAAGAAGGAAAGGGTATCCAGTGGAAACAAAGGAGTCAAATTATCCTTGTTTTCAGATGATGTGATCTTAAAAATTCCTAAAGAAATTAGGAATTTTCTTAGAAATTCCTACAGAATCCAACAGCAAAACTATTAAAACTAGTAAATAAATGATTTTAGTAAAGTTACAGGATATAATATCAACATGAATGTAAGCAGACATATTTCTATACCAATAGCAAACACTCTGAAAATGAAATCAAGATAGCTATTCTATTTATAATAATATTTACAATAATAAATCAAGGAAGAAATTTAATCAAATAAGTGAAATATCTCTATAAAACATTGATTCAGGAAATTGAAGATGATACAAAAAATTGGAAAGATAACCCACATGCATGGATTGGAAAAATTAATTTTCTTAAAATGTCCATAATTGGCTGGGTGTGTTGGCTCATGCCTGTAATCTTAGCATTCTGGGAAGCCAAGATGGGTGGATTGGTTTAGCTCACAAGTTCAAGACCAGCCTAAGGAAAAGTGAGACCCATCTCTGAAAATAGGCAGGTATTGTGGCAGTTGCCTCTGGTCCCAGCTACATGGAAGGATTGAGCCCAACAGTTTGAGGTTGCTATGAGCTATGACTCTACAATACTATGCCACTGTCTCAAAAAACAAAAAGAAGAAAAGAACAAAAATGTCCGTACTACTTAAAGCAATCTATAGACTCAGTGCAATTCCCATTAAAACTTTATCAATAATGTTCTTCACAGAAATAGAAAAATATAATCTTGAAATTCACATGGAACCATATAAGACACCAAATAGTTGAAGCAGTCTTGGCAAAGAACACAGCTGGAGGCATCACACTACCTGATTTCAAAATATACTATAAAGCTATAATAACCAAAACAGCATGGTGCTTGTGTAAAAGCAGATGCATAGACCAATGGACTAGAATAGAGAACTCAGTAATAAATTCATGTATTTACAGACAACTCATTTTTAATAAAGGCACCAAGAATGTATGGTGGGGAAATGGCAGTTTCTTCAATAAATGTTACTGAGAAAACAGGATATGTACATGTAGAATATTGAAACTAGATCCCATATCTCTCACCATGTACAAAAGTCAAATCAAAGTGGATTAAAGACTCTAAGACTTGAAACTATGAAACTACTAGAAGAAAATGTAGGGGAAATGCTTTGGTAAGTTGGTCTGGGTTTTGTTAAGACCTCAACAGCACAGGCAAAAAAAGCAAAAATAGACATAGGGTATTGTTTCAAGGTATTAAACAGCTTCTGCCTGGCACAGAAAACAATTAACAGAAGGAAGATAACAACCCAAAGAACAGAAGAGAATGTTTGCAGTCTTTCCATTGGACAAGGGATAACTAGAATAAAGGATTCAGCAGGAACCAAAAACAATTAAAAATGTGCAAGTGATGTGAATAGACATTTCTCAAAATGAGATACAAGTGAAAAAATGCTCACCCTCACTAATTATCAGAGAAATGCAAATCAAAACCATGGTTAGATACCATCTCATGCCAGTTAATGTTGCTGTTATCAAAAAAGACAAAAAAACAGATGGTAGCAAAGATGCAAGAAAGGTAACTCTCATACAATGTTGGTGGGAATTCAAATTAGTGTAGCCATTATGGAAAGCAGTATGGAAGTTTTTCAAAAACTAAACATAAAACTAGCATGTGATCCAGAAATCCCACTGCCAAGTACATGTCTAACAGGAAAGAGGTCATTACGTCAGAGAAGTATCTGTACTCTCATGTTTATTGCAGTTTTATTCACAATAGCCACGATATGGAATCAACCTAAGTGTCCGTCAGTGGATGAGTGGATAATAAAATGTGGTGTATATAGATAATGGAATATTATTTAGCCATAAAAGAATGCAGTTTTGTCCTTTGCAGCATCTTAGGTCAGCCTGGAAGACATCAGATACAATAAGTCAGGCACAGAAGGACAAATATTACATGTTCTTATATATCAGAGCCAATAACGTTTGGCTCATGGTGGGTTGAAAGTAGAATGGTGGTTACCAGAGGCTAGGAAGGATGGGAAGTTTCAAAAGATGAAGAGAAGTTAGTTAATAAGGACAAATATATAGTTAGAAGGAATAAGTTCTAGTGTTCATTAGCATAGAAAGGTGACTATAGGTATTGATAATTTATTATATATTTCAAAATAACTAGAAGAAAAGATTTGGAGTATTTTCAGTGTCAAACATGATAAATTTTGAGGTGATGGATTGTCCAGTTACCCTGATCTGATCATTATACTTTATATCGAAATGTAAAAGGTACCCCACAAATATGTATAATTTTTATGTATCATTTTTAAAAATACAAAAAAAAAGATAGGATTGAAATTGCCCCATTCCTACCTCAGGAAGGCATTATATAGAGTCACAAATCAAAAGCCATTAAGTTTTTTAAATAAAAAGAATATTCATATAGTGAGTTATGATTTGTTTTGAAAAGGAACAGTAAGAGAGAAGGTTCCAAGATACATAGATGGTCACATGTGGGGAAATTATTGTATTAAATAGCATTCTCCAGAGAAGCTGAACCAGCAGAGAACATGTGTCTATGGACATAAAGAGATTTATGCAAGGAACAGGCTGCATGATTCTGGTCTCAAGGTCTGCGTTCAGCTAGCTGGAGATCCAGAAAAGCCAGTGTGGTGTACAGCAGGCTGAAGGCCTAGATGAGCTGATGTTTCACTTCATGTCTAAAGACTAGAAAAAAACAATGTCCCATTCAACGGCAGTCAGGCAGGAACACCTTCCCGCCCCATACTTACAGTTGGTCAGCTGTTTTGTCCTATGCAGTTTTCAACTGATTAATGTGGCCCACCCACATTAGGTGGGACAGTCAGCTCTTGCTCAGTAGATGCTCAAATGTAGATGTTAAGCTCCTCCATAGACACAGCCAGAATAGTCTTTCACAGAATGTCGAGGCACCCTGTGACCTGTCACATTGACACACCAAATCAATCCTCACAATCATGAATGCCAGAAATTTAAATTTAACTTGTAGACAGCTAAAAATTGTGCTTTATTTAGGCAGAAGTCCCCTTAAGATAAGCCATTAGTAAATAATTTATTTAAGTGACACATCAATTTATTTATGCCACTCTTTTTGATTTATTATGATCTTGCTGTGTGTCAATAAGTAAGTATGTGAAATAATGTGTTTGGATTTTATACATATATTTGAATGACAGAATCCTCCATTCTTGTGAGGGCCCAGCCTCAATTCACATTTCTATGCAAAGGTAATTATTGAAATGGTCAAGGGCCTTAGTTGTGCCAAGCAATAAGCATACACTAAAATCAAGCTAGAAATGGGACCCTTGGGAATATTCAAGTTAATGAACATTAGTCTGAAGGAGCAACTTTAGACTTAACCTTTTTAGAACAAGTATGATAAAAACATAGAGTTTTGCCTTATGGGACAACCTCAGTCATTTCATGACCATATGTCATGAAGTCACAAGAAAAGAGAAGAAGATCAGTTGTGGATGGCAGGCAGGGTAGGCGAAATGTTCCTTTACAGCAGTGGTTCTTAACCTGTAAGAATGGTTAAGAACCATTTGTAATAATGAAAATACATCCTGCATATCAGACATTTACATTACGATTTATATAACAATAGCAAAATTACAGTTATGAAGTAGCAATGAAAATAATTTTATGGTTGGGGGTCACCACAACACAAGGAACTGTATGAAAGGGTCGTGGCATTAGGAAGGTTGAGAACCACTGATTTACAGGAAGTCAACAAAGGAGCTTGATTTTACAATTACTAATGCTTCTTTGTGCTTTTTCAGAGACTTATTCATGCCCTCGTTCAGCAGTGGTGGGCACTTGAATAAACTGCTCAATTCGGAACACATTAAATAACTTCCAGGCCTATGAAGAATGCTGTGGAATAAATGGGTAAAACACGGTGGCCCCTAAGAAAGAAAGCATCAATTGTACAATGTTTTGTGAATGTGGCACTTCAGAGCAAACGGGAAGCGTCTGGTCAGAGGCAGAAGAGGGAGTGACTGCAGCTTTTAAGGGTAGCAGAGTTGCGTGCTGCATTCAGCATGTGCATGAAGTAGCTGCAGAGTGGCTGCACCATCCCTCCCTACTTGGGACAGGGCTGAGCAGCGCTGCTGCTTTTCTTAACTGAGTCCTCTCCTAGGGGATATGGCTGCAGACTTCTCAGAAAGTTCAGGATGGAGCTGTGGTTAAGCCTGTGGGAGCTGGTGCCTTTGCTGGCAGAATTGTGGAGATACCTACTACCACCCTCTCTGCCTTATGTGGCACAAGCTATTAGCCAGTTGTGATGTACTCTGAGAAGTGAGTTTGAGATGCTGCGTGTGGTGGCTCATGCCTATATTCCTGGCACTCTGGAAGGCCAATGCAGGTGGATTGCTTGAACTCAGGAGTTCGAGACCAGCCTGAACAAGAGCGGTCTCTTAAAAATGAGCCAGACTTAGTGGCAGGTGCATATAGTCCCAGCTACTCAGGAGGCTAAGGTAAGAGGATCACTTGAGCCCAACAGTTTGAGGTTGCTGTGAGCACTCTACTGAGGGAGACAAAGTGAAACTCTGTCCTAAAAAAAAAAGAAGTGAGAAAGTGAGTTTGAGTGGGTATGTGTGTCCTGCACACTCGAAACATTTACTGGTAGCTCTCGCAGAATTTAACCAGAGCTGCTGAGAGAGCGGACCTCTAAAAAGGTTAAAGGTTTTCTGGTGCTAAAAGCTGAAGGAAAGGCTTGGTTTTTGATTTACCCCTCCAGACTGGCTTTTGTGACTTTATAGAGCTATCCTCAGGTATATATGTCCCCAAATTACTATTAATTATGAGATGATCCCAAGAATCCAATAGTCAAGTCTTCATGGGTCATAAACCTTATGTCCCATTCTCTGCACTGATATTTCTCCATGAAAAGCCAGGAGCACCCTGTTGATTGCCCTTCTCTGCTGAACTCCAGCACCAAGTTGGTCTGTGAAGTTGAGGTCACTGCATCAGGTGCTAGGAAAGCCTGCAAAAAAGAAGGCTTTCACAGTGGCCTTACAAAGCAAATGGTATTCTCATGTTAAGGCAGGGATTTATGGCTTCCCACACAAAGTCGACTGTCAGCATATGAGGTGTGTTAGAAGTGATGTTTTCCTTTGGTTTCCTTGAACAGTTCTGCCTCAGCATCTGTCATTAAGCTTCAGGACTTAAAAAGAGTTATCGTTCAATGTTGAAAACTACCTCTGATTATTTTGGCCATTAGAGGACCACGTGAGATGAGATAATAGAAGAATCGCTGGTATTTCATCCACTCACATCCATGCTATACTTAGATTTATGAAGGCAGGTGAAGCGTATCCCTCGGAAGGGTGGCCTGTAGATATTTAGGGGTCTGATGCTGAGTATGGGGGCACAGCTTCTGTCCTGTTGTTTTTTAATTTGAGCATTGTTTCTAAAAATCTGAATATACTAAAAACCACACATTCAGAAGGCAATGATTTCCTGCCATTAGGGCAATATGGTCAGGTAGGAGAGCAAGTAATTCCTTACCATACGTGGGTAGAATTTGGCCCATGTATATGCTAACTCATTAGCACCCAATCACTCCCCACTATTGATTAAGTTAGAAGTAAGCAAGACCCAGGACAAAATTCAGAACCATTGGCAAAAAAGACAGGTTACCAAGTCATTGCATGCCCGATGTGGGGTGACAGTGCTGGGAGGAAGGATCTGTGCATCTGCTGTGTCAGTGACTCTCCAAGGAGGGTCTCTGGTCCATCAAGCACCAGCCTCCTGAGAGAACTCGTCAGAAATCTCAACTGGCAGTCCTTCAGGTGAGTCTGATGTGTTCCAAAGTTTGCAAACCAGTGAAGAACCATCCCCCAAGTAGAGAACAGGTCAAGTAGTTTCACTGAACACCTTTCCATGATTGTAATTCTCAGGCTAAGGTGAGGGAAATGCTGATTACATTTCTACTCATTTCTACCCACCAATTGGACAAGCAACTCAGGGGATTAACACGTTTTGGAGGTGTTACATTTTTAATCCAGATTTTCCTTGTGACTAAAAGCTGAGATATCAAAGGATCCTACAAAAATTCTGTATTAGGGCAAAAAAGAAAATGACATACCCAAAACAGTCTGGCATTTGCTTCTTTTCTTTTCTTTCTTTCTTTCTTTTTTTTTTTTTTTTTTTTTTTTTTGAGATAGAGTCTTACTCTGTCTCCCTGGGTAGCATGCTGTGGTGTCATAGTTCACAGCAACCTCAAACTCCTGGGCTCAAGTGATCCTCCTGCCTCAACCTCCTAAGTAGCTGGGACTATTAGCACCTGTCACCACACCCAGCTAGTTTTTCTATTTTTAGTAGAGACGAGGTCTTGCTCTTGCTCCAGCTGGTCTCCAACTCCTGAGCTGAGGCTATCCCCCCACCTCCACTCTCCCAGAGTGCTAGAATTACAGGCGTGAGCCACTGCACCCAGCCTCTGGCATTTGCTTCTGTGCTATATGGCACAGAGTGCTTCTCATGCTGCTACAGCTAGGATAGTTGGCAGATGTAAGTCTCGTTTTCCATATAGAGGACAGGACTGTTCTCCAGGGGAGAGAGAGGAGGTGTCCCCTGAGCAGAGTGCCTGCTTTCTACCTTCTGCAGAAGGTGGTCTCAGTGCTTATCCATCTGCTGAATAAAGGGCAGATCAGCCCTTGCCCTCACTGCCCTCTTGAAGATTATTAAAGCAAAACAAGAGTTTTAATTTTCACAAAATAAAGTCATGGCTGTGCCTCAAAATCCTAAACTAAGTTCTGAGAGTTAATTACATCACAGACATTGTAAGAGTGTATTTCAGGAGAGTGTATATTTCTTCACTTCTGTATAATTCTACCACTAGTTCAGTAACTTCCTTTAATACACATTGGAGGGCCCATTACATATAAAGGGCTGCCCTTGTGCTGCCTCTTGGCCTTCTACCAGTGACTATTTAATTTAAAGAAACTTAAGGAAGAGAAATATTCACTTTCCTTTTCTTTGCCATAGGAGCACCAAGTTCAGCCACTCAATTCCTTCCAGAACCTCCGAGAGTGCAGTAATAGGAGCTGAGTGCATTCTCCTAGCCTTGAAAAGCACTTTAAATTTTCTGATGGCCCAGTGTTGTCTGTGCTGAAGTCCTCTGCCTCTCAAAAGAAATGGAAATTCTTTCTTTGAGGACTGACCTATTAACCTTCATGAACCCTGGGGGCCCCAAGGGAGCAGGACAGAGGGGCTGTCTTGGCTATGCACTGAATCTCTCAAGTCCAAATCACTTTCTCTGATTTGAGAGTGGACTAAAGATTGTTTTAAAGGCTAAATGTGATTTGGGTTTGAAATTGAAAACAGCCACTTATTTAAAGTGAAGGGTGAGAGGTGGCATGCTGGATAAGCTCCTTGTTTTAAACTAATAAAAGAAATCCACAGGATCACTGTAATTTGGCAGTTTCTATTTTATTGTGTTTTTTAAATTCTTTATTAAATCTTAACTGTGCACGTTAATGCGTTTATGAGGTACAGTGTGCTGATTTGATATACAGTGTGGAATGCTTACATCTAACTGATTAACATAACCATCTCTTCATGTATTTGTTGTGGTATGACATTCATACTTCATTCTTAATAGATTAGAAATGTATCACTGCATTATACACATTAGGTTAGGTCTCCCCAAATACCCACCCTCCTCCCGGTCTCCCCTCTCCCCTCCTTCTTCTGGACTATAGTAATGTTTTACCATTCCTATGAACATGTAGATGATTATATACTGATTTCATAATAGTATTGAATACATTGGATAATGTATTTTATTTTCCATTCTTGAGATACTTTACTAAGAAGAATATGCTCCAGCTCCATCCAGGTAAATCATGGCATGTATGTATGCCAGTGCCACAGGAGTGGTGTCTGTCCGATAGGGAATCGGGTGGAAACTGCTAAGGCAATTCACATTGATAACATCTGGCACAAGTTAGCGTATTTTGACTGGCTGTTCACATGCCTATGTAGAGAGCTTTAAAAGAAAAGAAAATATTCTAACAGGCTTGGAACTGAGCCTGCAAAGATAGCATGGGCCTGAGCGAGTGTCTTTTGCAGCCCCCAGTCATTCAATTCAGAAGGTGACTGACCTCTGGCAGGAGGGAAGAAAGACAGAATGGAGAAGAGCCCCAGCATCAGGAAAAGGACAGATGCTTCCTCAGCTGATTGCCGTAGATGAAACAAGGCTGAAGGAGCTAGGAGGGGAGTTACCGGGGAGCCCATGGTTCCTGGCAAAAGTCATAATGAACACTGCACCCTATAAAGAAAGCCACCCTCTACTTTTACAGAAAATTTGAATTTGTTTTTTATTTACTTAAGGTTTGAATTTGTTGCTGTTTTCCCTCAAATGGTTCCCTCTTGCCTGTGCGTTTCAGTGAAGAAAATATGTTTTCAGTGCATATAAGTGATGACAGAATTTGCATTTCTGTAGACTCCAGCTGTCTGCTTAAGTAAATGGTGAGCAGACACTATATTGCATTTTCCAATAGCGTGTTTGCAGCTAGTATAGTTAATGTTAAATTTATTTCAGAGCTTACTTAAAGAATGGTCCTTTGGGCATGTCCAGTGAAGGGTTGCATGGAAATATGCTAAAGGCAGGACAACAAAGCTGTGGATAAGTTACATCTCAATTATCCAGTGCCTTGAGATAATGAAGTCAGCTGTGTTACAAGCCAGGCACATGATTCATAAACCCTTTCAAGGAAAGCCACTTGATTTTGTACTTGCCTAACTAACATGTCTTCACGTATTACCTCTTGCTGTCTTTATCCTATTAAAGGTGAACAGGTTCTGTATAAAGTCATCTCCCTGGGAAGTTTCTTTCTTTGTTTTGTTTTGTTTTGTTTTCTGGCCATAGCCTTCAGATGTAGAAATACTGTTTCATTTCATTATATAGCTTTATCTTTTCCAAAATACTTTTATATAAGCAATCCCACCCAATTCCTAGAACAATGGTTGAAGTTGACACAGTCCCATTTTACAGATGGGTAAACTATGGCTCTGCAAATTGAAGAGTCCTTAAATAGCACAGCAACTGAGTAGCCGGAGCACACTCATATTCAAAACGCCTGGCCCTGTCTGCAGTAATAATACTCGTGGCCACGCAGCAGTACCTTTTATCACCGCAGGTGATGGCTCCTGTTTCGGAGCCTGGAGCACCACAGCTGCCCACTTTCTCCTTCTCCTCTGATAATAGTTCTCAGTAGTCATTTTAATTGTTATTATTACACGGCCAAAACTCATTTATACTTAAACATTACCTCCATCTGTCTTTTGTATTTTGACCCCTTTAATTTCTAATTGTGGAGTTATTAAAAGTAATTTTAGTAGCTGTATTAGAGATGGGGACATCCTTCAGAAAATCCCCTGCAGTGGATCTGTGGAGCTCTACATGTAAGTGGGAACCTCATTTATTTGGCCTTAGGGTACTTAGAGGAGCAGAAGGTGAAAGGAAGATTCACAGTCTCTTCTTCCCATGATTGCATCTGGGTGCCAGAGCCTTCCTGAGGGTGTTTGGAGACTGTGAACTTGAGACCTTTCAACTGTCTCCTTAGGCCTGCTGCCTGCCAACACAGGCTGATGTACTTTTTGGTTACTAATTAAGATAAATCTATTTTTGCATTGCTAATAGCTGCTGCTTGGTGATTACCAGCTCATGTCCTCTCTCCCAATACACATTTATAAATACTTTGAAGACATCTTAGTGAAATCTATGTTTCTTTATAAAACTTTATTTTAAAAATAACAGGCATGCGTTTTATGCAGGAAAAACAGCCATGATCCGTGTTTCTGTAAGTGAGATCCACATGAGTTACTGTGGTCCTGGTGGTATAATGAATGTTTAGCAGAAAGAATTTGCATATTACATTATGAGGCTTCCTTTCTGGCCTTCCTGTATAATTAATCACAAAGTTTGTTAGAAAGTGCTTACCTCAAAACCATCCTTGTAAGCGTAGGATGAGATAGCTGAGATGGTGGCGGGCTTCTCCCTACCTCTCTCTGTCATCTTTTGGTTTTTCCCAGTAATGGAAGCTGGCATATTTCTGTCCTTGCTTCCAGTAGATCAGTACTAGAACTGGGAGGATTCTGTATTTCTAAAACCATGCCAACCCCAGACAGATTGGGGACTTTAGAAGTGCAGTAATTTGCTGGGTCCCTTGTCACTGAAGTACCAGGCCTCCGGAGTCACAGTGGTCAGTGCAGCATCCTGGTCCTTTGTCTTCCTCAGCATCCTAGTTCTTTGTCTTCCTCAGCAGGAGCAGAGGGACAGGCAAACACCTTTGTTCTTCTTGTGCCTTGGTCTGGACTTTAATGTGGATGCCTCCTGAGAAGTCATCTGACCCTATTTGAGATTCTCGAAGTCTTGTTTTAGGAAATTTACCTTAGTTAGGTAACAAATATTATTTTGTTATCAAAATGCCTAAGAGTTTAATTTTCATTTCACTTTTCTATAGGGTTCTTGTCCACTTTACCCAAAAGGAAAAACTGGATCTGAATCCCTCCCTCTTAGGTCAAACATCAGTCCAACTAGATGACTCTCCCTGGCACCACAGTGACCCACCTCTGCCTGGCTGGTTTTGAATCATAGGGATGAGACCTAGGATCTCCATTTTCATTAAGTGTCAGTGATTATTATTATTGGACTAAGTTAATGGAACTGATTTTTTTGAATAAATATGTGTTATATAAATAGTACCTTAAATTTTTCCTGCTAATTTGATGCTTCTCAAAGCACTTGATACCTGCATTCTTTCTCTAATATTGAAGTGTTCTTTTTTACTATTTTCTTTTTTATGAACAACTAAGAGAACCATCTGGATTAGATGATCTCCCTTCTAAAAGTCCAGAAGGCAATCCAGAGAGCCTCACTTATTTGCCAAAGACCTTAACAAATTACAAAGTGTTGGAAATTCTTTTTATAATTAGGGATCATTCATGAATGAATCACAGAAAATAGTTGATTATTTTCAAATGAAATTAAAACATGGAAGAGTCAAGGGACTTATCTGAGGCTGCCCAACAAGTTACTGAGTGGGAATAGATCCAGAAAGAGATGTCTTTACTAGTCCTCATCCTAACTTAACAAGTAGGAATAAACTGGAATTGACCAAATGTTTGAGACATGGTGGTTGAGATCCACTGTGATGAAGGATGAGGATAGCTAATGGGATAAAGTAGCTGTGTGGTTCCCCATGTCTGAGATTCAATACTAAATCTGCTACTGACCATGGGAGGTCAGTATTCTAAAAGTCTAATTCTAAAAATGGAAATGTTAACATTAAATGGAAAACTGTATATTAAATTATTTCATACATTGTGATTGTTCCTGATGGGTTTGTATCTCATAGTTAAAAAATGTCAGGAGAGTCATTGATCTTTCCATTCATTTGAATTCCACTCAGTACCTGCCCTCCTGTCTGGGCTGCACAGGGCCTTCTGGCTTGAGTTGCTGTCTTCATTTTTAAAGTGGCAGCACATCTTTGGATAGCACTAAGACTAGGCCCATTTTCTCTTAGGGTCCATTTAAGATCTGAGCAATATTTCTGTGGAAATTATTCCTGAAATACATATGAAGTATGTATTTGGCTGTTGTTTGAAGAATGGAAAATCAACTGAAGTGGCATTGTGTTCCAGATAGTGGCTGCTTAATCACATGCTAATGTAGCTGCACTGCTCCCAGCCAATATCAGATCCTCCTCCTGCTCACCCTAAAATTGCAGAGGATCAGATGTGTACAGTAGGAGGTTGACAGTTCAGTTCTGAACAATACAGAATAAATCACCAGGAAATCAATAAACAGCAGCTGACAAGACTAACTACGGGTAAATTAAAGGCTGACGAAGAAGGTTGGGGAAAGGTTTGATCTTTTAGCTTAAAATCTTAAAAGAAAAAGCCTCTTTTATGTTTTATATTTTTAAATAAAAGGTCTTTACTTATTGTTTTTATGAATAGATAATTAAAAAACGAGAAGAAAGTGTTCCCTCATCCTAGTGCTTGAATGCCTTGGTTCAAAACTTAAATAACCAGCAATGACATTTCTTTGTATTTTGGGTGATGTAGGGTTTAATAATGTGGTTGGTTGACAGAGAAAAAATAATGACTTGTTCTCTCTGACTTCCTGTGGCTCAGGGTATGGGTGCTGTTTTTCTTTCTCTCTAAACTTCTGGAGGCTCCCTGGAAGGAAAGGGTTGCCATGAAGCCCTGACTCCTTGGTCTTCACCTCCATGGAAACATGTATGCAGACCTCATTCTCTTCACCTGCCATGATTTTTGTGCAGATACTATTCATCAGGGACTAGGAATGTGAACAGACCCAGAGCTAAGTGCTGTCCATTCCCAATGTGATGTCTAGAAGAGAAACCACCAGTAAAGACTTACTAATGGCGCAAGGAGTCTTCAACTCTGGTGGCTGAGTGTCCTGTCATGCAGATGGATTTACACTCAGGCCCATCAGAGGAAATGCTTCTGGTACCAGTGGCCACAGGAGAAGGCTTCACAGATGGTTAGAAACCTGAGCTAAGGTTTGAAATGTGGGCAATCCTTAGATACATGGAGAGGAGAGAGCAAGGACATTTCACACAAAAGAGCTTCTACCGTAGCCTTCATTTAGAAATCAATCTTGTGTCACCCACATAAGAGAAAAACTCAATTCCATTTGGGGAGAAAGGGAAGGAGAGAGGGGGCCAAGGTAAGGAGGGAAGGGGATTGGTGTGCCCCCATTTAATGGGCACAGTGTAAGTGTATATGGCACATTTCTTGGGTGTGGGACATAACTACCACAGGGACTCCACTTAAATGCAAAATGTAACCTAATTGTTTGTACCCTCATATTAATCTGAAATTTTAAAAAGAAAATTGTGGGTGGTGCCTTGGCTCAAAAGAGTAGGGCACTGGCCCCATATGCCAGAGGTGGTGGGTTCAAACCCAGCCCCAGCCAGAAAGAAAAAAAAAATTGCTACTAAAAATAAATAAAATTGTAAAAGTATAATGAAAAAAGTCAATCATGTGTACTGGGTGAAAATTCCTAGTATACAAAGCCTGGGTACAGTGCTGTCACTCTGAAGGACCTGGTTAAAAGAGGAGGCAATGAGTAAAGCAATTGTATTTCCTTGGCTTCTGCAACCTTTTAATTGTTTTAAATCCTAAAAGCCTAAAAGAGCCAATGGTCTACTTAAATTAGAGTCCTGGTTTTGTGACCAAATAGGTAAGAAACTACATAAATCACCTTTTGCTTTGCACCTCACCTTTCTTGCATGTGAAGTGTGTCAGTTGGACCAAGTGATATCTAGGGCACCTTCCATTTTGGATAAATATAGTAAATTTATTTTGCTGTAATGAATGAGGGAAACTAAGACTACAGACAGTAAAGTTAAATTATTTTGCTATTTTTTCTCCTGAGTTATATTTAAACTATAATACCTACTTTGGTGTAAACTTACTTTTCTAATAATAGTAAGACACTAAATTATTTGGGAATCAAATTTCAAGGAGAGATACATAGATTAGAATTGGCTGGGTATTTCTTATGTAAGAATCTGTTTCATCCTGAAAGTGGGAAGTCATAGAATGTCTATATTTAGAAGTGTCTGAAGGTAGCGGTGATGCCTATAATGGGGTGTTATACAGACACAGGAGGACATCCTAGGTGAAGTCACTTTCCAATTGATAAGACAACCCCTGTGGTGTTCCTTTTTTTCCTCATGCCGTATCCTAATTAATTTTCCTAAAACCTCTCTTTGATCAACTCATTTCACTTCTCAACAGCCTTCAGTAACTTTTGCTTCTCCAGGACGAGTACAAAAATATTAGTCTTTTCTGGTCTGGCTTCCCCTTCTTTTAAGTGTTATTTCTATCTTTCTTTATGAAATTTCTTTCCTCACCAGCATGAGTAACTCACAGATCTCACAAAAAGAGATTTTTCCCACCATTGGGGTTTTGCGATCATTGATCTCATAGCCTTGCCAACCTCCATTAGGAAGGACCCAGCTCGAGAAAGAGAATTCTCCATGTTGGAAAGGCCAGGACTTGAGAGGGAAATATTAAAATGTCCTGTTGCGACTCTGCCTAGTCCGGTGGCAGCACAGGAATGGGGTGGGCAAATTAAGGAAGGTCAAAGAGCTTACTGACCCTGGTGAAAACAGAGAGAGGAGAAAGCCTTGCAGGTAGGAAGGAGTTTGAGGTCAAGGAGGGTAAGATCTAAAGATAAGGTATGGGAGGAAGCATCCTTTGAGGCTGAAGGTGTCTTTGAAACCAAAGGTCAAAAGAAAAGGCAGGAAACAGTTGTAGGGTTCTTTGAGCCAGGTTCACTTCTAACGTGACTTACGGAGATTACAGATAGTGGGAGATGAAGGGCAGGAGGAAGCTGGGAGCTGGAGGTTGATTCATGCAGATAATTTGGCAACTGTATCTTCTTGATTGTGGTGAAGCAGCAGAACAAGAAAAGGGTCCAGAAGCAACACTGAAGAGCGTAACCAAGATTCTTTTCTATAATTCAGGATATTTAGGAGAAGGAAAGTATTTTGATTTAGGAAAATGCAGACTGAAATAAAGGAAGTGTCTGTCACAAGAGAACAGGCTTTCCAAAAAGGACTAGGGAAATATTGGGGCCCAGAGAGTAGTAAAAGATTTGATTTGGATTGAAATTATACAAGGAATGGTAGAAGAGAGTAGACCATATGTGGCTCAGATTGACAGGCATACTTGAGTCCAGGGTTGGCAGTGGAAAACCACAGCTGCCATGTTGATGCTTCACTTCTCTGGAGCGGGATCTGCTCACTGAAAGCCGAGGGCAAGCCGGGCTCCGTGGGAGGGAGGACGGGCTCCTGCATTGTCTCCTGTCCAGCTCTTCACAGCCATCCATCAGCAGCCCTTTGTGCCAGTTCAAAACTCTTGCATGAATTTATTTCATTCCCCTAAGTTTCTTCTAACTTGTTTTTAGATTCATTTTGATCATTTCTAGTGCATTGTGGCACTAATTCATTACTGAGTTACTCTTTCCCCATGTTTATAACACAATTCATAATAATTTGATATTAATTGTGTATTTTAAAAAGGGTAGTTCCACCCCCTTTAAGAGGAGGAATATACATTCTTAGTATTTATTTTAAAATCATTTTTAATGACATGACCATTATAAATATAGGAAAAGGAATAAAATGAGATGTTTCCTTGGACATTTGTTCTTTGTCACATTTCATCCTTTCCTCTCATAGAAAAGAAAAGCGGAATTTGTGTGGCTGTAGTTTCCCTTTCTGCCTTCCGGCTTATTCTCTGTGCACCTGCCTGTGTGATCACAGTCAGAAAAGGTGAAGAGACTCCGCCCTGAGGCAGCCCCGACCGACCTGTGCTTTGTGGATTCGGGAGTGAATTCTCACTTCCTTCAAAATATAATTGGACTTTTGGAAGCTTATATTTTTAAACACATGGCTTTCTTAATTGATTCCATACAACTCTGGGAAATAGTACATCTGCTTTTATTTCAAACTTTAGATATTTTGGAAATGCCATTTGTTGTTGCCTGTGATTCTGAGGGATATCCATTTCTAAGATAGATGAATGAGCTGTGGAGATTTTCTCTAGCGTGGTAGCTTTGCTTCTCCCAGGCCCTCTGCCGCGTTGCACAGCCTTCTAATTACAGTCGTGCATCGCTGAACGATGGGCCTGCTTTCTTAGCGCTGCCCTGCTGGGCAGTTTCATCGCTGTGTGGACATGAAGGATGCACTTACCCACCCCCACGCGGTGCAGCCTACTACACGCCCGTGCAGCATGTTACTGTACTGACTGCTGTAGGCAACTGGAACATAACTGTGTCTGTATATCTAAACATATCTACACGTAGAAAAGGCACGGTAAAAATACCGTGTTACCATCCTTCAGGACCTGCCACCACAGGATGTGAGCCTGTGTATTATCTTTGTTCCTTGTGTGAGCATCTGTCATTTTGAAATGTTCTTTCTTAACAAAGGGAATCATGATTCATTGGATTTTGTGTCTTTCAGATAAAGTATGTTGTTTTATTTTGTTCCCAGAGTATACACTAGGGAAAGACACAAAAGAGCTAGAGCTCTTAGACCGTCCAGGGGTGAATGGTGGGTTCCCCAGTTGCTCCTTGAGGTAGGGAGGGTAGTAGGGGAAGAGTGGGAGCAAAAGGCATTCGCCAGCCCCAAGGATGGCCGCTGTCAGGAAGGCAGGAAGCCATTCCAGGACTTTATCTGGGGAAGTACCCTATCTTGGTATCAACTAAGTTATTTCTTTGTAAATTCACACTTGTAAGAAAGACTGAGGTTTTAGCAGCATAAAGACCTTTAAAAATTAATGAAAATTATTATGAAAATTAATGAAAATAGTATCAAATAACAGAAATTTTCAGTTAGTAGCAACCAAAATAGCTTTTAGTTCAGGAAATACATTTGACCCTTGAACAACGTTGGGAAGCAGGGTTAGGGGCACCATAGTCAAAAGTCTGTATGTCAGTTTTGACTCTCCAAAAACCTAAGTCCTATCAGCCTGCTGTTGACATTTATGCATCATAAACAGTACATTCAGGGAGTGGAAGTGGCCATCGGAAGGTCTTCTTCCTCATCTTCTTTACCTTGAGGAGGCCCAGGAGATAGAGGAAAAGGAGGGTTGGGGTTTGCTGACTGACGCAGGGGTAACAGGTGGAGGGAAGTCTCCACATACCTGTTGACTCGCACACTTCAAACCTTGTCATTCCAGGATCAGAGATCCTGCCTCTCAAGGCAGCCCAGTTGGCTGTCCCCTGTGGAGGAGGCATGCCATTCGTTCACAGATAACAGAGATGATTTGAAATGGCCACATACTTATTAAAGGAGAAAATCCACTGGGGCTTCTAAAAGTTTTTCTGTAGTGTCATAAATACCGAGCTGTGGGAGTTATAAAACTCCACTTGTAGAGATTAAACTCTTAGCATTAAAAAGTTAGACCTTTCGAGAGAAAATATGAGTACGTGTTTTAGGTGCACAGTTTTTTGCATCCATGAGTGAAAATTATATCTAAACATATCATTGTAAAATCAAGATTTCATCATAAACAGCAAGTTCAAGTGAAAATGGAAAAAAAAATAAAGTTTTTAGCATCAGCTCTAGTTTTTCCTCTTCTTGAATACAGGCAGTATAAAAAATGAGGTGTTATTTTGGTTTAGATTATTTAATTAGTTTTTCAGGAAATTAGGTACCTTTTCTCCTGGCTTTTAGAATGTAAGAAATTAATATTAAGCCAATTAATTGAAAAAAATTATCACCAGGAATTTAGCCAATTAAATTTTAAAAACATGTAAAAGCTAATATAAGTTCATTTCTATCTCTCTCTGTGTGTGTGTGTGTGTATTTCACTTATAAAGTCTTTTTTAAACAGATCTTTTGTTTTTTCTCAGTAATTAAGCAATCTTTTGACTGGAAATTTTATTTCTCATTTTTTTTTTAATTTCAAGGGTTTTATTGTTGTTTATCTTTGAAGAAGTGACATTTTCCTGAATTGTTAACATAGCATTCTTTCTATATATTTTTTTTCTTTATTAAAAAAAGCAAACATTTGTACACTCACACTCTGAAGGAAAAAAGTACAAGTGGGCTCGGCGCCTATAGCTCAACCGGCTAAGGCGCCAGCCACGTACACCTAAGCTGTCGGGTTCGAATCCCCAGCCCGGACCCGCCAAACAACAATGATGGCTGCAACCAAAAAAT
>NW_003852588.1:184827-231795 GCF_000181295.1 Otolemur garnettii
TAATGCCATGGCACTCTGCCCAGGGGGACAGCTTGAGGCTCTGTCTCAAAAAAAAAAAAAAAAGTACAAGTGTTAGAAGATAATTAGATCTGTTAAGATAATTGCCTTTTATGGATACATTATGCTGCAGTTGCTTACTGCTAAATGTAATGTAAAAGTATATGTATTAGACTAAGCAGTAATGTAGGAAGTCGGTCTACATACAAGGGAAATTGTGTTCTGTCTGAAAATCTGAAGAGAGGTCTAAATAATTATTCTTAGATTAAGAAGTATATCCACATAAACATTTACGTGTGTGTAGCTCACACATACCTGCATGCACACCAGATACTCTGAAGTCAGCCTATACTTAGTGTTAAAATTCATAGTGAAAGACAAATGAAATTTACCCTTTGTAACAGCTGGTTCTTTTTAAGATGCCTTCCAACAATACATTGCTGTAGATCCAGAGGAGATCGTCAATCACAGCCATTTCCTCTTGCTCTGGTAGTTACCTGATGCCTCCAAGGAAAGGGCTTTCCTCTTCTCTGCTGCTCATTTTTTGTGTCTGGGAGAATTGTTTGATCTCCTTAGAAGAACTTTTCCGAACGGCTCCCCAAATCTCAGAAATCACCTCTCTCACTGATTCTATTGCCTGTGTCTCAGCAAGGCTCCTTGTGACTCAGTAATAGCAAGAGAGGGCATCCCACATCTACAGGACCACAAATGCCAGGGGTAAAGATTGTCCCCCACCAACCCCAGTCTGCCTCCTCACTGATAGCCTTCTCCAAAGAATACAAAGGCGCATAACATGGAAAACTACTTTTCTAGTTACATTTTCTCTTTCATTCTATTTTGAAGATGTCAAGGACTAAATATGCTTATTAAATCTCTGGATTTTTGGCTTTAATGAAGTCTCACTTAAAACTGTTTATTCTCAATTCAATGTATGAAATATAGCTTCAACTAACAAAGAGAAATTTTCCTAACTCTTTAAATGACACTTGGAGACTTGAGTCTCTATCAGGCCACCACTCTATTTGATAACCTGGCTTACTTTGGTGGGATTTACTTGACTATATATGATAGTTTTACAATTAATTTAGAACAAAACCTTTCCAAGAGATCTGTGACAAGAATGGTTAAATACTAAAGTGTCAGAGAAGGAAATAATTTCTCCTAAGCTTTGAAAGAGGATTTTACTAATTATTTTTAAGATAAGTGTCAAATTGAACATACATCATTTTTAAAGACTTTTAAATTGGAATTATAAATGGAAATGATGAAAATTCCACTTCGCTCTCTCCCCTAAAACCCTGCAACTTTCTAGATACCTAGAAATCAGGAAAAAATTGCATTTACCAGAATGAATCTTGGAGTGAATACTAAAGTTAGTTGGAAATGCTCCTGAGATGTATGTGACCTCAGAGTATCATCAAATAACAAAAAATGGTGCCTAAAATGTCTTCTGAGAAGCATAGCCTGTTAATTGGGATCACTTTTTTTGTGGAAGTAGTGAAATGAAATTTTGAAATAAATTTGAGATGGTCCTGAAAGGCTGTGTTGCTAGAGTAAGACGTAACTTGTGGAGGGGATAGGTGGGTAAACAGGAAGAAAAGAGACCCAGAAACCCTGGTGGCCGATGGGTAACAAAAATGGATAATCAGGGTTTTACTCCTGAGTATTTGATATATGTAACCTAATTTACCTTACCTAAAAGAAATCTTAAGACAAATATTAGAGGAGGATCAATTCTTTGTACAAACACTTTCTCGTATTCCACATGGAACTGATTTCTGATCCACACCGGTGCAGGACAGAACAGAATCCAGGAGACGAGAGCAGAGCTGGGCACAGAGTCACATGAGACAAATCGTATTGCTGCTGGTTCCATTTGATCACTAGCATTGCAGCACTGATTTTTACAGAACACCTGTCTGTCTATACCGATCATCTGGAGATGATTCCATGCTCCTAACAAAGAGCGAAAGAGACTTGAGGTGATGCCTCTGTGTCTGTGAACCTGCTCTGGGCCCTGCCCTGGGAGGGTTTGCTGCTCCTCTGCTCCCGTGTTTATGTGATATTGTGGTAGTTACGGTAAAGTGGGTGGATGTTCATTATATGAAATGATAGGTAAATAATTTTATCTTTGCTACATTAATCTATAAGTTAGATACCAGTAGGGGAGTTCTCTATCTTGTTGATTGCTGAAAGTATTTCTTTAAGCAGGTTTTTAATTGAAGTGGATCAAATATGTTATTATATAGACCATGTAGTCATTATTTTAAGTGTTGTACACAGTATATGACATTTATTCTTAAATACACAGGTATGATACTTTTATAGTTGTACAAAAAGCAATTTACAGAGCATATTTTCAGTTAGGCTTTAGTGTTGGAAAAACAGGTTCCTGAGAGCAAGTGAGGCAGCTGAGGTAGGTGTTACCCATCACCCATGTGACAAGACCCAAGGATGCCATAGCGTTTGAGGAAGGGGTCTCTGTGCTACATTTGCTCTACACTCATGGAAAACCTGAGTAAAACAGGGAACTTTGCTGGGGCAGCGCAGAGACAGGGAGCTGGCAGTCTTAGCAGCGATGGCATAGAGACTGTCTGCTGGTGGCAAGTGGAAAATGCTTGCCAGGCTGTACTGGAGAATAAGGAGAGCAGGGCAGTGCCCCAGGGTGAAGGAACTGCATCCATGGAGACACAAGGGTGAAATTACTATTTTTTAAAAGGAAATTTAATTTTAAGCCATCTAGGTAAATCCATGAAGTAAAATGGGTGTATTGTAGATTGGTGGCTTGTAGCCTGACCTTGATACTTTATATTGTTTTCTAGCATTATTTTTATTTTTGCTAAAAAGGCCACAAAAGAGATAACCACTTCATCATAATAAAGTAAAATAAGAGGCTGATTATTAAAAAATTTAGGGATTTTAATCAGGTGTGGTGGCAGGTCCCTATAGTCCCAGCTTGTCAGGGAGGCTGAGGTAGGAGGACCCCTTGAACTTGGGAGTTGCAGGCTGCAGTGAGCAGTGTTGGCTCCTGTGAATAGCCACTACACCCCAACCTGGGCTACAGTAAGACCCACCTCTTAAAAAAATAATAATATTAGGGATTGGGGGGACACCTATAGGAAACTTTTTAAACGGCAGTTGTATTTTCTGTGTATTTGTTAAAGGAAGAAACCACGTGAACTGAGCTTGGGCCCAGACACAGGCTGCGTTAGGTTGTTGGTCATGCTTGCCTCATTATCACAGAGATTAGACTTCTTCTCTGGGCAGATGGGACATTTGCTACTAATGGTCAGGAAATGAAACATTTATCAGAATGATGTTATTTTTCAGAATTCTTTAAGGAAAAGAAAAATAATCCACAATAATAGTAGATCAGCTCCTTAAAGACAGGGAGAATTCTGAAGTGTAAGTTGGATAGATTAGTTTCCCTTTCTCTTGTTGAATTGTTGTGATATGTAAAAAATAATTTGTGTAATCATAGAAAGTAAATTGGATTTTCTTTGAACCTTTATGCTATAGTATAGTATGGTCTTAAGATTGAATATATAAGTATACTGAATATTATTCGAGAAACTAAATGATGATTCCGAATAGTATTGTTGACATTTGGTTTCATTAAAGATTAATAGTAGCATGGCCTTGTGTGTTTTACCCTATCACAAAAGGCAAGTGTTAGTGCTAGGGCCCTGGAATTACGATTAGGCGGCAAGACTTCAGCGCAGACTGTCGCTCACCTGCTGGCATATGTGCTCCTCAGTGTTCATGTGAACTTCTCGTCCATAATAACAACAGCGATAACACCCAAAACCAGTGTACCCAGAGAAATGGGAAGGACTGATGAGGTAACATCTGTTTGGACTACATAAGCTTGGTAACATAAGCTCTGGACTTCTTAGAAAAGTACTGAATAAGGAGCAGCAGCAGGAAAACCTTCCAGAGAGTGTGCCATCAGTTCTCTTCCTTCTTTATACAAGGACCAGTGAACTCTACTGCGCAGTGGAAATCCTACTTGTAAAATGGCCCATAAGTGAGGAAGGTGCCAGCAGAGTGGTTTGACTTGGGCGTGATTTTGTCGTTCATTATTTGTGTGACTGTAGAGAAATTATTTAATTTCTCTAAATCTGTATCAACATCTATAAGTGCAAATAACATGCATGACTCATGGTAAGAATTAAATGATGTAAGTTAATTCATTCACAATTAACTTATGCCTAACACAACTAAATGCATCTAAATTAGGGCCAGGCATGGGAGCTCTCTGGGAGGTTGAGGCGGGTGGATTGCTTGACCTCATGAGTTCAAGACCAGCCTGAGCAAGAGTGAAACCCTGTCTCTAAAACTACCTGGGTGTTGTGGTGGCTGCCTATAGTCCAGCTACTCAGTGGCTGAAGCAAGAGGATCACGTGAGTCCAAGAATTTGACATTGCTGTGAGCTGTGATGCCACAGCACTCTACCAAGAGTGACAAAGTAAGACTCTGTCTCAAAATAAATAAATAAATAAATAAATGTGCCTAATTTCTTTTCTTTTCTTTTTTTTTTTTTTTTTTTTGAGACAGAGCCTCAAGCTGTCCCCCTGGGTAGAGTGCCGTGGCATTACAGCTCACAGCAACCTCCAACTCCTGGGCTCAAGCAAGTCTCCTGCCTCTGCCTCCCAAGTAGCTGGGACCATAGGTGCCCGCCACAACGCCCGGCTATTTTTTGGTTGCAGCCGTCACTGTTGTTTGGCGGGTCCGGGCTGGGGATTCAAACCCGCCACCTTAGGTGTACGTGGCTGGCACCTTAGCCGGTTGAGCCACAGGAGCCGAGCCAATGTGCCTAATTTCTTGCTTTTTGCTTGGGCCATGTAGAATCATATGAAAAGCAACATTCTCCTGTATAATTGACAAAATAGTGTGGTAGACCGTAGGATTTGTCGGTAATGTTTCTAATTTGGTCATTATTTCTTATAATTTCACCATCTCTCTGGTCCTGATTCAGTATTCTTAGACCATGTAGCAGTGGAGGAGAAAACACCTTTTATTTCTCTCCTGTTTCCTTTGTAGGGGGATATATATATATTTTTAAATTTCAGAATGATATGAGGGTACAAATGTTTAGGTTACATTGTTTTAATTTCTAAGGTAAAGTTCAAGTTGTAGTTGAGTCCTTCGCCCAGAGGGTGTGCTGTGCACCCTCACATTGTGCACATTAGGTGAGATCCCACCAAGCACCCTCTTTCTTCCCTTCTTCCCTCTCTCCTCCTCCCCTCCCTAGACTATACTTGTGTTTTTCTTTCATAGGAGCATGTAGTTGTTTATATATTGGATTCATATTAGTATTGAGTACATTGAATGCTCTTTTTTCCATTCTTGTGATACTTTACTAAGAATGTGTTTCAGCTCTATCCAAGTAAATACAAAAGATGTTAAGTCTCCATGGTGTACATATGCCACAGTTTGTTAATCCATTCATGGGTTGACAGGCTCTTGGGTTGCCTCCACATCTTAGAGATTGTGAATTGAGCTGCAATAAACATTCTAGTGCAAATTTCCTTATGGTAAAATGATTTTTCTTTTCAGAAAAGATCAGTTCTTGGAGATTTCTCCATACTTCTTTCCATAAAGGTTTTATTAGTTTGCAGTTGCACCAGCAGTGCAAAAGTGTTCCCTTGTCTCCACATTCATGCCAGCATCTGCAAATTTTGTGATGTGGGCTAATATCACTGGAGTTAGGTAACGTCTCAGAGTGGTTTTGATTTGCATTTCTCTGATCAGGGACAATGAGCATTTTTTCCATGTGTTTACTGGTCATTCATCTGTCATCTTCATAGACATTTCTATTCAGTTGTTTTGCCCATTTATAAATGGAGTTGTTTGCTTTTTTCTCGTGATTAATTTGAGTTCTCTGTAGATTGTAGTTACCAACCCTTTGCCAAATTTCTAGCATGTAAATATCTTCTCTCATTCTGAAGGCTGTCTGCTTGTTTTAGCTGTGGAGTGTGCTTAGCTGTGTAGAAGCTTTTTAGCTTGATCATCTCTCCCATTTCTTATCCTTTTTTTTTTTTGGTGACTGTTAGGGAATTCAACAAGGAGGGTTCAGAGTCATTCTTCACCTTTGTAAGAGGGACTTGAAATTCATTATAAATACAAATGTTGAGCTGTTGGGATGGTTCTCATGAGTTAAATCCCTGCCAATCCAGAGTCATGGAGAAAAAGATCCTCCTGAGAAGCTTGGTCGTTATTTAAAAGGGAGTTTTCCATTACTGTTTTGCAGAAATCTGGGGTAACAAGAATTAACAGTTAAAAAGTCTTATTGCCAGGGAGAAGCCTTGATTTTAGCATACATGCATTATTTACAATTAACTGTTTGTATTAATATTATTATCTATTCTTATTGAAATATTCATGACAAAGAGTATCTAGAGTCTCTGTCCTTACTACTTGGATAAAGCCGCACCCCTGCCCCATGTTTGTTCGTGCCCATGGCAGAGGTTTAACATCCCCCATTTCTGTGTCTGAATTACCACTTAATCTGAATGACAACAGGGGGATTCTCAGCATCTTCGGCTTCATGTCTGTGTGGTAGGAGGGAAAGAGACAGCAAGGCGTGGTCTTTTCAGTAGCACTGCAAATTCTGTCTTAAGGATAATGCATGTGACTGAGTAAAACTTTCTTGCTCCTGAGAATATTTAAATACGAGGGGTGGAAAATCTAAGATTCCTGTCATCCTCCCAATTGGTTTTTGTTTTATTTTTTAAGGTCTCATTCTGTCTCTCAGGCTGGAGTGCCATGGCATAGCTCACAGCAGCCACAAAATCCTGGGCTCAAGTGATTCTCTTGCCTCAGCCTCCCAAGCAGCTAGAACCACAGATGCCCACCCCCACAGAAGGAGAATTATTTTTGTTTTTTATAGAGATGAGGTCTCACTGGCTGGTTTCAAACTCCCAGCCTCAAGCAATTCTCCAGCCTCAGGCTCCCAAAGCACTGAGTTTACAGTCCTGAGCCACTGCGCCCAACTCCAGCTATTTTTTTAAATTGAGGTTTTAAAATGGTGAAAAATACTCTTCAAAGATTTATACAGCCTTGAGATTTAAACATGAGGTGTTCTCCATGCCGTCGTTGGATTTCGAGTGTCTTTGCTTAGTGAGCTGAATCACTGTTTGGTCTTACCACTCATCAGCACAGGTACAGCCCAATTATGGTGTATTTATATTGTGCTCCACACTGTTCTTTCAGGGTTTTTTCTTCCACTATTGTTGTGACAGTTTTGTTCATCGGTGGTATTAAAAGAAAAAAACTGCCAACCACCCAACACAATAAACACCCATTTTGCATATACGTCTGTGGGGCAGAGAACACAGAATCAGAATGTACTCTGCCAAGCATAGCTTGGAGTAGTTGTGTGGGGGACTGTGATTGTTTAAAGCTCTGCACTTGTGACTTGCCAACGTTCCTGGGCACGGTTCCAGTGGCATCCTCCAAGTCTTTTGTTTCCAATGTTGTCATGGGACTTGGTTGTTACTAGATAAATTCAGATAATAAATGTGTGGGATCCTGGTTGGAAACACCTGTCAGAGGGCTTCAAGAAAAGTTGTTAGAGCCTGGGGGTCTTCTGAGTAGCAATACCTGGTGACTCTCCTGCCTCAAGCTATGTTGGGAGATTGTGTTGGAAAATACTTTATGTACTTGGTGACAATTAAGCCTCTTGGAGCCAGGCTTGTGTTGACAGGAAGTGGCTGCCTCAAGCAATCCTATAGGCACTGTGTTATATTAGTTAAGCTTCTTCAATTGCGCGTAACAGAAACCAAGTGATATGTGTGTAAGCATAAAAGAGAGATAGAAAATAAGAATACAGGCCTGCCTCATTGGGAGGACTGATCTAGGAATTAGAACCCGGTCTGGTGCTTACGCCAGTTCTCTCTGCCTCCTTTCACTTTCTCTCCTCTCTGAGGGCTGTCCTCGCCTCTCTGTAGGCCCTGGGGGAATTAAAGAACTGTTCACAGTTCCCAGATTGTGTCCCCAAGGACACTTTAAATAAATTACCTCTGGGATTTACTTCTGTACATGAGAGGACCAGTTAAAAGACTAATTGTAAACTTGGCAAAAACATCTAAAACCATCAGATGGTGGTTCTGTTTCTCCTGGTGCTTCTCTTCCTTCTGCGCTGCAACCACCTTGCACGTGTGACCACTTAGCACTGAGCACGTAGGTGTTCCCTGCACAGCACACGTGGAATTTTAGGACGCATTTGCCAATTCTTTTACTGCTCTTAATTTTTATTCACTACTCTTTATACTAATCCTTATATGTCATAGCTCATGAGATATCAGTCTTGAATCTAAACCTTGAAAGGACCTCTAATGATCATCTCGCCTCAGCCACAGACAGCTACCTGGACAAAAACAGTAACAGGTGTCCACCCACCATTAGTAAAGCGTGGGCATGGTTAGGAAACACAGGCTTTAGGAACAGTCAGCTCCTAATTCCACTCTTGTGCATTCAAAGTCTGCCTCGCTGTAGCTTCCTCACAAGGTGCACACTTTCTGGAGTGAAACAGAGTAAGTCCCATCTTTATCAGTGACCTTCAAATCCCTTCATATGAAAGATGGCATTCTGTCTTTCACTGAAAGACACTTAAATGCCTTTAGTTTATTGAGTATTGGGTAAGCACAATGGATGTAAAAATTTAACATATTTGGCAAACATTTGGTCTAGAAACTGGAAAAGCTTTTGAAGACACAGGAGAGATCAAAAGAGAAGTGTTCGTGTTGTACAGATGCCTCTGGCTCAGGAAGATTGGACATCATCAGCTGACACAGCACCAACTTCTCATTCAGAGTTGTCCAGCAGACCACATGTCCTTGACATAGGAGTGAGAAGCCAGAATATGAGATTAACCCTCTAATACAGGAAGGTGAGGTCTAGCATGTGGAAGGAAGGGAAGGACATGAGTCTGGGGGTCATAGGTGACAGCAAGAATCATTGATGGAATAGACCAGACCTCCCCTGCTGGGGAGGGAAAGAAGGAAGAGTCAGATAGCCAGAAGAAATGGATGAGCTAACTGAAGCAGAAGAGTCGGTTGAATTTGGAAGGACATGAAACCCAGGCAATAAGGAAGTGCTTGTTTGTTCTGAAGAACAGGGGTTACTGAATCACATACTAACTTATAGAGGGGTGTGTGTGTGTAAGAGTATGTGTACATGTATATATGTGTATATTCTGATTGGCTTCAAAGCAGACCATACTGATTTTATTAGTTACGTTTAAATTAGAATAATAATAGGTAGGCTTTTTATTTTTTTAAGTAAAACTAGCATATGCAAGTTTGTATTCATAACAAGTTTGTATAATTCATAAAGGATTTCATTTCAAGAACTTACTAAACTTGATTTTTAAAGCTCATTGTGGTTAATTGGCATTCAAAGAACAGTTTTAGAATGTTGGATTTGTTCCATTGTTTTCCCTCAGAATTGGACTGAGTGAGGTGAAGAGAATCTTAAAAAAATTAAATGCAAATGTTAGACAGTTTTTGAGAAGTTTATACATTTTTTAAACTTTGGGTTTTTATTTTATTTATTTATTTACTCTTCAATCGTTGGGGATTCATTGAGGGTACAAAGAACCAGGTCACACTGATTGCATTTGTTAGGTGAAGTCCCTACAGAGTCTCACTCTGTCACCCTGGGTAGATTGCTGTGGTGTCATAGCTCACAGCAACCTCAAACTCTTGGACTCAAGAGATCCCCTTGCTTCAGCCTCCCAAGTAGCTGCCACCATGCCCAGCTCATTTTTCTATTTTTAGTAGTGATAGAGGCTTTATCTTGATCAAGCTGGTCTCAAACTCCTGAACTCAAGCAATCCACCAGGCTCGGTCTCAGAGAATGCTAAGATTATAGGCATGAGCCAGCATACCCACCCCAAGAAGCTCATATTTTCAATCAGAAAAAAAAGTTTTTTAATTGTAGAAGTCAACTGGACTATAACAGTTAATAACAATTATTGATAATGTACTACATGAATAATTAATAATGATTCTTTACCAATTTATGGTCGTAAATTACCAGAATACACTCATACTCCTACACATATCTCTGGGTTTAGGTTTATTTTGTCTTTAATAAAGTTATTGTCCTATTATGTAGGACATAATGTATGCAATTAATTGGAGGAGAGCTAAGTCAGTAATCAATATGACTGTTTCAGCTTACGTACTCATGGATTGTGGGCGAGGCACCTGCCTTCATGTTGGCAGTATGGATTCATAGGGGATGCTATACTTGCTGTTAGGAAATCTCACATTGGTCTGTGTATTAGGAAGGTGGAAGTGATTTTTTTTCATACCTGATAGAGATAAACTCTGCTTTTGGTTATTTCCTTGTTTTTAATTTTTGCCCCTCTTTAGTATTAGTAATTTTATTTACTGATTTGAGTATTGCTAGTTGATCTTTCTTTTAGTTCAGGTACCTGGTAATTGAGATGTCCCATTTTGACAGCTGGATCATTTGGTTGATAGCTGTCATTAGTTTATCTTGGATCCTGATGGATTGTTCACAGTTTTGGTTGTTACTCTTATTGCCCCATGGCTGTGGACATTTCTGTCTTACAGGATCCTGAGGCGAGAACGTAGTGGCAGTTTCGTGGCTTATCAGCATGTAATGTGTCATCCAAACCAGGGTACTTTGGGGTAAACAGGCTTAACCCCACTGCAAACCAGGACATAGGGCATGCTGCTTGTAGGTAGCCATCTTTCAGTTCCAAGCCTGAAATGTCCATGTTTCTACAACTCCACTCTCTCAGATAAACCTGCTCTCCACCAGGAAGGAAACCTGTGTCATACTTGAATATGCAGAAGCATTAGGCAGAAGTGGCACCTTTCTAGCACAGCAATTTTAATCAGTGCGAAATAGTGAAAAATGCTTTTTTAATATTAGACAAGCATGTTTTTATGTACATGATCCCAAATGTGCATATTTTTAAGAGAAAATGTTGGGCCTTTACAGATATGTCGTGTTTGCCATACTACGTTGCCTAATATAGCATTCCCAGGCCTCTTTATTCTCTCTTCTGCTGATGGTTGTACTTTTACCAAATGTTTGAAAAGAGCTGACTTGTGATCTTAGATTTTGAAGATAAGAAAAGCTGACGAACTCTGTTCTGTAAACAGTGGACACTGCTGTTGCTGTTCTTTCTTCTAATGGACACATAAAGCTCATGGCTGGAGGAATGGGGAGGACCTTCCCATCTCTCTTAAAAATACTCCTGATTTGATACCAGAGGAGGTTTCTTCTTTGCATTAATCACCGTCTTGTCTTTAAAGCTTCTTGTGAAAGGTAAATGCACTCAAGGAAGAGATTTGTTGATTAACAATTATTTTTGGTGTGTTTGTATGCTACATCTGTATTTCAAATAATATGAAATATTTTATAATATCAAAAGCATAATAAATTAATTAGTTCACAGCTGGTACCAGATTAGGGAAGGTACTTTGGCAAAATATCTTGGTAAACTGCTGGCTATGACCTAGAACCTGAGACCATGGGTTTTCAGGTGACAAGAAAAGAAAGGTAACTGAACTATTCCAGGTCAAACAGGGATTTAATGATGGGAAGAGATGGGGCTGAGCTTTAGAGAAAACAAAGGGGGGCCAGAGGACTCAATTCAATATTTAGTCATCAGCTATGTGCTCTACAGTGAAGTCCTTCCTGAGAAGTTCAGTAGTGCTACACTCATAAATGCCTGTGTGGGAGGGGTTTTCAGGGACAGCAAAGGGAGAAAAGTAGGTTTCTTTTTTCAATAAATGTCTGTGAAGCCCCTAGTGCATTGAACAATCGCAAGAGTCATCTAGCAAACAGTTGAGCAAAGGTACACAGCTGGAAGGAAGGAGTAAATGCATTCTCACCTCCTCAAAAATCCTTACAGAAATTGCTGGGCTCAGAGGCAAGGCACCCTCAGACCAGAGTGCAGAGTTGAGATGTTATCTTTTGTACTGCAAAGGCAGGATACCTTAGCTTACCTTTGGGGTGCAGGTTTACAAGACTTTTTCCTTTTGGTACAGTCTAAGAATGCCACAGCTGTCAGGGAAAATTTTAGAGGAATGGAAATAATGATATCAAACACCACCTTCTTTTCCATTTACTTATATTATATCCCAGGCCAGGAATCCTTTGACCTGGGCTGGAAGTTCTAAGTTGAATGGTATAGAGGAATTAAAATATTTGTGAGCATGGTATAGCAACATCAGGAAATGTGAAGTAAAAGAAATTGGGATCTGCAATCTCGTACTGTATTAAGAGTCTCGAGAGAAGCACGATGAACAATAACAGCAGTTACATTTACTTCATTCTGACACATTATTCCGTCAGTATTTCTTATTATCATATTTCCAAATATTGGTATAGTTAAAATAAATCAAACCATGTCATTTTCAAAATATGACTCATTTGATGTCTTGTATTATGAGGCATTAAGTTTTGGGACTTTTGCTGTATTTATAAGCAAACTATTTACCCTATCAAAGAATCTTTTCAAAATACAGTTGCCAGATATTCTAATTATTGATATTAGTTCACACATAAATACCTGCTGATACCAGTTTATATTTTTCTGTATTATGTTATGAAATAAAAAGCATTTCCCTGAGTTTGATAATACTCATTTCCTCATGAAAAAACCCCAAATTCCCTTTTAACAAAGCACTATAAAATATTATTAAAGTTACGTAAGTCTTAATTTATCCATTTACGAATTAGTCTTTCAGAATGTGTTATATAATTCAATCTTTTTATTATCCTAATGTAAATAAGTTAGACAGACAATTATTTTGTGTTCCTAGTTGCATTCAAATTTTATATAGAGAGATGGCTTGGTAATTCATATTCTGGAATGAGGAATTTATCCCTTAAAAAATGGAAGTCCTTGCTGCTTTAGCATGTGAAAGTTATTAGGATTTTACATTCCTCTGGAATCTATTTTATATGGAAATCTGTACACTTATGAGTTAATAACCTTTGTAACTCATTTTGAATTTCTATTGAACTGGATTCTGCCTACTTCTGCTATCATATTTCATAGCCAAATATATATATATGTATATACATAAATATATATATACCTAAAAAATAACTCAGATGTTAAAGAGACTTCCTACAAAGCAAAATTAAAAAAAAAAAAAGAAAGAAAGAAACAGGAATGAGCTTAGCCTGTGAAAATTTCATTTTAAAGGAACATAGTTTTTGGGGCAGTGCCTGTGACTTAAAGGAGTAGGGTGCTGGCCCCATATGCTGGAGGTGGTGGGTTCAAACCCAGCCCCGGCCAAAAACTGCAAAAAAACCCCAAAAACAAAAAACATAGTTTCTGAATTAGCGTGGAAGACTAGACAAAGTAGAACCAAGTGATAGATTGGTAATTGATAGATTTACTGCAGTTCTAGAAATACAGTTGACTAGAAATAAAGTCATTTAAAAAATGCAAGTAAAAAAATTAGAATGTCTTTGGGTCCGTTTGCACCTGGCCCTCTGCTTCCTCTGCCTCTAGCCCCTTCCCTGCAGCCCTCCTACCTCTTTCCCCTTTCCATCTCTGCCCTTTCCTGCCACTGCCCCGGGTGGCTTATCCTTATGCATATAGCCTTGCCCTCTTGCTTTCTAAACACCTTCCAATATGATTAGGCATCCTGATTACCATACTTAGGTGTATAGATCCCTAATCTGATAACCTCATTTTTCTTGGAGAGGATCGAGGGGATTCTAACATAGTACTTGGCCCCTTAGTATTACTCCAGGAACATTTATTAACTAAATGTAGGTACAATATGGGTATTTTTTTATTTGCAGATAGTACCTTCAGCATTTTTTCCCTTTATCTTAGCCAAAAGAACAAGAAGCAGTGCCTTCAGCATGTTTTTAATTCATGGATTGTCAGGAGCCAAATGACGCCAGATGGCCGCCCATCCCCACCCCGGAGAGTATGCTAACTTTTATCAGATAAGGAGCTGCTTTTCCCTTATCAGACAAGGAGCTGTTCTTCCCAGAGAAGCCATAAAATGTTTCAGACACATCGTTTACATTCCCAGCAGGAGATTGATGCAAGCTCTACCTCCCTCATTCCTTTGCCCCACCCCTTGTCTTCTCTGAGTGCCTTAAAACTGACCTGTTACCTCCATTAAATCGGACCTTGACAAGAAATCTGCTTGGTCTCGCTTCCTCTTTCTCGCCTATTCTTTTACAGGCTGGGTCCCCCTCGCCCCACGAATAACCGTGTCCCGCAGGACGGGACAATGGATATGATCAATATGAATTATTATCCACAACTTACCTATTAGTACAACCGTATGTGTAATATTGTACGTGCTGCTTCCTAGAGCTCTACTTAGCAGTTCCCCTAATCAGTTGTTCATTAATGAAGCTAATATTTATTGAGTACCTGCTACGTGAGACCCTGAAGTTAGCAGTTCATTCTAGTATAGTAGTCTTGGCAAAAGATGACAGCTTATAGCACTGGAAATAGACATGGTGAAAAATGGATTAATTCAGGGGATGTTTAGGAAATAAGACATACTAGAACTTGGTAAGGAATGACGTCCCTGGGGAGGAGAAAGGAGGGTAAGTGCGGTGTCGGAGGTAACTTCTCTATTTCTAGCGCATCAGTGATCAAATGGAGTAGTGTTTCCCAAGAGGCTGCGATGTGGAAGACAGTGGGCAAAGATCACGAATCTAGGTTTCCTCGCTCCAAGTGGGACCTGGCTTCCCTGACACACCTGCCCTGCCTGGGCACCCCTCCCCCACCTGCCCTGCCTGAGGCGCCCCTCCCCCACCTGCCCTGCCTGGGGTACCTCTCCTCACACCTGCCCTGCCTGGGGCACCCCTCCCCCACCTGCCCTGCCTGGGGCACACCTGCCCTGCCTGGGGCGCACCTCCCCCACCTGCCCTGCCTGGGGCTCACCTTCCCCACCGACCCTGCCTGGGGTGCCCCTCCCCTGACCTGCCCTGCCTGGGGTGCCTCTCCCCTGACTTGCCCTGCCTGAGGCACCCCTCCTCACACCTGCCCTGCCTGGGGCACCCCTCCTCACACCTGCCCTGCCTAGGGCGCCCCTCCCCCCACCTTCCCTGCCTGGGGTGCCCCTCCCCCCACCTGCCCTGCCTAGGGCACCCCTCCTCACACCTGCCCTGCCGGGGACCCCTTTTCCCATGCCTGCCTGGCCATCACCTAGTCTGTCTTGTCCCAGTCACTTCTTTTGGGAGCCTGCACTGGTTTCCTGCCACTGTGTTGCCTGTTCCCCACTAGAAATTTATTCCTTCTGTCCATGTGCTCTGTCCTACCTTGTACAGACTTTTATTGTCCTGATAAATGTTAGTAATCTAAGCAGTGTGTATGTCAATCTTCACCACTAATGTGAGCTCCTGGAGAGTGGGGATTGTATCTTAATCAATTTCTGTCTCCAGTATCAGCACAGTACCTGGCGCACAGTAAACCCTCAGTAAATATTTATTGAATCCAGTGTTCTCCTTATGTCTTCCTGAGGGTCACAGGATGAAATTGACACTTTTCTGCTACCTTATGTGATGGGACCAGGCCGAGCCTTCCTGTCCACACATACAGCCAGATGTGTTAAGTGCACACCAGGTTTTTGCTAATCATGTTGGCCTTGCCCAGAAGGCAGAGTCTCTTGGAGCAAGGTGGAAGAACTCCCTGCCTTATTCCCCCTGCCCAGTTAACAGTGCAGACCACTCCTTTAAGTATGGGCCCAGGTGCCAATATCTTCATAAACTCTTCTCAGCACCTTCTAAGAAGATACAGTGTCTGCTTTGTACATACAGCGTAGACATGGTATGCCATCTTCATTCACATAGTCCACATAGTGAATTCACAGGCACCACAATGGAACAGCTGTTGTGAGGGTCAGAGTTACATCTTATACTTCTTTTGTTCCTCAGCAGCACTGCACAGGGTGTGGGCTTTATGGTTGGGAACAGGTAATCGTTGGTGCTGCAGGTAGAACACAGAAGAAGGTAACTTGAGGGCCTAGACCTTGATACACTGGTTTCCCAAAGTAACTTCAATTAAGTATCCAGTATTTCTTCCCTTGCCATGTTCCCTTAATGTGAGCATTTATTCAAACCCACCATGTCTAAGGAATACTCTTCAAAATGTCTGTTAGTGGTGTTCCTGCTGGACATGTCCCCACAGTAGTCGGGTAACATGCTGACCTTGGGGTCATTATGAAGTTCATCTATCTAATACAATACATTTTGAAATATTAAGTCCTTTCCATTCCATTTTTGAAAACTTTTCTCTGCTCTGTGTAAAGCACAGATGGAATGCTGAAGTGAGATGGGCTTGTCTCAAAAAATATGGAAAATAGTACCAACCTTACAAAGAACATGAGGAAAGCACAAGATGATTCAAAGGAAATTCTTACACAGTAAAGCACACAGTGTGTCCTTAATATATAATTATTGACTGATGCATATAATAGTAATTAAATTTCAGAGAGAATATGTGTGTTTTATATATATAATGATAAATTTTGTAAAATTTTATGAAATTTTTACAAAAAAGACTTTTTTTTACAAAAAAAAACTTTCTACTCTTAAAGGTAAAATTCATGCAAATTAATCTGCATACTACCCTCTCATTTTTCCTAACTTGCAACACTGAATACTTTAATTTCCTTTCTACTCTGGATTCTTTTCTTCTTTTTGAAAGAGTATGTGATTTCTATGTATTTTGACTCTTTCCTTGGAAAACAGCTGGCTATTTATCTGATCTTTGAGAAACTTAACCAGTTACTTACTATTTATTTCTGTCTTTCCACTTTCCTTGTAAGTTTCAGATGGTGTAGGCTCTCCAGTAGTAAACATTTTAGTTAGCACATGCTGATCACACTCTTAAATCTTCACCCACTTGAAGATAACTGATGTTACCTACTGGAAATTAAGGCTGTAAATTTTCAGGTAGGGATTTCAGTGTTACTGCAATCAATACTTTGCAGATAGTGCTAACAGCTTTTCTATGAAATATGTTGGCTAGTGGGTGGAAAATCAATGTCTGGGAATGAAAAACAGGTGTCAGGTTTGATAGGGACATCATGCGTTTGATATTTGGAGGCCAGAGGGTCCTGTCAACAAACACAGCAGTAATTCTGTCAGATGCAATATGCGTGGAATTAATGAAAATGCCAGAAACAAAGCCGTCTGGACAGCAAGCTAGTTCTGTAAAAAACTCGGGGCAAAAATGTGTCTTCCTCTTGCATCCTGAGTGAATGCTTTGCAGACAACAAGGCAGCGTGGTGAGAGAGCTAAACCGGGGCGTGTTTGCAGCACTGTAGTGTCTGATGTGAAGAGAGAAAAGCAGGCACAGGAGTGGGAGAGCCTTGCCGCCCTGCTCCAGGGACTCTGCCAGGCGTCCTGCAGATGTGTGGAGATGAGGAGAGTGGGGTATAGAGGGCTAGATTTGAAAGTCGCTGAACCTAAGTGATCAGCAATCTTTTCTAGGCCAGTGAGGCTTGGCCTCATTCTGGAGTTGGTGAAGGATGCTGAAGGCCTGAGTCACCCAAGAAGTTAGAAGGAGTGAGGGCTGACTAAAGGCTGGTTATTAACATGAAAGGCACTCAGCAAATGCAGTAACTGCCAATGTACCAAATACAAAAGGATTTAGTTTTTCAGTATTATAGAACTTTTTGTCAATAGTAAATTAGGGGGAAAATAAAGTATAATATTGAAAAAAGGGACAAAATTATTTGTCATTTTTTATAGTAATGAAATATGTACAAGGATCCACTGAAAATTCATTAAAATTGTTATGATAGTTCAGTAAAATACATAGTCACAAAGTAAAGTATGTAAAAATTCAGTAATGCTGGAGCCACACTGCCTTAATCAAATTCTGACTCTGCCATCTATCAGTGGTGTAAACTTGGGCAATCCACTTCACACCTGTACTTCAGTTGCCTCATCTGTAAAAATTGGGATTGTTATGAGACTGAAATAAATTATGATATTTAAAACCTTACATCCTTACCACTGCTGCATGTTTAGTACAATGTACGTGGTTGCTTACTGCTGTTTTGTTTGCTATTGCTAGCTTTCCTATAATTTTTATAGAAAATGTAATTAGGAAGATTCCATTTACAATAGAAATAAAAAGTATTTAATACCTAGGACAAATATAGTAAGAAATATTATAATAAATGAAGGAAATATTCATATTTGAGAGATGACAGTTATCCTAAAAGTTATCTATAAATTTAATTTCAGTTAAAATCTCAATAAGAGCTATAAAGACATGGATAATAGTTTTAAAGTTTATTTGGAAGATTATAAGCATATGAAAGTAATAAAAAATAAATTGAAATGGAAGCATTCTGGAGAGGGTGATCTACCCTATATATTTTCGAACATACTATATGGTTGTTATTATTAGGAAAAAAATTAGAGTTTAATGGGATTAAAAATAGAAAACACAAGCATCTTAAATTTATAGAAGTACTTCAAATCTGAAAAATAGAAAACACAAGCATCTTAAATTTATAGAAGTACTTCAAATCTGTATGAACAAAAATGAGCTATTGGGATAGGAGTTGGGTTGTGGGACAGAAGAATTACCATTTGGAAAAAAAATACACTTAGATGCTTAACCCCTTATGATAACACAAATTAAAGATAGATTGAAGTTTAACTGAAAAAGGTGAAACCTTTGAAGTACTGAAAAAATATGAAGGTAAATACATCTGTCATCTTGGAGATTGAGGAATATGAGATTTTTCTCAGCATGATCTCAAAAGTTAAAACCGTTAAAGAAAAGATTTCTGGATTTGACTACACTATTTGTAAGTCCATTCATACAAACATTGTTTTAAAAAGAAAGGCAAATGATAAACCTAGAAAAAATATTTGAAACTTGAAGTAAAAAGGTATAATATCTCCAGTGTAGTATGAAGTCTTTAAAAAGTTTAATAAGAAAAAAATGAATACTGTAATGTAAAACTGAGCATAGGATTATAACAGGCTATTTATGAAAACAGCTAAAAATAAACTATTAAACATTTTTAAAGTCAGCATAAGTTGACTGAAAAAATAGAGATTTAAATCATGAACAATGTTGCTTAATGGTAGGGATGGTTCTGAGAAACGTGTCTTCAGCGGTTTTGTCACTGAGTGGACCTGTGCTTTCACAAGCAGGGGTGGGACGCCCCCTACGCACCAAGGCCACACACCTGCCCAGCATATTGTTGCTGGAATTTCTATGCTCAGCCTTGGTCTCAGGGTTTGAAGAATGAAACCACAGACCATGCAGGATAAGTGACAGGATAGAGTTCATTGACAGGGAGAAAGCTTGGTAAGCAAAAGAGAGGAACAGAACCTCTGCCAGCGGAGGGGGCATCCAAATAAGCCCCCTAAGTCTTCAGTCTAGGCGGTTTAAATGGTGCTTTTCCTATCCTGCAGGTAGGGGGTTTGGGAGAAGTGCACCACAGTTGGCCAGAGGTCTGAGAGCAGAAAATAATCCTAAAAATTAAGTACAGGAATTCAGTCCTTGGATTTTTTGCCTCAAGCAAGGAATTAGGGTGCTTTTGATCTAGAAGGAAACTCCCAGAACCTTTCAAGCTGCTTTCTTCTTGACTGGGCTGCAGAAAGCCCGGAGGGTGTGGCCTGGAAAGGGTGGCCTGTTTGTGCCTACAGATGGGGGTCTGATTTCTGAGTTCACCCAGGCATGGAGAAGGGGGGGGTTCCTGTACCAATATTACTGTCCTGAATATGCCAATCTCTTGTAATACAATGGTAAGTATTATATATCTAAACATACAGTCACAGTTAAAATACAGTGTTATAATCTTAGGAGATTATAGATTATGTCATAGATTTGTTCTGTCTTTGATCAAAATATTGTTACATGATACATAACTGTGTATATTTTTTTAATGTACAGCAAATTGGCAAGTTTAAAAAAAGTGATGGCCCTGGCCTTGTAGGATGGTAACCTGATAGTTGTCATCGTAATAAGTTACGACACATTTTGTAACTTAAAGCAACACATTTATTCTCTCATAGTCTGAAGGTCAGAAGTCTGAGATCATTGTGTGGGTTGGGCTGTGTGCCCTCCAGCCTGGCATCTTCCTGCTTCTGGTGCTTTCATCATTCCTTGGCTTCTTGCTGCATCACGCCAGTTTCTGCCTCCATCTTCAGGTAGACTTCTCCCCATCTCCTTGTCAAATCTGCATAGTATGTCTCCTAGAAAGATACCGATGGTTTGAATTAGAGCCTACCCACATAACCTAGCGTGATCTCTTTATCTCTCAATCTTTCAATTAATCATATGTGCAAAGACTGGTTTTTCCAAATAAGGTCACATTCATAGGTTCTGGAATGCTGACTTATCTTGGAGGTCACTACTCAGGCTCAGTTCACTCTGATCCCAAAACATCCATGCCTGTTACATGTGCAAAACACGTTCACCTTATCCCAGTATCCCCCAAAGTCTCAGCCCATTACAGAGTTAAATATAAGCCTTAAACCTTGCCTAAATATCATGAGTTCAGGATCCCAAGTTTCTTTATGTAATTTATCTGAATCAGGTACAGCTGGAGTTCTGGGTATGAGCTGTCCTGGGGCAAAATATCTCTTCATCTGTAGATTTATGAAACTAACAGATAAATTGTTTGCTTCTAAAGAACAGGACAGAGATAGAATGGGATAGAACAGACATGCCAAAAATGAGAAACTGGAAGGAATAAAGGGGTTACAAGTTCCAGGCAATTTTGAAATCCAACAGAAAATTTTATTATATTTCAAGGCCTGAGAATAATTCTCACAGGCCCCGTGCTTCCTTCCAGCCCCGGCCCACATTTCTACCATAGTAATTGTTTCTTTTCTTTGAAGGGTAGTTTTTGTTTTTAGCCAAGTAGCCCTATCAGCCTGTTCTCTATCTGTAGAATTCCAGAAGTCTTAAAGCCTTCCTTCATCTCATCCTATCTGTTCCCATTCTGTCTAAGCTGGCTGTGTTTTGACTGATACATTTGCAAACAGCTCCTCAATCTCCTATGTATGTCACAGGATCCAGTCCATTAGAGAAGAGAATCCTCCATGGAATTTTTGTGGCTAACCCCATTCTTACTCCTGGCTTCTGCTGAGGTGGTTGATTGGATCCATGAGTCACACACATAATCTTTTTAGCAAAAGTTGTCCAGCCATTTCCTTGACCGTCTCTCCTGATCACCTCTTCTAATGGTGAATAGCCTGATTTTAGCATTCTTTGCAATCTGGATAGGCTGACAACTTTCCAGGATATCAAATGCTGGTTCCTTTGGCTTAATAAGTTCTTTCTTACTTTGTCTGTTACCCTCTTGCATTTTATTTTTACTGGCAATGAGAAACCAGGTTGTATCTTTAAACTCTGGCTCCAAAAGCTCAGCTGAATTTCCAAGTTTATTGCTTAACAAATCCCACTTTGTGCACAACTGCAGAACACAGTTCTACTAAGTTTTCTTCTAGTGCATTACAAGGATTGCCTTTTCTCCAGGTTCAAATAACATCTTCCTTCCTTCTTCAGTAAGAATAGTGGTATCGCTGTTTGAAAGGATAGTCTTTTAAGTATTCAATCACACACAATGTTTATTTAAGTACAAAAAAATAAACTTTCGGTAATTTAGATAGGCAACTTAGAATCATTTCAGTTTTGTATACAAAATTATACACCCATAGAACAAGAATAGATTATATACCCCAAATTGCTAAATTCAGTATCAGTGTTTATGTCAAACTGGTTAACATAGCCTTCACCTCACTTAATTATTGTGTTAAGACATTTATACCCTACTCTTAATAGATTTGACGTGTACCCTTGCAATGTGCACCATAGGTGAGGTCCCACCAATTACCCTCCCTACACCATCCCTCCTCCCTCCCTGCCCTCACCCTCCTCTTCCCTCCTTCATTTTGGGCTACAGTTGTATTTTATATGAAAGTGTGGGTGATTATATATTGGCTTCATAATAGTAATGAGTACTTTGGATACTTTCTCTTTCACTCTTGAGATACTTTACTAAGAAGAATATGTTCCAGCTCCATCCATGTAAACATAAAAGAGGTAAAGTCTCTGTCTTTTTATGGCTATATAATATTCCATATTATACATATACCACAATTTGTTAATCCATTCATGGGTCGATGGGCACTTGGGCTTCTTCCATGACTTGGCAATTATGAATTGCACTACAATAAACATTCTGGTGCAAATATCTTTATTGTAAAATGATTTTTGGTCTTTTGGATATACACCTAGTAGAGGAGTTTCAGGATCAAAGGGCAGGTCTACTTTAGTTCCCTGAGTGTTCTCCAGACTTCCTTCCAAAAGGAACATATTAGTTTGCATTCCCACCAGCGGTGCAGAAGTGTTCCCTTCTCTCCATATCCACACCAACATCTGTTGTTTTGTGATTTTGTAATGTGGGCTACTCTTACTAGAGTTAGATGATATCTCAAAGTGGTTTTGATTTGCATTTCTCTGATGATTAAAGATGATGGGCATTTTTTCATGTGTCTGTAGGCCATGTACCTGTCTTCTTCAGAGAAGTTTCTGTTCAAGTCTCTCGCCCACAATGAAATGGAATCATTTATTCTTTTCTTATAAATTAGAGTTCTCTGTGGATTCTAGTTATCAAACCTTTTCCAGAGGCATAACCTGCAAATATCTTCTCATTCTAAGGGCTGTCTGTTTGCTCTACTTGCTTTATTCTTGGCTGTGCAGAAGCTTTTTAGTTTGATCAGATCCCAGTAATGTATTTTTGGTGTTGCTTCAATTGCTGGGGGGGTCTTCCTCATAAAATATTTTCCCAGGCCAATTTCAAGTGTAGAGTATAAATGTCTTAACACAACAATTAAGTAAGTGAGGTGAAAGCTATGATAACCAGCTTGATGTAAACACTCCAAATTATATATAAAATCAGCACATTGTACCCCCTAAATGCATTAATGTACACAGTTATGATTTATTTAAAAAAATTTAGAATGTGCATACCCATTCACATATCAGTTACATGTTTGGGAATTTCTCCTATAGTTATATTTAAACCTGTGCCTGAAGAAATATGTGGATAAATAGTCACTGCAACACTGAATGTAATAGTATATTTTATCCTTCTAAAAAAGAAATGAAAGCAAGAATAAAGCATGGAACCTAAAAAAAATAAAAATAAAAATAAATAAATAAATAAATAAATTCAGTATCAGTGTCCAGTAAGATTTTCAGGTGGTTCCTATATCTTTCTTTTCTCTATCTGTTTGTATAGCTGTATCTCAAAATTTGGCACAGTGATTTTGTACTGTTTTGGTAAAAACATACACAGTTATGGAAAAAAGCATTTGTAGATATCTAGGAATAATTATAGCTTTCTATGTGCTGGGTATTATACTGGCAGTATTAAGTGCTTTAGCTCATTTAATCCTTCAAATATCCCTCTAATAGGAATTATGAGCTCAATTTGGATAAAAAGAAACTAGAATTTAGAGACATTGCCCTGTGCCCAGTGTCACGCAGCTGGAAATCAGCAGAGCCTGGTTTCATACCCAGGATCTCCTGATTGGAATCCCTGCCATTTTACATGCTGTGGTAGTGGTCTGTATGCGTAAGCAAGGGAGGCACAGAGCAGAGACTTAGAAAGCGTCTGTAAGGAATGAGAACAAGTGTGTGTATCTGTTTGGAATAAATGGAGATAAAGAAAACAAAGGTGATCTTTTAGATTTGCTTTCTCTGTCAAGAAAAGTAACCTGTGAATCATACAGACTAAGTACAGTCCTCCTCCAGGGTCAACTGAGTGTTGTTTCCAGGACCCCTCTGACCCAAGGACACCAAAATCTGTGGGTGCTCAAGCCCCTGGTACAAAATGGAAAATAATCTACACACATCCTCCCTTCCTCCCCTATAGAATGAAATCACTTCTAGAGCACTTACAATACCTAAGCTGTGTGAATGCTGTGTAAATAGTTTTATATTGTATTTTTAAATTTGTTCTATGTTTTTTATTGTTATTTTTTGGAGTCCCCAAATAATTTCAGTCTGAGGTTGGTTGACTCACAGATGTAGAACTTGTAGATGGAGAGGGTTGACTATACCTATAAAAAGAGGTTAATCTCATGATAAATGTTCATACCACACACACAAAAAAAAAAAAAAAAAAGGAAGAAAAGGGAATCAACATGAAATAATTTTTGGAAGTGATGGATATGTTGGTCACATTGATTGTGGTGCATGATTATACACATATATCCAAACTCTTGTATACATTTAATATGTTCAGGTTTTTGTATCTCAATTATACTTAAACACTGGCGTTTGAGGAAATTTAAGTTCAAAGTAAACAAGGAAATAAACAAGCTACTTGAAATGATTTTGGAATCTTTACCTGGTATGTTTACTATACTTTAGTGTATAACGTGTTGGGTATGGTGGAGAAAGCATCCATGGGTCTGTAGGAATGAAACACCAAAGGGAAAGAAATCTTCTACTCATTATTGAATTATAGCAAAAGAGGATAGTGGCAGGTTAAGTAGAAGGATCATGCTGAAGATTGGATCAAGCAGTGGTTTCTATGAGAAAGGAAGACTTGGGGGTCTCTATAGCCCCTCACATACTCAGGATAATTCTGGGTGGCAGAAGGATCACAATTTGGCTTGAAAGCAAAAATGGGTGGATTCAAGGAGGCAGTTCTGGCATAATAGCAAAAAAACATTGTACACTTTGATTTGTCCCAAACAGAAACTGGCTGCCCAAGGCAGAGAGACTCGGGCAAATAACCCTTTCAAGACATTTTAGAGGAGTTTACACATTGGGTAGGAAGTTGTACTAAATTGTCTTTAATTCCTTTTCAACACTAAAGCAGTGGGAACCCAAACTGTAAGGTGAATGCTTTCTTTTTCTTTTAATTTCAAATTAATATGAGGGTACAAATGAGTAGGTTACATGGTTTGCCTTTCTAAGGTAAAGTTCGAGTCGTAGTTGAGCCTTCACCGGGTGTGCTGTGCACCCAGGTGAGACCCGCTGGCCCTCCTTCCCTTTTCCTACTCTCTCTTTCCCCCCTTGAATGTACTTGTGTTTTTCTCTCATGTGGGGGTATAGTTGTTTTCCTGTTGGTTTCCTATTAGTATTGAGTACATTAGTTACTTGCTTTTCCATTCTTATGATACAAAGAAGAATGTATTTCAACTCCATCCAAGTAAGTAAAGAAGATGGTAAAAATCTCCGACTTTTTGTGGCTGAAAGGTATTCCACCATTTATTAATCCATTCATGGATTGATGGGCCCTTAGGTTGCCTCCACATCTTGGCAATTCTGAATTGGGCTACAATAAACATTCTAATGCAAATATCCTTGTGATAAGGATTTTTTTTCTTTTGGGTAGATACCTAGTATTGGGATTATGGCATCAAATGGAAGGTCTACTTTCAGCTCTTTGAGGATTCTCCATACCTCTTTCATAGAAGCTGTATTTGAAGGCTTTCTTTTGTATTGAGTCTCTTACCTATGTAAGTTCCTAGAGGGACGAGGATTGGCTAGGGTGCAAAAGTGGTAAATGGAAAGTGCTTTGTTCCTAAGTGACTTTATTATTTTGAGTGCAGCACACAATAAATTTCAGCAGACAGAATGTAGCAGTCAGCTATATATAGATTAAAAGTTACGCTTTCTCAGAGAGATTGTTAACAGTGGTTAGATTTAAGACCAGTTCCCACTGAAGAACCTGATGTATCTTTTAGGCCCCATCTGACTTTTGCTTATTTCCTCCATGGTTACCTGAGCTCCAGCAGTGCTGAAGAGTTATTTAAATGTGTGTCATCTGAGTGCACATTTCGTGTGGGTATCTAAATTGGTTTGTGCTGTCCTGGCTCAAGGATTGCCTTATTTACAGCTGGTAATGTAGATGTAGTTCTCTGTCTGCAATGGTATAACTTTAAAATGCAGGAAAATTACCTTTTACTGGGTGTTTACCCATCTAAGGGTTTATGCTTAATGAATTTTCTCTGCTTCAAAACTGAGATTATGAGCTCCTTGTTTTATGAAAGAAATCATTGCTTAAAGAGAGTGAGTCTCTCAGCCAGAAATGAATGATCTGGTTAAAATATGGCCATTGTGCATAAGTAATATATGAAGTTGAATAAAAACATCTAGGTTAAGGGGAAAAGTCCCATTTGTTAGGGCTGTCTTCAGAGTAGATAAAGGTTTCTTTGAAGTTCCTGTGCTTTTTCTTGTCATAGCTCTGCGCCCCTCCCACACTGAATAACTTCATTAGTTAGGATTATCACATCACTATCTTATCTATTTAACAGAAAATGAATTTCTAAAACATCCTTACTAAACTCCTAAGTTTTCAGAAACTCGCTTATGAGGAATAATATTTTGTGCCTCGGATAATAGCTCCTTTAGGTGTTTAAACAGTCCTGTCCTTTTAGGCTTGCTTGTCCTGTTCAGTTACTGAGACGGCATACTGGCATTTTTCTATTGCTGATTCAATGTCTGAAGTGTGAGAAGCCTCTCTTTAGTTAACTGCCATTAATGAAAAATATCCATTTCCCTTAAGGTACTGAAATTCTCATTTTGAGAAATGAGTCCAGTGTATGTGTGAATAAAACGGTCTGAGCTCTTCACCCTTGTAAGCAAGCTTTCTCTAATACTACACTTTCACAAATCCTCTAGGTTCAGTTTTCTGATTACTTTTTTCTTCTCAATTCCACTCAGATTTGTGACACTTTTACATGAGCTGGTTTTCTTAAGTTGATTGTGAGGTGCTCCTTAAAGGCTGACTGTGAACTGGGTGGTGAATTCTTCTAATCTGAGGAAGAGGAGGTCTGGGGTAGGAATGCAGCAGTGGGGACACCCACACCCCCAGAAAGCGTCTGGAGAGGTGAAGAGGTGGGAGCTAGGCTGTTGTATTTAGCTCCAGATCACTGACATTGATCTGTTAATACTTGTTTTTTTCTCCTCTTTATTTGTCACATTGGACCTTGAACATGGTTCTACTTTTGCAATTCTTATAGCATATTAAAATTATTTATGTATGACTGATAGAATAGACTCTGAGCTCCTTGTCTTTTTCATATTTATATCACCTCTTAATTTATGATAGTTCTCAATTGCTGTCTCGTGAGTGAATGAAGATTTTTCCCCCTGGAACTACTTATGCATCTCGTAGGCTGGAGACACATGGCTGCCTCTGTCATCTACCAGACTCTGTTTTTTTTTTTTTTTAATTAAATCATAGCTGTGTATATTAATATAGTCATGGGGTATAATGTGCTGGTTTTATATACAATTTGAAATATTTTCATCAAACTGGCTAACATAGCCTTCATGGCATTTTCTTAGTTATTGTGTTAAGAGATTTATATTCTATATTTAGTAAGTCTCACATGTACCCTTGTAAGATGCATCATAGGTGTCGTCCCACCAATTACACTCCATCCACCCATCTTCCCCCCTCCCCTCCCTTCCCTCTCCCCTTTTCCCATATTCTTGGGCTATAATTGGGTTATAGCTTTGCTATGAAAGCTATAAATTAGTTTCATAGTAGGGCTGAGTACATTGGATACTTTTTCTTCCATTCCTGAGATACTTTGTTAAGAAGAATATGTTCCAGCTCCATCCATGTAAACATGAAGGAGGTAAAGTCTCCATCTTTCTTTAAGGCTGCATAATATTACATGGTATACATATACCACAATTTATTGATCCATTCGTGGGTTGATGGGGACTTGGGCTTCTTCCATGATTTAGCAATTATGAATTGGGCTGCAGTAAGCATTCTGGTACAAATATCTGGTACAAATATCTGGTACAAATATTCTGGTACAAATATCTGGTACAAATATCTTTGTTGTAGTGTGATTTTTGGTCTTCTGGATATATACCTAGTAGAGGAATTGTAGGATTGAATGGCAAGTCTATTTTTAGTCCTCTAAGTTTGCTCCAAACATTTTTCCAAAAGGAGCGTATTAGTTTGCATTCCCACCAGCAGTGCGGAAGTGTTCCCTTTCCTCCACATCCACGCCAACACTTCTGGATTTGGGATTTTGTGATATGGGCTAAATATTGGAGTTAGATGATATCTCAAAGTAGTTTTGATTTGCATTTCTTTGATGATTAAGAATGATGAGCATTTTTTCATGTCTGCTGGTCATGCACCTGTCTTCTTTAGAGAATTTTCTCTTCAAGTCCCTTGCCCACCCTGAGAGGGATCACTTGTTCTTTTCTTGCTAATACATTTGAGTTCTCTGTGGATTCTGGTTATTTGGTGTTTGTTGGAGACATGACCTGCAAATATCTTCTACCATTCTGAGGGCTGTCTCCTTGCTTTACTTACTGTGTTCTTGGCTGTGCAGAAGTTTTTTAGTTTGATCAGATCCCAGTAGTGTATTTTTGATGCTGCTTCAATTGCTCTGGGAGTCCTCCTTATAAAATATTCGCCCAAGCTGATTTCTTCAAGAGTTTGTCCTGTATTTTCTTCCGGTACTTTTAAGTTTCATGTGTTCAGTTTAAATCTTTAATCCAATGAGAGTCAACCTTAGTTAATGGTGAAAGGTGTTTCACCAGTTTCAGTCCTCTATGGGTTGCGAGTCAGTTCGCCCAGCACCATTTCTTAAATAGGGAATCTTTTCCCCCACTGAATGTTTTTAATTGGCTTATCAAAGATCAACTAACTGTTAAGTTGCTGGTTTCATCTCTTGGTTCTCTATTCTGTTCCATACATCTACCTCTCTGTTTTTATGCCAGTACCATGCTGTTTTGATCACTATGGATTTATAGTATAGTCTGAGGTTTGGTAGCGTGATTCCTCCTGCTTTGTTTTTATTTCTGAGTAATGTCTTAGCTATTCAAAGTTTTTTCTGATTCCATATAAAAAGAAGTATTATTTTTTTGAGATCTTTAAAGTATGACAGTGGATTTACTTTAAATAATAAAGATAAGTGGACAGCTTTAATAGGGATTGCATTAAAATTGTATATTGCTTTGGATAGTATGGACATTTTAACAATGTTTATTCTTCCCAGCCAGGAGCATGGTATGTTTTTCCATTTGTTAACATCTTTAGCTATTTCTTTTCTTAGAGTTTCATAGTTCTCTTTATAGAGATCTTACATGTCCTTTGTTAGGTAAACTCCCAAATATTTCATCTTCTTTGGCACTACTGTGACCAGAATAGTCCTTGACTGTTTCTTTTAGCTTGACTGTTGTTGGTATATATAAAGGCTGCCGATTTATGAGTGTTGATTTTGTAACCTGAGATGCTACTGTATTCCGAGATCACTTCTAAGAGTTTTGTAGTAGAATCCCTGGTGTTTTCCAGATATACAATCATATCATCTGCAAAGAGTGAAAGTTTGATCTCTTCTGACCCTATGTGGATGCCCTTGATAGCTTTTTTTTCCCTAATTGCCATGGCTAAGACTTCCATTACAATGTTAAAGAGCAATGGGGACAATGGGCACCCTTGCCTGGTTCCTGATCTGAGTGGAAAAGATTTCAATTTAACTCCATTCAATACCAGACTCTCGATATTGTCCCCTCCAAGTATACCCCTGGTGTTGTCTCACTCACCCCTGAAGTGGATTACATCTCTGGAATTTAGACAGAGTTAATTGTCACGTTAATCAGATGTTCATTGTTTTAGCAGGAGGCAGACAGTTGAAAGGATAAGAGGGGAAAGGATTCCGTACAATTTACAGAATCCTCTGGGCACTAGCTTTCTGTCTGGGTGGTTTTTGTTTCTTCCCTCTGTTAGCTTTTATGGGTTTTTATCAGGTAGTCATATTTCTAGTCATCTTCCAGTCATAGGGTGAGCCATCGTTCCCATGCTGTTTATTCAGCCTCTTGATTTTTATCATATAAGTCTCTGATCACTGTTCTAGTTTTATTTTGAGAAACTGCAAAATTATTGAAGCCAGAATTAAGGTATTTGCTAGAGTTAGTTCTAGGAACATAGTCTGTGATAAAACATGTCTTTGTAATATCTTGAATGAACCTAAATATTAATAAATAACTGGAACTACTTTTTAGGTTATTTTTTTTTTTGCTAGAATTATGTTAGGAAAAAACCTGATACACTTTATGATTTTGTGTAACTCAGAAGTAATTACCAAATTCATAATTCTATAAGTAACAGATTTTTAATACACACATTATTAGAACACAGCAGATTTATTGTCTAAAAACCAGCCTTTGAAGTTAATAAAATGCAGTTGTCAGAGTTGCAAATACCTGTTACATCTTGTATATTATTTTATTTTCATATAAACCATGCATGAGGAAATGAAACTTCATAACAAGTTCTGGGAACTTTTATAGATTACTATATTTCTCACCACAACAATATAATGCTCATTCAGTTCTGTTTTTTAATTTAAATTAAAGGAGGTTATATCTTAATCTTACATTTTCACAAAGTTTTAAATGTAATTATGGAATCATTACTGTCATATATATGTGTGTGGGCATGTGCATGTGCGTGTGTGTGTGTGTTTATTTATTTACTTATTTAAGGGGTAGGGTCTTACCCTATTGCCCAGGCTGGGGTATAGTCATATGATTATAGCTTATTGCATCCTAGAACACCTGGGCTCAAGCAGTCCTCCTGTCTCAGTCTCCAGAGTAGCTTCATATACCACCATGTTCTTCTAAATCACTTTCTGTAGAGACAGGTCCTTGATATGTTGTCCAGACTGATCTCAAACTCCTGGCCTCAAGAGATGCTCCCAGCTTGGCCTCCCAAAGTGCTGAGCCACCTTACTCAGCCTGTTTTTATATTCAATTATAGTTTTTCTTAAATGTACATATATATATTTAGAGTATATAGCTTGATACATAATATGTATTTAAGAAATGGTAGATATTATCTTTATTATTTAAAATATATTTTTTGGTACATGATAAGATTCGTATTTTTTGTGTTTTATTTTTTTTCTTTTTTTAAATTTAGTTTAAAATGTTTTTAATTGACAAAAATCATGTCTATTTATGGTTTATATATAACATGATGTTTTAAAATGTGTATACATTATGGAATGACTAATTCTACCTAAATAATATATGCATTATCTAAAAAAATATTTTTGTGTGTAAGAACATTTAACATCTTTCTTCATGATTTTCAGGCATAAAATACATTGTTGTTAACTATAGTTACATTTGTATAATAGATCTCTGGAGGTTATTCCTCATGTCTAATTGAAATTATAGATCCATATTTATTATTTCTCAGAATAAAAGAATTTTAGAGGTGATAGGTAATTCAAGTAAGGCTAGACAAGTTCTTAAGTCTAAAGGACCTTTTCACAGCCCTGGGTACCAAGAACCCTGGTCAAAGATAATAATGGAAGACCTCAACTTAAAAAATTAAAAACCTTTTCAGATATATTAAAAAGTGATAGAATAAGTAATCTATTACTTATCAATAGAGGGTTAATAATTTAAAATGTTTTTCATTCTTGGATTTCATTTTTATGAGATGGAAGAAATGAAGCCTTTCATGGCTGACTTCCCCATAAGAGGAGGATTGGCTACATCCAGTTGGGGAGCTCTGGGTGTGCTCTGTCAGCCTGTTGGAGACGAGGAAGTGCCACTCTCAATATGTGACCTGTTTTGATATGTGGCAGCCACACACGAAACTTGCTGTCCTCATCCTCAACCAAATAGTCTTCCCTCTCAGAATTACAGTGGAACCAGACACCAATTACAGTGGTCTATAAGCTGACGACCCAAGGGACTATATGAACCAGTCAACGTATGGAAGTGACCAACATAAGGAACTAGGCCTACTGTATTGATACATACACATGGTGCATGTTCAGTCTATAAAAATTAGGTCAACTTAAGGAGGTGGTCAGTGTAGGGAGTTGGCCAACTGTGGAGGTTCTGCTGTATTTTGAATTTGGGTGATTACCCAAGTACAGAGTTAGGTAATCATACTTCTCAGATGGGTTGGGTCCACTTAAAGATAAGCTTGCATTGGGCAATTGTATGTGTGCTGTTATTAAAATCATATCAGCCAAAAGCTGACTTGAAGTGAAAGGGATAAAGTAGAGTTCAAGGTCATTAGTAGTGGTAGGATTTGAAGAACAGAATCATAGATTCATTGGAGAACAGTGGTGTGTATTTTTATGAAGAACTAAAAAAGAAGGCTCAGTCAGAAACTGTAAGTGAATTTTCTGTTCATTGTTACCTTTTCATGTCAGGTTTTTCATTTTTCACATCTGTGTTCTATTCTGTCTAGATGTTTAAAATGGTTAACACATAATTGCTTGGTGAAAAAGCTATTTCTGCTTTTTCTGGGCCTGGGTGCACTGAACTGTTCCAAGTTTATTTCACCAGGTGATCAGGAAAATATTGTGCATTTATCAATTCCTGTATTTGGGAGTTAACTTGCCAAAATTGATTGAATTCCACAATCCTTGGCTTAGTTTGCTTACAGTTATCAGAATCTATCTGTTTAGAAAAAAATTAGCTCTGCTATGTAAACATGTAGCAGTAAGATAACATTTCTTTAGCATAGATTTATTATGACCATGTGATCTTGTCACTTGGGTTAAGTAAAGTCTTTTTTCAAATTCTCCATTTAGTGAATGAATATTGTTGGTGATAATGACTTTGGATTAATGCAGTTTGTCAGCAGCAATAGACTGCAGTGATAGCAGGAATGTCCTGCTTCATCTTCTTCAGATAATGCATGAAATAGCATATCCCACTTATTTTTTACATTATAAAAAACATCTGTGCCTGGCTTTTGCTGGCAAGGATGGAGATGCTAAAATCTGCAAAGGTTTATGCCATGGTTTATTATTTTACCAGGTAATCTTCCTGGCAACCTTAAAAGCATAAACCCAGGGCTTAAAGTATTGCTCAGGTGTGGAAGCAGATAGGATTAAATAGCGCCTTGAAATCCACTTTACTCTTGCAGCTCTTCGGTGCTCTGTAGACACACACTTGACATTTAGTGGGGTTTTGAATTTAATTAGAGGCATCATTAAAGTCATGACCTTGAGTTAATTTGCATTGAAATGCACTTCTTGTGACCAAAAAAAAAAGAAAAAAGCAAAGCAATTTGTCATTTCTAACACAGTATGATCATGTTTTTGATCTTATAGAATATGTACGCAACGTTATGCAGTGTGCTTCTGCGGGATTTAAACCCAGGACTCCTTATGAAGAGCTGGCCATTACACTATGATTAAGTTCACTGTGGTTGAGACTGAAAGTCCTGCAGTAGGAATTGGTGACTTCGTCAGACCCACATACTTTTTGTTGACTTAAGTCTGTACCATGGCGTCTGGAGTGCAGTGGGGCAAACTGTCACTGACAGAGGGTGAAGTGCAAAGTATATGTCTGTCCTCTTTTATCTTTCATTTATCAGCTAGACACATGTTTCCTTCATGCAAAGGAAAGAAAATCACAAGGACCCATGCTTGTCTCTCTTTAGAACTCTCTAGAATTAGCTTGTCATGAAATGTAAAACTAATGTGCAGTTGTAAAAACTGCTGCCAGCTTTTTCCTCACTGCTGCCTGATGGCTAAGTAGATTTGGAAATGAAAGGGGTTATTATAAAGTGATTACTGAATAGCTAGGTATGTCATCTTAAACAAGCAGCTAGAATCTCCGTGTTAGACGTGCAGGCTGTAGTCTTGTTTTGTATCATTCATATTTAAGACATGATTTTGATTGTGGAGGAGTAATCAAGCACTGGGGTAATTTAAGAAAAAAATATACTGGGTGATATTTTTTCATTGCTTATTAAAATACATTAGAATTTAAATGAGGCATTCTCTAAAATGTGTAACTATTAAGTACATACCAAATGCAAAAAATCTGAATACCAGTTGGCTTTAGTTCAGAGTTGAAAATTCTTCACTTTTCTAAAAACTTATCTTCTTTTGAAATTTAAGCAAAACCTATTGTAAAATAATATATTGAAAGTAGCATATGTCAAAGAATGAATGGTTTAAAAATTATAACTCTTAATGTCTTATTACCGTCAGTTTCATATTCAAGGGCAGATGTCTTAAAGAATCTTTAAAAGAAAAACAAAATAAAAATAAGCTGAAGAACAGCTAAGGTAGTAATTTCCATTACGTCTCTCTTCTTTTTAAACACTTTTCCTTGGAATCCTCATGTATATTGGTGACTTAAATGATCACATAACCCCCCCAACTTTCAGGTCTAGTGTAGGTGACGCGTCAGTGACCTTAAGTGGGTATCTCACCAGCACCAAGCAGGCAGATGGATCTCGGCTTGAGCTCTCTCTTCCCCCTTGGCTCCCTGCCCTGGCAAGGCTGCCTTCAGCCTGAGCTGGTTTTCAGTTGTCCTTTTCCTTTCCCTGCCCAGCCTCCCATTGAGTGGCCCTGGCATGGGCTTCATGTACCCATTGCCGAGACAGTTCTCCTCTGAGACTTTCCAAATCCTTTCCCCCCCCTTTTTTTTTTCAGTTTTGGCTGGGGCCAGGCTTGAACCTGCCACCCCCAGTATATGGGGCCAGCACCCTACTCCTTGAGCCACAGGCGCCTCCCGGTCCTTCCCTTTTTTGCAAGCTCCTCCTCTCTAGCTCATCTCTGCTGCCTACATGCTTTTCCCGCCTCTGCTACTCAGGTCCTCAGACCTCTTCTCCTCACAGCTGGGCCCATTTTACTCCATAAGCAAGCGTAACCCAAGAATGTCCCTGGCCCCTTACTGACCCCATACAGGGGAGATTTGAAGAGTGCATGCATCTCTGCACACAGTGGCCTTGCTTCTGCTTCCCTTGTATCCTGTTTTATCCCAGTGATACAGGAGCAAATTAGATCCTAATTTATAGTCATGCCAAGTAGATAGAAGCCTGCCTAGACTGTGGTACCTGACCCTCTTTCCTGATAATGCCTAATATTTTTTGCCCTAGATTCTGTTCCATGCCATGACTTTCCTAGTTACTGGCAGAATTTTCTAATGCTTGCCTGAAGCCACTCTTTTAGTCTGCTGAGTAGCCATGCCAGGCGAGCACCTGCTTTACTCTGCCTGGACAGCCTGTCCCCTATCTCCATTATTGGGCCCTATGGTAATTTCTTTATAGTACATATTGGCTCTTCTGAGTTCACTTTAGAAACCAGGTTTGTATATAGTAATGTTTTCTCTTTTAAGTTACACTATTTAGTTAGATGTCTTTTGTACTTCTTTTTCACATTATTTGCCTTGGGAGCAATCCTTGTCCTACATCCTGTTGCTTCTATAGAGAAGACAGGACCTCCTTCCAGCCCTTCCCTTTCCTGCCGTCTGTCAGAGATAAACAAAGCTGGACACTAGTTGAAGTGGTAAGGACAGATTTTAATCAGTGATAATTACTGCAACAGGAAAGAAAGTCTAGCATGTACCAAGGTGACTGGGGGTTTTAAAAGAAGAATGAGGGAGTGGGGAAGGTGGAAAGTCGGGGCTCAGTAGAGCTGGTCTGTTAACTGGGGAAGTTCAGCTCCCACCTTCCCACAGAGGCTGGAAGACAAAGGCCCTGTCTTCAGGTCATGGCTAGAACATTAGGGTGGAGAGTGCTTGAATCTCCCAGAGAATGGTAGGGGTGTAAATATAATTCAAGAGTGGATTCACTACACAAGTGCCAAAGTCAAGACAGGCGCAGGATAGGCACATACATCAGTGTTATGGAATTGAGAGTTGAGGAATAAACCCTTATAACATTTATCGTCAATTGAGCCTCAACAAAGATATCAAGATCATTTGATGGGGACAGAATAGTCTTTTCAAAAAATGATGCTAAAACAACTGGATGCCCACAAGCTAAGGAAAAAAAGGTGGGCCCCTGTACCATCTACAAAAATTAACTCAGAACAGATTGGAGATCTAAATGTAAGCGTTGAAATCACAGACCTTATGGAAGAAAACATAAGTGTAAATAAATCTTTATTACCTTGGAGTAGGCAGTGGTTTCTTAGACATGGCACCAAAAGATACGACAAGTAACAAAAATGAAAATCATAAACTGAGTATAAATACATTTAAAATGTTTGCAAAGCGCTCTGTCAAAATTAAATGACAGCCCAAGTAATGGAAAAAAAAATTTGCATCTTACAGATACGGGGTGGCCATAAAGTTCACATGCAATTTTAGATAGTGACTATTTTAAATTGCACACAAACTTTATGGCCACCTTGTATATATGTAATAAAGTATTGGTATTCAGAATATGTAAAGAACTCTTACAAGTCAATAATAAAAAGACAAATTACTCAGTTAAAAAATGGTAAAAGGATTGGAGTGGACACTTTTCTAAGGAATATATACCAATGGCCCAAATGCACAAGAAAATAATTTAATCATTAGCCATTCAAAAGTGAAAACCAGAACCATGAAGTACTAAGAAGTACTAGTAGTCCAAACCTACTAGGACTGCTTTAAAAAAAGTTAAAATAAAAACATGGATATTATATATTAATAACAAGTATTGGTAAGAACATAGAGAAACTGGATCCCTCATACACTGCTGGTGAGAATGTGAAATAGTGTAGCCACGTTGATAGCCAGTCTGATAGCTCCTCAAATGGTTAAACATAGGATTACTATGTGACCCAGTAATTCCACTCCTAGCTATGTACCCCAGGAATGTACCTCAATAAAAAATGAGTCTATACAAAGTGTGTATGTTGATATACATAGCGTTATTCCTAATAGCCAAAAGTAGAACCAACCTCCAGTTCCCATAAACTGATGAATGGATTAAAAAACATGTGCTGTATTTACCCAGGGGAATATTATTTGGCAATAAAAAGGAGTGAAGTGATACGGGGTCATTACAAAAGTTTTGAGGTACACAATAATCAAGAAATGTACTTTGCTGCAGAACATTTTACCATGTAGGTGTGAAACATTGGTCAAGGTGGTTTATCTTCAAAATGGCAGCACCCTTTTTATGCAACGGGCTGTTTTCCTGTGGGAAGTATGTTCCTAAGGCCGTAATAATAATAAAGATACACCTGATGGGAAGAGAAGGGGCCTTAATTGTTTCTATGATTTGTTTCTTATTTTTATTATTATTTATTCTCATCTCTATAACTGACACTCTTTCTGATTTTTATAAAAAATTTTGGCCAGGCAAAAAAAAAAAAAAAAGTGTAAAATCCACACAGGTGGAAACAAAGCCCTCCAGGCACCACTGATAAGGTGAGCAGGTTGAAACTTGCACGGGTGAATCAGAAAGGCTGCTGTCACCTGTGTTCCTTGGCAGTGAAGTAATGGGGCACAATGTGACACTTTCGTTATGACCTGGGTACATGCTGCAACATGGATGAACTTTAGGAACACTGTGCTAAGGACAAGGAAGCCAGTTACAATGGACCGCCTAGTGTATGATTTCAGTTAAGTGAAATTTGCCCAGAATAGGCAAACCTACAGAGTAGGAAGATCAGTGGTGGCCTAGGGTCGGGGGTGGTGATGGTGGGATGGGGAGGGACTGCTAATAGAAATGGTCTCTGAGGTGATGAAGATGTTCCCAATTTAGAATGTGGTGACAGTCACAGCTCTGTCAATATACTAAAACCATTGAATTACACATGTAAAATGAGTAGATTTTATGGCGTATAGCTCAAAATAATGTTGATAAAAGTGCTTTAAGTGAGGCAAAATAAGAATGGCTGTGATAGGAAGCATCCTTAGACCTGAGCCTTTTTCTTCAGTCACCTTTGTCAATAATGACTCTGACCCAGTCTCCACTCGCCTGTCGCCAGCGGCATCCATCTCTCAGTTGAGAACCTGAAGGAGGCCAGTTATTCATGGACCTCCTACAGCCCCCACTTATTAGTGTATAGCTGAGAATACTGCTTGTCTGGTATCCTGCATCTGTTTTCTATCTCGTATCCATTTTGTATCAACACCCTTGTATTTATTTTTCCCAGTCGGTTCCCAACTTGGAGGATGGGCAGGAGTGTGATTATTTCTCACCACGACCTCCCACAGAGTCCTCCTTGATGTCATTTCCTTGCTCGAATCTGTTACCGTTTGCCGTAGACACCATTTGTTCCTCCTGCCTTTGCCTCCCCGACTGGAAGACCTAGTTTCAGGGCCCAGCACTCCTCCCAGGATTCCCAGTGTGGGCAGCTTGGCTTTGCCCAGTCACATCATTCAAAGCAGAGGTGTGACCGTAAGAAGTGGCCGTCCTCGAGATTCACATTCCTGCACAGCCAAGTCAAAGTTAGGCATCGCCACTCCTCACATCCATAGTGGCCTCTTGGCACAAAGTATTAATAAGTGAAAAGGTGTCTTGAAATTCAAGTGATCACTGGACCAAAGAAAGGGTGTTTTCACTTTTGGATGATTTGTCTTTTTCACTAAGAATTCAAATAAAGAAAGGATGAAAACAGCTGTTTATTTTTATTATTTATTATATCAGTAACCCATTAGAATTATTGTTTAAAATATGAAATGAAAAATTTTAGTTAAGTTTCAACATGCTAACAATCATGAGTATTTAAACTGAAAACTAGATGGAGAGTGATTATCTGCCTTACTAAGATTATATTCAATATATCCCAGTGTTTAAGGCCATTCTAAGCAGTATTAAAGGATGGATACTTGTGATGAATAACAGAACGTTTTCTATGGCAAATAAATAATTCAAAATCAAGCAAATGCACATCAGTGAGCTGCAGTCCATTTTCTGAAGTTCGTGAAGAATTAGCTGTAGAATTATTTTGTGATAGTTCCATTATCAATTTATTTAAGATAAAGTGATATCTGAAAAATAGCAAGTTTAAGGAAAAAAGGATAGTGGCAAACAACCTAAGAACTGAAGTGTCTGTTCATGTGTCATACAACAAGCTTTCCCCAGTGTGTATGAGTACATGTTTGCAATTCAGAGATTCCTGACCAGGTGAGATGGGAGTGGTCTCCAGATCACCCGAGGAGCTGTGTAAAACTCCACATCACCCTGGTCACTACAGTACCGGCCATCCTCCCACCAAAATAGCTGACTGTCAGAATCTAGGAAGTAGAACAGGTGAGATACTCGGATGAAATGGCAAAGAACTCCCAGGGACTGTGCAGCCCCACCACTGCCTTGTGTTTGTAGAGTGGTGTGACAGTCCGTGAACAGGAGATAGAGGATGAGACAGACTCCAGGATGTCAGGATCTTTTCCAGGTGAGTGCTATAAAATCAGGACAGCAAAGGTAATTTGAAAGAGAAGTTTGGGATAGGCATCCATAAATAAATGTCCCAGACTGGTCTTGCAGGGATGTGGAAGAGATGACAGGCCCCCAGGGGTGGTGGAATAAGTGAATATGAATCAGTCCATCTGCAATAAATATTTGATTGGTTTCTTGGCTTCTAGGAAGACAACAGGAAAAAATTGCCTTTCTATATTTTAAATCAGAAAATTGAGCTTTCTCATATTACCTTAGGCTTGAAAGGGGTAGAAAAATAACATTGCGAAGTCTTTGGACTTTGGTGAGAAAATGAAGTTAATCCTGTACAAAAAATACTTTTAGGCGAAAATTGATACTAAAATGGTACTAATTTGATAGCAAAATATGGAGATAATTCATCACAGAGATAAACTACTCTTTACTAGAGGTACAAGCTTTTCTTTTAATATTGTTTTATTTAGAAAAACAAAATAATCATTTCAAGTTAGAACTTTCGTTTCCCTTCTTCCTGTTTTTTTGTTTGCTTTAAATGCAGTTTAAGTATGAATATTGTATTAGTTTTTCAAATAAAAAGAACCAGGTTCTTTTCTTCCACAGGTACAGTTCTTCTGTCCGACAGGGTGTGGACAAGCCTGCTCTCCTGCTAGACCAAGTTTTCTGCCCTTTCATCCTCCAGCTTTCCTTGATTAGCAGGACGGGATACCTTGGTTTTGAATAGGAACTAACTTATCAAGCATATGCTATTTTAAATTGAAGAAATCTTTTATAAACAAGTTATTGATGAAAACACAGAAGAATAATTAGAATATAGCCATCAGTCTAGCAGAGCTGAGCATGATCTTTTGCTCAGACTCTTAACTTCAAACAGAAAATCATATAATCATAAAAAGATTGTAAATACCAAAATAGGAGGGTCCAAACAATTTTAAAAAATTAAATAATGCTTACCATTAACTAGAGAAAGTGGCTACCTGTTAGTAAAATCAGACTCATATTTGATTAGCTTTTTCCCATTGCTAATCATATTACTTATGTAACAAGAGTAAGTGGTTTGAGTTCTCTTTTGCTCTGGGTAAAATATAAGTTCCAAACTTCCGAGGCCTTTCGTGGGTATCATAGCTTCTAGGAGGGTTAGAAAAGGTCGAAACCCATTCCAAACCAATTTTTGACAGTTCTGAAAAACTCTGTGAAAACCATTTTGCCTCGTCCTATTTTATATAGTCTGAAATAAATACCAAGGAAGTTTTTACTGTAGACTCATTTTATGTCATACAACAGTTTTCTTGTAAAGTTCATCTATAGGATGAATTGCAGTCTGTTTGTTGTGCTGCATTGAAACAATTCAAGATTGTGATTTTTTTTTTTTTTTTGCAGTTTTTGGCCAGGGCTGGGCTTGAACCCACCACCCCCAGTATATGGGGCCAGTGCCCTACTCCTTGAGCCACAGGCACTGCCCCTCAAGGTTGTAATTTGGAGTACTGTGTTGGTGTTCCTTCTTTAGGGATGAACGTTACACTTTGGAAACATCACCAAGGTGCGCAGGCAAACATGGAACTCTTCCAGTGGTCAGTAGAAGCCATGTTTCTAGTGCCGGTGCCACTTCTTTGAAGCAAAAAAAGCAAAACGGAGATGCAAGTCATAACATAGAAACTTGAAAAGAAATTTCATAAAAAATAGATAGATACTGGAGAAATGGAGATGTTTCCTGAATGAAATTACGAGAAAAAGGAACTGTGCTGGATGCTCATTGTTTATTATTCTGCGTTAGTCCTTGTATCAAATGTGCTGACTGACAAATAGAGGCATTTTCGGGGGTGAAGGTTCACGTTGGGTATGAGATGAGATGTGTGCCTTGATCGTCCCAGGACGGGGTAAAACAGAGAAACAAGGACAGCACACATGCCTGGGGATTTTGAGTGTTCCAGTCTAGGAAAGCCTCTCTCTTTGTATTGTGACTAAGAATAACAGTCATGAAAGAGTTTGAGTTTGAACCAAGGTTGAAAGGAATTGAAGGCTACCTTCTGGTGGATGAGAAAGGGGACCGTCAGTGCATGCACACGGCCAGTCTGAGCAGAGGTTACTGCTAGAGGGAGAACTCTGTCTGAAGTGCGGCAGATAGCCTCGCCTGACTGGTGAGGAAGGCAAGAAGGGCCGTGAGCTTGCTCTTATAGCTGTGACTTACTAATGGAAACATTTTTTATTTGGGTCAGATGATAAGACAGCATCAATTAGAAATCCTTGGATTGATGAGGATAGCTGTCATACGAGGAAGACATTCTGGCAGTGGCATGACAGATAAGATTAGGGAAGAGTAGCTAGAGGTGGAACATTTGAGAAAATGCAGTTTAAGTATGAATGTTGGAATCTGTTAAAAGAGTACATGGTATTAGTTTTCTGAAAAAAATGCGCATATTCTATCAACATGCATTACCTCATAACATGGTCACTTCTGCAGGCCTGGTTTAGCATAAGTTTTAAAATATTAATACAAATGTGTTCTCTATGGTATATATGTGTGTGATATATCTCAGGTAGAAACCATATCATTTGGTCATGTGACTTACATTTTGAAAGTGCACTGACATGCACACACACACATAGACACACACATATACACTTGACTCAAACAGGGTCACTGCGTAGAGTTGTATAGGCTGTGCACTGCATAATATAAATCTCGTAGATTTGTGTATTTTTTGTGGCAGTTTTCCAGCAGATGGTAAGAAGTATCCTGAAGGAGGGGCTGTCTTTCTAGTTTGCACAAAGGCACCACGTGGGCTGTGTGTTACCTGTACGTTACTCCTTGTACACTTACCTGCCTGGCTGCTCTCTCCCTCCTGATGTGACAGTCCTGAGTCCTGTTTTCAATCTAGCTGTAAGTAGTCAAGATTGAGAGAACAAGATTCAGAAATTTGGGACAGGGGGCGGGGGGCCACAACCACATCCTGTGTCAGTGCCAGACAGTGCATCAGACCCCAGGCTCAGCTTTTAGGCCCAAGATCTAGTTTCAGGAATAAGAATATAGTTGGCATGAAACGCACTGTGCCTGATGAGGAAAAGACTCTGTAATGCCTTTCAAGTGCGTCTCCAGCGCAGTTAAATCTGTAATGACATATGCTCTTGGTTCCTTCAAGTTGACCTGGTAGTAACCATCATATTCTTTCTATACAGCATGAAATATATTTTACATTGTGGCCCAGTTAGTGCACAATATAGTCCTTATCTTTCTTCTTCAGAAGAACCAGAGATACCTTATTCTCTAGAAAGGAAAGCTCAGTGTTTCTGAGATTCACATGCCTTCCCTGTAATAATCTTTTTTTGAAATTATTATGCTATTATAATATGTTTATTTGATATAAATAAAAGGCTGTATTTTAATGTACATAAATTTTGCAGCATAACAATAATCAAACCCCCCACATCCAGCATCCTTTCCTAGGACCTTTGCATGTAACTGCTCCTTCTTGTTCTTCCTCTCCCTGTTCTTGCAGACAGGGTTTTATGTAAATTTTCTTTTGCTCTTTTCTTTCTTTGTTAAATTAAAATTGCTTTTATTGCATATGTATATCTTCTTAGATAATTCCCTTTGCATGTTTCTCAGTGGTGTAGCATTGCATCGTGGTGGTCTTCTGGCCTTGCTGTGTTTCATTCCATACTGAGCCTCTAACACGCATTATTGCTCCAGCACTTTCTCATTTTCACTCTAGTATAACTTTTCACTATAGGAATATTGATCTATTTTCTATTGAGTAAATATTTAGGTTGTTCCTGTGCTTTCCTTTTTTAGTCTTCTCAGACCCACACTTCTAAAGACACTTCTGCACATGTCTCCTGGTGCCCACTGGGAAGATTCACTCTAAGAATATTTTCCAGACTCTTTTGATGCAGAATGAAATACATTTTACATTGTGACCTGACCTGGTTACTGCACCATATAATCCTCATTTTTCAACCTAAAATGCATCTTCATGTTTCTTTTACTGTTCTCTCTCTTTAAAACAAATTCTGTCATGAGCATTCAACCCAGGCACCCAGCCTGCCCCTGGAAAGCATTCCTCTAAGCCAGAGCTTCTCAGACTTTAATGAGTAAAGGAAGATTCGGTATTAGGAGGTTGGGGTGGGGCCTGAGTATTTGCATTTCTCATAAGCTTCCAGGGGTTGCCATTGCTGCTGCTGCCATGAGAACCAACTGGACTTTGAGCAGGTGCTGAAGGCTTTTCCCAAACTTCTCTGGGGACAAGAATCACCAGCACTGCTTCTTAAAGATGGAACTTCTGGGGCTTGACTGTAGGCCCGACAAATGTGAGTCACTGGGGACTGGGCCGAGGAAGCACCAAGGGTCATGTGCCCACCACATGTCCATCACCGACAGGCCACATAGACAGCTGTGCTCTCATGAGATCATAATACCCCTGTTTTGCTATATCTTTTCTATGCTCAGATCTATTTAGATACATAAATACTCACCATTGTTACAAGTGGCTACAGTACTCAGCAGAGTAAAATGCCATGCAGGTTTCTGTCCTCAGCTGCACCTTATATCCCAGGTAGTATTGGCTGTACCATCTTGGTCTGTGTGAGGACACTCCATCATGAGCACAGACTATAGGAATATAGGAACAAGTTGCCTACCGACTCCCAGTCCTTAAGTAATGCGTGACTGCATTTAGAAAGTATGCCTGGTTATCCTTCTCATTAAAGAGGTTTAAAAGTTCTGTTTTACCTACATATACCCGAGACTACAACAGTGGAACAGTCACTTTGTGTGTAATTAAGATTTTGGTTTTTTCTTTTCTCTTTCTTGTACCTTTTATTTTTTACTGCACTGAATAGAACATCCAGGAAAATGTTAGATAGAGGCGTCAGTGTGCACCTTCTAGTGTGGTACCTTAATAAGTTCACATTGAGAATGTCAGCTGTCAGGATTGTGAAATTTCATTCTCTTTTTATTTTGTTAAAAGGTTTTCTTATCATGACTGGGTATTTTGACAAATGTTCTTTGTGATCTATTGAAATTATCATATATGATTTCTTTAATTTGTTAATGTGATGAATTACATTATGGATTGTTAATATTAATTCACCACAATTAATCTAAGTTGATCATGCAGCATTTTATAGGCGTATGGCTAGATTTGAGTATTTTGTTTAGAATGTTCACGTCTATGCTCATGAATGAAGCATGTTACTCACATATCCTTGTTTGGGGTTGGTATTAAGTTACTAATAGCTTTGTATATTTTAGGGCTATTTTATTTGGTACATAAAAATTTTATAGTTGTTACATCTTCTTTATGAAATGATACTTTTAACATTATATGATTCTCTTCTCTATGTCCCTTAGTGTAATTAGTAAATCTCTTTAGAATAATATTTGCCAATCTCTTCTGCATTTGTTTACTTTCCAACTTTGTGTGTATATATGGCTTAGATTCATTTCCTATAAACAGAATATGGCAAGATAATTTTATATTGAGTATAATTTTCCAAGTCTTTTAATTGGCAAGATGTCATTTACATATATTATCATCATTAGTATATTTGGACTTGTTTTCTGCCACTTTTATATTTGTTTTTTACATTTCATTTCTTTTTCTTGCTTTTTTCTTTTTCTTTTCCCTGTAATTGAATGAAGGTACTATTATTCATTAGATGGATTATATTTTCAGAGTTTTGTTTTACTTTGCTGAAAGTGTCATTTTCCTGCTATCATTACAGTGTTTACCCCAGAATCCGTGTGTGCGGACTTAACAATGTCTGGATTTAATTTCTCAAACTTCCCTTCCCAGGGACATCACCATCTAACTGGGAGCATCGCCCTGCATGTTCATATGTTCTTTATTCTATTCTGTATTGTTTTTTAAAAGCTCTCACATCAGATATTATTGTTATTTTACAAACAGAAATTTAGATGTTTCTTTGCTTATTATTTTTTATGGCATCTCACACCTTCCTTCAGACACTGTTTTTATGTTTCTGAAGTTGATCCTTTATGCCTTGCAGGTAGCAGGGTTATTGGCAGTAAATTCCCACAGTTATGATTCTTTGAAATCATTTTTATTTTATCTTGATCCTTGAAGGATGGTTTTGCTGCATATAGAATGTGAAGGTTGGTGTGTTTCCTCTCAGCACTTGGACTTTACCGTTGCCTTGTTTTCTGCCATCCACTAAGAACTGCCCTGTCAGTCTAGTTGCCGTAACTTTGTAGGTGGTGTGCTTTTCCTCTCTGGATGCTTTTGTAGTAAGATCTTCTTTCTGACTTGGTATCTGTAGATTTAACTATTTGACGTCTAAATGTGAACTTATTTTCAGTTTTCCTTTTTGGTATATGTTCTACTTTCTGTATCTTTTGCTACTTTTGTCTATTCTGGAATTTGTTTTTAGATGTTGTGGCTTCAGTTAGTGCCTCCCCTCTATACTTTCTGTTCTACTTCTGAAACACAGATTAGACGTAGGTCCACTCTCTTACATTTGCCCTGTGTCTTTATTTCCTGTTTTCTCTTGTGTCGTGTTCCTATTTCTCTCTCTCTCTCATTTTTTTTTTTTTTTTTTGCTGAGGCTGGGTTTGAACCCACCACCTCCGGCATATGGGGCTGGCACCCTTCTCCTTTGAGCCACAGTTGCTGCCCCTTATTTCTATTTTTCTGTGCTGCATTCCAGATAATTTCGTTTATCTTCTAGTTCCTTCATTCTCTCTTAAGTTGTGTCTAGTCTTTCTATTTAATCTACATGTTGAGTTGTTTTATTTCAACAATATTTTTATTTCTAAAAGTTATATTAGACTTGTTGCATTTTTGATTTTTGTGATGATTATTATTATTTATTTTGGTGGAGATGGGGTCGCACTATGTTGCTCAGGCTAGTCTTGAACTGGACACAAGCCGTCCGTCTCCTGCCTCAGCCATAAAGTTTATGGCAACTTTAAATTGCTGGATGGCTTATAGGCATGAGCCTCTGAGCTCAGCCTGTGGTTACATTCTTTAATATGAAAGTGTTACTCAGATTTTATGTTTTGCATCAGATAATTTGGGTGATCTGAATCTGTTGTTTCATATTTGTGCTAGTTCTCATTTGTAATATTTATACAATAGTTTATATTCTGGAGCTTTGGTAATCTGTTACTGATCTTATATGTGGTGAAGCTCTATCTTTAAAAATAGTAGGCCTACTTGAAGGATAATTTAGTTCATGGAAGCTTTGTGTTTGTGTCTGCTAGGATGCAAGAGATAGTACTGACTCTAGATGCTAACAACTGCTAATTATATGTGATTAACCTGAGAACATCAAATTTGGCTTCCCTCTCCTACCCTGTCCCTGTCCTGAGGCTTACTCTTTAGACTGCAGAGCTGACATATGCAACTTCCATTTACTTTCTTTTGTACAAAGGACATGGTTTAATGTGTTACTGGAGATTCACTGTATCCTGTGTAATAAAAACATGCTGTCTCATGCTGGATGTAGTTACATTAAAGTGGGAAAGTCCTTCAGAAGAAATGATATGCCATTTTAGTGGAATCAGAAATTTAATAATCATTTTCAGGATGTATTATTCATCAGTGTATTAATTTATCTAATTTCTCTATTTGGTATGTTAGAATATTTTATTTTGCTTTCATACAAACACATGATATGATATTATGAATGGTTACTCAGAAAGAGTTTTAATATAAATACTTGTCAGAGTTGCTGTAGTCAAAGAAAGAAATAGTTGTAGACATTATAAATTTTTATTTCAAAAGTTATGTCAAATAAATGATGCAAGTTGGCTCGGCGCCTATAGCTCAACCGGCTAAGGCGCCAGCCACGTACACCTAAGGTGGCAGGTTCGAATCCCCAGCCCGGACCCGCCAAA